>NC_066631.1:30695954-30998985 GCF_025201925.1 Gopherus flavomarginatus | reverse complement strand
GAACAGTCCCCCTAACAGAAAGGAAGGTAACGCAAAACGGAAGAAAATGTTCATGTAAATTGATAAATGACAACCACAATTTCTGCAGTTAAGCAAACGTATTTCTCACTGGAACTACTGACATGCAGTAGGTTTAATGTTTATCCACCTGTGTACTTGACAACAGAGATGGGGTGGAAATCAGGTTTAACCTTAAAGCCAAAGGGAAAATGAGAGAGCTTTTTTTAACAATGTGAAAAGGGTAAGTATTATACTATGATCAAGTTCCAAAACAACTAACCTGGTTTTGCTCAAATTGTCCATAAAAAGCCAAACATGGAAATTTCATCTCAAAAGGTTATTACAGAAAATTACAAGCAACTGTGAATGAAGTGTTTTAACGGAAACTGTTAAGTACCACCAGCATCTATACAAACTACTTGATAGACAGATGTGAACCAGATCCAAATCAGTGACCAAGAGCTGAAAGGCTTTGTATTCTACCATATCCAGAGCCTCTAGTTTACCAACATTATCTTCTATCTACTATTTGGCTGCACTGATAAGAAAGATCCCTTCTTTAGATTTGTTGCAGTGTAAGTGTATATGGCATTTGTTCCAATTTATTGCCTAATTTAAAATCTCTTACTCTTAGAAAATGCACCTGCTGCATATGTCAACTACAAAATCAGAACTTGAATGAAACAATTTTTACAAGTGTGCATGATCAACAGTAAAATATAATGCAAAAATAAATTAAAATACCATTTTAATAATCAAGCATAGCAAAATAGATTCTATTTATGAATTATAACTAATCGTTTGAGAACTGGAAAAGAGTCTATTTCCAGTGCAGACACAATCTACTTGTTGTGTAGCAAACAGGATGTGGTAATGAGAAAACTAGTTAAAGGTGGTTATTCATTCCACTTAGATACACACTGTACTTCCCCATGAAGCTGCTATTACACAGGAAGTAACTTGTGCCTGGCACAACAGATTGGCTACTTAATTAAATGCTGGTATAGCAGCTTTCTAGCTGGATACATCATGTGTGTGTTCTCTTAAACTCATTGCACAAGTTCCGATTGAGTTTAAGATCAAACAGCAGTTAAACAAGAATCCCATGATCCTAGAGGTGTCCAGAGCAGTTTAAAGCAAATGAAGCAACTTATTTTCCTCGATAAAAGGGAAGTAAATAGAGTTACGCTAATTTAAGCACATCCTGTAAAGGTTCAGGGCTATCTCATCCTTGAAGAAGCTGCTGCCCCACTGCAAACTGGATATTCCTGAAGTTCTTACTCAGTTTCCTTCACATTCTTCTCTTGTCCCACCACCCCCCCCCCCAGAGCAAGTAACAAGTGATTCGACCTCCAAAACCAAAGGATCCCCTGAGATCCTTGGCAAGGCTATACATCTGGAAACAAAACACACAGATCACACTTTCAAGCTGCAGGAATGTATTTTGGAAAGTTGTGACGCAGAAAAAGTCGTGACTCTTAACCCTAAGAGTTAACAGTAGATGAGCTCCATGGGACGCTTGTGGCTAAAACAGCTAACTCAATACTTAGACATAATAAAAGGGAAACATGAAACCAGAGAAGAGGGGCAACATAATCTAGGTATATGACATTGCAAGGACTAGTACTAGAAAACTGTGTCCACTTCTGGTTTCCACACTTTAATAACTGGAAAGGATGCAGAAATGGATTACAACTTAAGAATGATTTGTGGTCTGGAAACATGACAGAGACTACAGGAGCTCAAAGTTTATCAAAGAAAAGATAAAAAGGTGACTTGATTAGAGGCTATAATTATCTATTCAGGAAGAAGGTATCGGATATTAGAGGACTTTAAAATTTAGCAGACAAAGGCATAATAAGAACCAAAGGCTGGATGTTAAAGTTGGAGAGGTTCTAACTGGAAAAAGAGATGCACGTTTTTAACAGTAAAAATGATTAATCGTTTGAACAAATTATCAAGGAATATGGTAAATTTTCCTTCAGTGAGAGTCTTTAAATCCAAGGCTGGATATGCTCCAGTTCAACCACAATCTGTTGGCTAGCTGCAGGAATCACTGGATGAAATCTATGGCTTATTCTATGCCAGAGATCAAGCTACAGAATCATAAAGGTCCCGTCCCACCTTAGAATCTATGCACTAAGGATATCTGCAAAGGGTCTGTCCCTTCACAGCAGCTCTCTAATCCCCCAGCTCCTTATTCAAAGAAATCATAGAACTATAGAACTGGAAGGGAACTCAAGAGGTCATCTAGTCCAGTCCCCTGCACTCAAGGCAGGAGTTAGTATTATCTAGACCATCCCTGACAGGTGTTTGTCCAGCCTGCTCTTAAAAATCCCCAATGATGGAGATTCCACAACCTCCCTAGGCAATTTATTGTAGTGCTTAATCACTCTGGTATCAGAGGGGTAGCCATGTTAGTCTGGATCTGTAAAAGCAGCATAGAATCCTGTGGCACCTTATAGTCTATACGTCTGTTAGTCTATAAGGTGCCACAGGATTCTTTGCTGCTTAACCACTCTGACAGTTAGGAAATTTTTCCTAATGTCCAACCTAAACCTCCCTTGCTGCAATTTAAGCCCATTGCTTCTTGTCCTCTCCTCAGAGATTAAGAAAAACAATTTTTCTCTCTCCTCATTGTAACAACCTTTTATGTACTATTATACTTAGCAGTGCTGTCATTAAAACAGAGTTTCATCATCTATGGCTGGGGGGCAGGCAGGGTCAGTGAAGAGGACAATACGGTTTTAACTCTACATAGAATTAAAGCACATTGACAATGTCATGCATTATTACAATTCAAAGTGTTTCTTGTATGTTCTTACCATATGTTCAAATGTAAAACAAATATTACATTCATTTCATTTATAAGGTCCTTCACAAGTCTGCCCTTTCCTGCTTGTCCACTCTTGCCCTTTATCTACCTCCTCCAGCCAGTCCACAATGCCAACCTCATCCACCAATCTTCTGTCACAACTGTCTCTGAGTTCTTCCACACAGCTCTACACATGGTACACACATAGTGAATGCATCTGAAGGCCATGGGTCGCTCCTCCTCCAAACCCATCCTGGGCTGTAAGATGCTGCCACTGCTGCGACCCACCTCTGCTTACAAGAAACCAGCCTACCACTGGTAGTTGGGGTCAGCCAGTCAGGGATAGTTGATATTAACTTACTAAAAAAATAAAACCTAATTTTTGTATCCATCTGGAACTACCAAGTAGTGCAATGGCAAGTAGTGCAATGGCAACCTATGTAACCATGGGGTCTTATTTTGGTTTCCTATGTCCTCTCTCCAATTTCATTTGCAAAATTCATTGTGCCTCATCTCAACTTAGGTTTTAAGTTCCTTAGAATAAGGATAAATTGCTACATGTTTGTCCAGCATAATGGGGCCCAATTTTAACTGTGGCCTCTAGGCACAACCAGAATACAACCAAATAAATAAATAAATAATAATAAACACCAGATGTGAGTTGTTAGATTTTTAACAATTAGATACTGTCTTCATTCTCACATCATTGCGTATTAGAATGAGTATATTCTACCATAAGCCATAATGTTAACGTATAGAAACAGAACAAATGTAGCAAAGAACAAGGTAGAAAACAGCAATGAAAAAATAAATGAACATCCAAAATAAAGACAGTATTTTCAGCAAAACGTAAAGTCTCTTCAGTTAAAAACACCCACATTTATCCTTAATCTTTTCCCCTCATTCCAACGTTGTCTTCAGAAAAGACATGCTGTCTCTCCCCATGCTACTTCATTCTAGCAAAATTGTTATTATGGAGAAACTGGTTAGAAGCTTCACAGTTAAGGATGAGAGTTTAGAGATATAAGTATTTAACATGGATGAAAAAAGTAAATAATATAAGCAGTATCTGTGAGGGAAAAGCAAAGTATATAATCTCACAACATGTCTGAAATATGCATCTCATCTCTTTGAACATATTGAGTTTTATGTCTGAATACTCTACTGTAAGCTATTTGGGGCAGAGACTAATCTTTAATGAGTTTATACTGAACAATGGGGTCCAGTTATTGACTGGATGCCACCAAAGTATAAATGATAAATAAGAAGACATCTATTTTTAATTTCTCAGGTTAGAGTTAACTATCTACTAGTACTGTAACAACAGAATATCTAAAAATAATTGCCACATGTACTGTTCTTTGGAACAGACTATAAGTTAAACGACATTTAACCAGATGAGTGGAAATGAACAATCAAATACAAGTTTCCTTGGTTCCTTAACTGTCTGATTTGACTCATACCATACTGATGTGGAGAATTAAAATCATTCTATTTGGCAGTGCTGCTGAAAGATCCCCTTGTTTATATTCTGCCTCTGCTATGCAACATTACATCAATTATTCAGAAAGGGAAGTGCTAAACTGAGCCACATAAACAGGCATTAGTACTGTCAAAAGGAGGATCTGTTTGTTCTGCAGTCCAGTACTTTTGGTTGGAATAGAAAACTGTTAAACAATCTGTAACATTATTTTTCCCAACCAGCTTTCCCTTAGTGTATCTATATGTGAGTAACAGCAAGTGTGTTTCTTTACTCTTATTTATCAGTAATAGTTTTTCTTTCTTTCTTAAATAAATAGTATGTGGTTTAGCAGCAGCTATCCTTTGGATCTGATGATGAACAGTGAGAGAACATGTGCTGACTGTCCATCACTGAAGATTAGAAAGACTCTGAGCTCAGAAGGAAAGTAATCAGATGAAATCCACCAACTGGGTGGTGCCAAAGCCACCAGTGGTCCAGAAAACTTCTTTACCCTAAGAGGTGCCACAGACAGCATGTGTGGGATACATGCTGGCACAGAGGATGCTCCATGATCTTTGGGAGTAACAAGGTTGATTTGATGGTATATATCATATATCTGGACTGCAACAGAAATACTGAGAGATGAGAGGAATACAAAACTCTTGGTCTTCACAGTTCCAATCTTTCACTCAATGGCCCAGAAATGGCTGCCAATAGATAATTATAATTCTTCAACCTTAAACAAAGTTCAACCATTCTTTTAAGTCCTGTCCATAGTTTACTATATCAGCAGCTCTCAACCAGGAGTCTGTGGCCATCTGGGATCCATGAGCAGGTTTCAGGAGGTTTGCCAAGTAGACCTAGTGTTAGACTTGCTGGAGACCAGGGTGGAAAGCTGAAGCCCCACTGCATGGGGCTGAAGCCCAGGGCCCTAAGCCCTGCCACCCAGGGCTGAAGCCGAAGCCTGAGCAACTGCCCTGTTTGCTACCCCATAACATCAACCCTGGCTTTTATATGCAGAAAACCAGCTGCTGTGGCACAGCTGGGCTCTGGAGTTTTTATAGCATGTTGGGGAGGCCTTAGAAACAAAAAGGTTGCAAACCCTGTACTATACTATGTTTAACTAAGTTTACAGTGCTATCTTCAACAGGCTGCACTAAACAGTAACAAACAAATCCAGCTTAAAAACATAAAACAAGGACATTTGATTCAAAACAGAACTTACCAATCTTCTGATTGAAAATCTTGTCAAAGGTTAATTCACCTCTCTCCTCAAGATACTTCTGCATCACACTGCGGATACTGAAAGACAAAAAATTAAAGAACAGTTACTTATCAGTTGCACTTGCTTAACAAGCTAGTGAACGTATGTTGGAGGGAAGGAGTCTTGAGGTTAAAAGGTCTTGTAACCAGATTTATGAATGTAGGGGTGCAGGTGTGCATGCATCTCTGAAACTCAAACCATGACAGTTAAAGACTATTTATTGCTTAATCCAAAACCTATGGAGGTCAACAAGAATCTTTCCATTGACTTCAATAGGCTGTGGATCAAGCTCTATATTAGAATTCTAAAGCGGTACAAGCAGACATTTAAATAAAGTCATTCTGTAGCTCGAGCAAAAAAAATTGAACAATCTGACTAATACAGTATTCAGTATAACACAATTATTTTCTCAAAATTCTATTTCCACCTCTGAATAACTTTCTGAACATTGCTCCTCTACACTGAAATTTTCCATGTGTGGTCCTAAACCAATGGACAATTTTTAAGGTTTGTGGAAACTTATCCGGCAGTTTGAGTTCTGAGAGAATGAAAAAAATCACTTTTTCCATTGTAAAATAATACTACTACGCATTATAATCATTCCTTTTTTTAGCGCAGACTAAATGGCGGCAGAGCTTTTATGCTTCAAAGTTAGCATTTCAGTAACCTACTCCAAGAAATGTAATGTTGCTAAGGTTCCCCATTCAAAACCTGTATTTTTCTATTAAGAGTTGAAAATACTGTACTGAGTACACGCATGATAAAGGATGAAACTGTCACTATGTTTGCACAGTTCCAATATATGCCTAGTGCATGCATATGCCACTCTGAAAGACAGCATACAACAGGATCGAGACACGTGTGCAGCTTTTGCCCAAAACTGGATTCTTGGATAGATTTTTGGTTCTTTTAAATGAAATAACTGGATTGCAGAGTCAATTCAAACTCTCATGTTCTATAACTTTCCACCCCATACACTCAGGGCCTTCAGGATACAGGTATTTAAAACGGACAGAGGGCATTCAGCATCTGGGCTGCCATACTTGCTGGGTATTCTTCTTGAAATGCAGAGGTGGGAGTGGAAGAGTATAAGAACACACATCTGGTAGAAGGGGACGGAGTCCAGCAGGTCTACTGACTGCCAAGCCAAGCCATTGCTTTCAAATTATCTGAACTGTGGAGGTCAGAATGCACTCCAGGAAAAGACCTCTAATATGGTTATTATTTCAGTTCATTTACACACAGAGACTACCACCCTTTTTGTATTTTTCTTTTTAGGTTTTATTTTAGCCTTTTCTTTCTCTCTCTAAGCAAAAGAAAGAGAGAGAAATTAAACAGGGAAAAAACAAGCTAATAAACTTTTAAAATCATGAATTTAGAATAAAGCAGTACACTGTATTTACAAATAGATACAAAGGTTTCTCACCACAATATTAACCCGCTCACACTGCACATTCACTTGCTTACATTGTAACTCAATGTAAATATTTAACCAATAACAGAAAACACTATATATGTGCAATTTGGGTAATCTAACATTAGTACAAGATTCTAAACTTCCGCTTTGCCTAATTTACATTTGAATTTTGCGACCCTAACATAGTATTAACATAGTTTTAATCTGTGTTTTTAAATATAAACCATGGTATTTATTTTTGCAGAATATGGTACCATAAAAATGTACGCGGAAGACAACAATTGTGTATGCATTTTAATACCACTTGCTGCACAAATCTACTGTCCTTTCTCAGGCAGACAAATGGCTAATGAGTTAAATACATAGCATTTGCTTGTATGCAGAGAATTTTACAGGAAAAGGTTAGCAGTAGCAGAGTAACGTCCTGTTCTCACTCTCCTCCCCCCCACACACACTTTTTCTTGTTCCAATAAAGAATGTGGCATTTTTAGACCCCATTGTTTTTAAATATAAAAAGCAGGTGCATATTAGCACCATTCATGTAAGGTTCAATCATACTTCAGCTGAAGTCGATAGGAGCTGATTACTGATTTAAATGGAAACAGGATTGAATTCTAAAACCCTAGTCCCTATATGTTTCCAAAAATTTACTGCTGTGCCAGGGGAAATTTGAAAAACAAACTACTGAGAGACATTAGTGTTTCTAGTATACCTTGTATTGATTTGGTCTATTACAACACACATTTTCATACAATTTAAATCTTTGCAGTCTATTTCTCACCTGATGCTCACTGTAATACCATTTGTGCAATCGTGACTATTTGCGAAACTCATGTGTGTGTCTGCAGCATCAGGCCTTAGAGCTACAAAACTCCAGTAACTTCAAAGAGAGCTGAGGAATCAAGTTTCTGAGGAAATGCTTCTAATATAGGGCAGCAGCAGTTTAAGGATGCCTTTGGACACTGGTGACATCATCAGAGTATTCTCTACAGTTTTGAACCTGTGCTGATTGGCTGTTCCCTTCAATGTCCTCCTGCTTCCTCCCTCACAGGCTCTTCATCTCAGCATCATTCCACCTGCCTTCCTCCTCCAATGCCCTGTCCCCACCCACTTCCCTTCAATGTCCCCTCTCCCTTCCTCTACTTTTCCATTTATCCCACCTTAAGTAAGTCCAACGCCTCCCCGCCAAAAAATAAATAATGGAACTAATGTGATATTTATCGCCACCCCAGTGTTTACTCTGCTTGTGTGTTATGTCCCTTTCCTGTCTATTTACACTGTAAGCGCTTCAGAGCAGGAACCCTCTATTACTGTTTTTGCACAGTGGCCCTGTTCTTAGTAGGTCCCTAGACACTACTGTAACAAACATGATTACTAACAATAATAATGAAGTTATGGAAGCTCTTCTTTGCTGTGTCAAGTATGCTCAGAGAAATTACATAAAGATATCTTTATCCAGACATTTAAAGCAGGTAATTAAAGGTAAGACATCTCACTTGTCAGTGTTCAACAAAATATTCTGTTTGTGCTCTGAATGAACCTTTTCAAGACTATTACTCGTCTGTACCTTATCTAATAGTTTTCGATCTAATGGACAATGTCAAAGGAACAAGATGTTTTCTCAGCCAGTGAACCTGAACACATTTGTAAATGTAAAGTGATCAGTGGCTATGCAAGTCCAAAAAGGGTTTCAAACTCTAAATACCACATATTTGCCAAAAAGTTGTTCTGCTTTTATTTTCTTCAAGAACATGTTTCAAATAAATTAGTTTTATATTAAAATATTCACTAAATTGAAAACGTACAGAATCTGAGCTACTGATCTGGACAAATAGTCACTTAGAATTGACTACATAATCCCATGTTGGTGAATTTTCTAGCAGCTCCAAAATACTGGGCTTGCTACTGTTCTTACTGAAGTCAAAGGCATAAATCCTGATGAGTTTATATGGAGCAGGATTGGGTCCATAAATACTTCACCTATCTACAAATGATCATTGATTAAACAGAGAACCCAGAATTAAAGGCAAAATCAGCACCTGCTCCGCCCTCTCCTTTGGTCTTTTCTTGTTTCCCCTTTTGAACCACAACTTTGATATTCCTCTCAGCCTGCTTTCTTCAACCCCAGTTTTCTACTGTGTCCCCTCCCTGTGCTTTCACCGCCTCTCCTTTCTTCACTTTCTCATTCCCCATTAGAGTATCAGGCAGTATGACTGAATAAGGTGCCTTAAATAGAGAGATACTCTTTAAAAACAGGTGATAAGGAGCAGGACTCCAGGTAAGGCACCAAGGGCAGACAAAGATCACAGTTTGTTCACTGCTAAATTGAATTTCAAAGAGCTAGTAATAGAAATAAAATGAATGCAAAAATAAATCAATAACCATAATCACAATAAAAGAACTGTGTCCCTAGGCAACAGAGCATCCACAGCTGAAGATGGAACTCATGGTTCATCTGAACAAGATGGAGGACAGGAAATGACAAACTCAGGCAAAACACATTACCTTCAAATTAGCGAGCATATAATCAGCATGCACCTCAAAAGCTGTCCCTCAAGGGAATGAGAAGGATAACCTAATTTTGTCTGTGCAAAACTTTTTAAAGAGTTTTGAAGTATTGTCTGGGACCTGTTTCCTTCCCTCATCCCACAGCTAGACCCAAGGATTGTGAGACATCACTACTATGCTCACAAAAAAAGCATCACTTTAGAAGAGGTCCATCAAATACATACACAGAAAATAGCCATATACCAAGATCTTTCAGCCCTGCCACTTAAAATAAGAAAGAAATTGGAAAGTCTGAAATCCATTACTAATCTGGGTTTCCCTTACAAGTACTTTTTGCCCTGGAAACAGAGTTTTTGCACAGTGGAAGAAATTATATGCTCCAGAAGAGGAGAAACACCTGACCCTCCACTGAAGAAGAATGCCTTCTAACTATCAAGATAGGACTCCAAAATAGTGCACAATTAAAGCCATCATTATTCAGTCACACAGATGACTATTCTACTCTATTTAGCTTTTTATACCATATCTATCATTGTGGTAAACCAGTGGCAAGAAATGTCTTCTCCAGCTGGACAGGAAACTGCATTTCCTCTTGGATGAAAATCTAAACTAGAGCAGGCCATGCATTCACCATCTCCAGGATAGATTATTGTGACATACTCTATTTGGGGATAAAAGCAAAGGCCAGATGGAAGTTGCAACTGATACAACATTCGTTAGCTTGACTCTTATACAATAAAGACAAAAGACAGCACACATCACCAGTGCCCCATATCGTCCACTGGGTTTCCATTCAAATTTTTTATCCAATGCAAGGTGCAGCAGGAGTTAATGCTATTTTATACATTTTTTTCTTAGAGAGAATGACACGTATTTTATAGATGGGTGTTTCTGTCCAAGTAACTCCTGGGGCAACACAGGAGAAAGTCTTGAAAGGCCAGTGATAATCCACGTTTGGATGGCTGACAGATTACTGTTGCACTGAAAACAGGAATAAAACTATGCTCCTGATTGCCCTTTACTTGTGTGTGTTCTATAATATTACTAGGGTAACCCTAACAATTATGCAGTATGTAACTGACTTATACATTATTTTAATTGAAAAATAAGAGGTTCTGGACACTAAATTAACTAACAGACACTCTCGTTCTATTCATTTTCTCATTACCTGCTAAATAAACAGCTGTGACTGAAGCTGCTTCCCCCTCTTTTATATATATCAGAATCCTTCCCATAGCATCGGACATTACTTAGTGCACAAACAAGACTCTGCCATCCCTGTTTATCTTGGGCTGCTCTTTGCATCTTCTACATTGCTACGTCCCATAAACTTTCCCACTCCAAGTAGTGCTCGGTTGAGGAATTATTTCAGCCAGCTCCTTTTGCATGTTTCCCCAACTGCCCAATGGTATGCCTGCCCTTGTAGACATGCTGGCTGCATTCTTAATGCAGGTCCCAAATGATTCCAAGTTATTTTCTGGATCACTTTAGAGAAAACGGGTTATTGAACATTCTGAGGAATCTCAGTATTTGTTATAAATTCATGCCATTTAGCTGGGGCGAGTGGGGCTATCTCCTACAATATCCTGGGTAAATCTTACTGAATTAAGTTCAATACTTTTGCTGTAGATATCACAGGATAGTAGGGGACTGTGCAGCCTGAAAATACCTTGATCAAAAGGGAGAGAGGTGTGCATATCCACCCAAGAGAAGCAATAGCGAGGGAGCCAAAAGCCTAGAAGGGGAGCCCTTGATAGACCACAGAGTGGGAAAATAGGTGTAATTGCCCAGAACTAAGACATTAGTGCCTCGTATTTTCCTGAAGTATTTGATTTCAAAGGCATTTAGATGTTTGTCCATACCTTTGGGGGTTTCCAGCTTTCACATCCATATGTAAAGGTAGAAGTAAGTTTTTAGTTGGAAATTCATAGTTTGTCTTTAAATTGCAGATTTTTTATGACCAAATCTTGTTTAAGTTGGTATATGGAACTGTCACCTTGCTAATTCAGGACATTATTTCCTTCTGGACAATCCCATTGGCTTACACTTTATTGCCAAGGTATGTGAATCGACTCACTTCTTGCATTCCTTTGCCTTCTAAAGTAAATATGTTTCCCAGATCTGAGGAAGAGCTCTGTGTAAGCTCAAAAGCTTGTCTCTCTCACCAGCAGAAGTTGGTCCAATAAAAGATATTACCTGATACACCGTGTCTCTCTAACATCCTGGGACTGACTTGGCTACAACAATACTGCATACATCTCTGATATTGTCACACAGAAAAGAGCAAGAAATATCAGTGTTGACTTCCTGTAGTAATTCATGTCTCACGCCCAATCAGTACATGGCCCGGGACAGGGAAGCTAATGATCAAAACAGCGGACCAAATTCGGTGATGAATCTTGGTCATATGCCACCTGAGGCACATTGCGCATATGCCAAGAAGAAATAGATCTAAGTCTTGTACTACCTGAAATCTGTTTTTCAGTTCAATTTGAAATTGCTGCTATAATGTCTTGTTGATTGGGCTGTTAGTGTCAATTTTCTTAATGCTTTTTGGGATTTGGAGTTTTTTTTTTAGTTTGAGCTTCAGTTTTGCGACACATAATTATGTCAGGTCCGATAAGAGCGCTTGTGTATGCTGAGACATCCTAAACACTTTATCTAAATTTCCTTCCCATAGATAGATGGTCAGTGTGGTTCCTGAAAACGTCATTGGGAGAAATTCCAAAGTTACTTTATGGATACTTTTGTAGGGGAATAGCATTACACTAATTGAGCCCTAAGACCAGGCACAGTTTTATCAGATTATGGGAACCGAGGCTGTGCTTGCCTCCTGCATTCTCCATTGCCCAACCTTAGCATTGAAGTCCTCCAATACTAACTAAATGTCAAGCTTGAGAATTTTGTCAACAGAGTTTGTAGGCAACTGTAGAATTGATCTTTGATCTCATCCTTGTAGTTGTATGCTGGTGCGTAATGTTGCATAATTGTCATTTTCATGTTTCGTATTTGAAATCTACTTTGGAGCAATCCACTGACACTTGGCTCCCCACTTTGTTTTTCCTGCTCTGTAAGTCATATTTAATATTACTCACTCGAGTGGTAACCATCTTCCCCCTTCTGTCTTCCCTTCCCCTCAAGTATATTATGCCTTTGTTTTCATTTTTAAATAGCTTTTTGCCACCTCCTGGCTATCAACATTTGCTTACTCCACAGATTTCAAGATTACATTCATCTATTTCTTTCATCACCCGTTGACACCAGGTTGTTGCAGGCATTATTCTAATGTTTCATAATCCTACTTTAATAGATTGTTTTACTTCTAGTAAAGAACGTCTATTACCTAATACCTTTCACCAAGACTGTCCATTTCCGCCAAGATGGAGTCCATTACTCTGGTATACTGTCCGCTGGAATGGCTATCTTGTGTTTGCGTGTACATGCATGCATACACATGAACATATGCACACATACAAATAAATACTTTTAAAAGGAAATATTGAGCATAAATGGTTGTAAGCTGGATGAATGATGAGCAGCTAATAAAGGGCTACGCTGTTCAAACAGAGTGCTCACCATGAGCCTGCAAAGCATCCTGAGCCATCACCAGCCTCAGAAAGCCTATGATAGTGGCTCAGTTACAGATTAATTTGTTCAGAAGAAAGGTAGGTCAAACTCAGAGGCCACTCAACTGCCAGCTTTCTAATTTCATCTCTTCATAAAAGAGATGCAAAAAATATGTTAACTACTTCATTGTTATATAACTATATACCTGATATATCTTCATTTAAAGTCATTTTAAAGATCATACACTCTGAAGAGTTGTTGTAGTCATGTCAGTCCCAGGATATTAGAGAGACAAGGTGGGTGAGGCAATAGATTTTATTGGACCAACCACTGGTGGTAAGCAAAACAAGTCTTCAAGCTTACGTGTAAGCTCAAAAGCTATTCCTGCTCACCAACAGAAGCTGATCCAATGAAAGATATTACCTCACCCACCTTGAGTCTCTGAAGAGACCCAGCAGCCATAGCCCAAATCGAGCCGCAAAGGGATTTAGGCAATATTAACATGTGTTTATTTGTGCTTCAAACTAGAGGCATAAAAAGATAAACTGTAGGAATACAATCTGTACTTGACACAGAGGGCACCACAATGGATACACCTCAACTTTTATGAAGAATTAACATCATTTCCATCTTGTTGTTGTAAGGATAGAGATTAGTTTAGAAGGACAAGCATTCTGTTATAAATATAAAGAAGAGATCAAGTGTAAAGTCCTACTTTTCCATTTAAAGGAAGAAGATTAAGTACAAGTGAGAAACACTCTGAGGGGCTCGCCAGCATGCTGACCTCATCCTCTATTAAGGTTATCTAGTCGTGTCCACTCTTGGGATTTATTATAGATGCAAACTGCAAGAAATCCATGTTCACCAAGAGAGAAAACTGTTCCCATTCTTGGCAGATGAGGATCTAGCCAAAGAGATCCATGTTTTCATCATCTCCAGGTTAGCTGGACATCCAGAAGCAGCAAAGGATCCAGTAAGATCCCTAGATAATGAATCTCAGCAACAAAATGTGGAAGAGGTCATCATCTCCTCTATCTTATCTTCAGCATTCAGCTCAATCAGTAGTTGGAAGCTTGGGGTAGCCAAAAGCTGTCAGTCAAGACAAGCAAATATATATAGCATTAGAGAGTGAATGAAGGACTGTGTTGTTAAGAAGCAATTAAGTCCAAGACAAAATTTACCAATCAGACATCCCAAAGAGAAGCAATTACATTCTTTAGACTCTATGACAAGGGGGGTGATGCAAAACCTCACCCAGAAATAAAGAGCTGTTTCAGAGGCAGGAACTGAATTAGAAGAGAAGGATGCTGCAGTACATTCTATAACAGGAAACAAAATCTTTACTTTGTTTATAGAGAGAACAGAGAACCCTTTAAGATCAACGCTTGGAGCCCAAAAATGTATTAGTTTATACACTCAGAATTCAGATGCATTCTAAGGGATTTCAGAAAAAAAAAGCCAAAAATGGCTGAGAATAAAATGGACAATAAAAGAATATGGATCCCAGTGACAACTAAATCTGGTGATACTCTAAACAAGAAGAGCTCAGTCGTGCTACAGCTGTTCCCAACGCTTCACATTGATTCAACAGACAGTCTAGGCTTCAGAGTGATGTGTGAGTTTCTCGTGTGTGCTGGTTGTGTTGATTTGTGTGGGGATCGTTGCATGGATTTGTGAGGGTACTAAATGAGGGGTCTATGCGGAGGTGAGGGGCTATGTGTTCGGGAGTTACTGTGCATTCTGGTTCTGTTGCTGTGGGTGGATTGCGATGTGTTGGGAAAGTGGTGTGGCTCTGTGTGAGTGGCAATCCTGGGGTGTGGCCTTCACTGAGGCAGTGTGCCAAGTAATCCACCATCCCTGCAGTCTCTCTCCTACAACCAATTGAAACAACTGCATCCAAATTAGCGATAGGGTAAGGGTGGTGATTGGCTGAGTTATTTCTGATACCACAATGGTCTAGGACTCTCGGGCATGACATTCATACATGCCTTACTGAAGCTGTACACTTCACAAGTGTAACGTGTAAAGTCAAACTGGTTGATAACTCTCTGCGAAAACAAGTGATGATTCAATCTGTTTATATTATGAACAAAAAGAGCCCTCAACCATGCCTGCAGCTGTTTCCACCGATTCATACTGACTCTACAGACCTAATAGGTTTCAGAGTGACAATCCTGAAATCTTATTACATAAATTTATTTTCAGCTGTCTCTGTGGTAAATTATGGATGTGGTTAATTCATTTGGATTTGGGATTAAATAATGACAGTCTATATTCAACCAAGTATTTCTCTTCAAGTTTACAGACAAAACTATATGCTTTACCAGATGCTAATCTGCATCTTATTATAGTAACATCTCAAAATTGTATGCGCTTTTGCTAATATAGGTCTTGATCATGCAGCTGGGTTGGTGCAGCCAAATGCCTGTGCCCACCTGCATCTGACTGAGGGTCAGGCTCTAACATGAACATTTATATCTGTTATATTCCTTTCCTGGGGGTCCCACATTTTCCCCCTTTCATTTCTATTAAAAATTAAATTAAAACTGAAAAATAAAACACTTGAATGTGTAGAACCATTACTGATGCAAGACCAAAAAAGTTTACATTCACAGATAATTTTGCTACCTGTCCAAATGTGACTACCACATGTACAGGACCTGATGCAATCCTAGCTGTGGCTTTTGAGTGCTACAACACACATAGTACATCTTCATCTAGAGCACATCAAAGACATGATTAATTTTAGGCATGTGAGCAGTCCTATTACCTTCAATAGTAGTTTAATGAATTGGGGCCTCAGATAATATTTGGTTCATGACAGTTAAAAGCATCTTAGGTACTTATATGGCCCATCACCTGAGCACTTCACAACCTTTAATGTATTTATCTTCACAGCATCCCTGAAAGGCAGTACTATCATTCCCCATTTTGCATTGAGGAAATGAGGCACAGAGGCAAAATGATTTGCCCAAGGTCACACGGGAAATCTGTGACAGAGCAAGGAACTGAACTCTAGTCTCCCAAGCCATAGGCCAATGCCCTAATCACTGGGGCATCCTTACTCACCAAGGAAGGGAAAGTGTAATAAATATAAGAGAGCTGGTATGCATATTCAGATAATAAAATAAGATACAAAACCCAAAGAACACAGTCATCAAACACTAGGATGATAAAAACAATAAAATACACACAGACAGTGAATTAATTCCTTTCTTTTACATATAAAGTACAAAGGTAAACAACAAACTAAATTATGAAAAACTGTTTTTATAGCAAAGTTCCCCCTTCTTTATCATCTGTAACATTAAAGAGCCAGAGATCATAAGTGACCCCTGAAATATTTTGAGAACCAAGAGATAGTTATATACTTTGATCTTTGTTTAGTTTTTGTCTTTTTTATAACAAATAATCCAACTGATTTGAATCCTAGGAGAAGCATCAGTGATTTTAAAATACCAAACCTACTGCAGACATGTAAATATAAATGTATTCTGTTTTTCCAATTTCATCAGTGAGCACCCAGCTGCTACAGCAACCATTTCCTTACAATCATATTACAGCAAATTAAGACTGAAGAAATTTGCTCCTCCAATGACCCGCTAGAAGTCCTCTCAACCCAAATGATTCAAAGATCCAAAACATCCGCCCCCTTTCAAAATTGTAAAGCTTCTCAAGTTTATATTAAGCACACAGAGATCTGTCAATACATATACTCTGAATGAACTAATGTTCTCATTATGTGATTCATAATGATCTTTGTACTCAAGAAACAATGCCCTTGACAGGCAATATTATAGCACTACACGGCATTCCTTAGTTCTCCCCCATTCTAAAGCGGATACAAGACCAAAATCCCAAGCAACTTCACATATACAAATCACTTGAATGAAGAAAAGTCATGACAAGTGAAAGAAAAAGATGTTGAGTGCTTATGCTATGCTATCCATGTGTCTTGGGTATCACTTGAATAATTGTTGCCAAAACCTGAAACTAATATAAAAGCATCTCATTTTGCAAGAATAATTTTTCTGAATTGGTAGGTCAAGGATTTGCCCTTTCAACAGAATGCTGCCACTGAGAAGGAAGAAGAGAGACAAACACAAATCTTAGTTCCCACTGCAATTAAAACATTTGTTGATTTTAATGGTTTTTAAATCATCTTTAAGATGTATTTTTGGGATGGTAGAGAATTTGTATCAAGATCCATGCATAATGGTTTTTGTCTTTTTATATCTATAAAGCACTCTGGATATGCATGAAAGGTATTATGAAATATAAATATTAATTGAGTTTCACAGAACTAAGGAGGGCCATTCAACCAAATGCAGAAGTAACTCAACTAAAATATGCTTCACAGCACCTCTGAGACAGGAATCTTTACACCTGCTTTCCAGAGGTAAATGTTTACCTGACAGTATCAGGATATACCACAGAACAGTTAAAACATGCTAAACAAATAAAGCTCCTGCCCCGAAACCCCTCAATGTAAAGGCATGAGAGAGTCAATACAGTACAACGTAAAACAAACACTGAGTGGGATGTGGGCATTATAGCTGAAATACTTCATAGAACAAGTGTATTTTTTAAAGTTTTTGAAGGAGAGGAAGTATGCATGGTTAAAAGGACATGGTTAATGCAAATTTGGCACAAAATTCAGATTTATTAAGGATTGTTTTTCACAAAACCTAAAACCAATAGAAATGTTCCCCTGATTTTTTTAATTCCACAGGAAATAGTTGGTTTTAAAAAAATAAATATCCTTAGTTTGCAATCTAAACATGCAGCACTGAGAATCTGAAATGGAAACAGACTAAAAATAAATGTAAAATTTATTTCACTGATTTTTCATTCTTCCTTTGGGATTTTTGAGGTGATGTTTTCCCTTTAATTGAGAGGATATTCCAAGAATAAAGGGAACAAAAACAAATGCACAAAATCAGGAGTGGACAAAGGAAACAGTCAGGAGAGAAGACTGGGCACACTTCAGGGGAATGGTGTAGAGCGTTAAGGGCAGAGATATAAGTAGGGGCAGAGGTATGGAGAACTCTGAATGTGAGGAGAAACAGCAAACTGAATGTGACAGAGAAGCCAGCCTGGACAGTCAAGAAGGGGAGAAATATTATCAGAGAGTGGGAATAGAAAATTATCTAGACAGCATCAATTTGGATCCAATGGGGAGATACTAGGGGCTGGAAAACAAAGAGAAGGCTGTGATGGTCAAAGCAGGAAATTACCAGAGCACAGAGTTGTGGCAGTCAGGACAAAAAAGAAGGGACTAATTTTTCAGATATAACAAAAAAAGAAGCAGGATCACATATAGGGTATGTCTACACTACAAAATTAGGTCAATTTTATACAAGTCGATCTTTGGAAAGCGAATTTACACAGTCTATTGTGTATGACCCCACTAAGCGCAGTAGGCCAGCGGAGTGCGTCCTCAATACCATAGCTAGCATCGACTTACGGAGTGGTGCACTGTGGGTAGCTATCCCACAGTCCCACTGCCCATTAGAATTCTGGGTTAAGCTTCCAATGCCTGATGGGGCAAAAACATTGTTGCGGGTGGTTTTGGGTACATGTTGTAAGTCTCCTCTCCCTTCCTCCCTCCTTGAAAGAAATGGCAAACAATCGTTTTGCGCCTTTTTTCCTGGGTTACCCATGCAGATGCCATAGCATGGTAAGCATGGAGCCTGTTCAGCTCAGCACTGCTGTTGTGAGCATTGTAAACACCTCACACATTATCCTGAGCATTATCCTGCAGTATGTGCAGAGCCTGGATAGGAGCTGCCAGCACAAGGATGATTGTGAGGAGGATATGGACATAGACGTTTCTGAAAGCACGTTATGTGGCAATTGGAACATCATGGTGGCAATGGGGCAGGTTGATACAGTGGAACACCGATTCTGGGCCCAGCAAACAAGCACAGACTGGTTGGACTGCATGGTGTTGCAGGTATGGGATGATTCCCTGTGGCTGCAAAACTTTCGCATGTGCAAGACCACTTTCATGGAATGTTGTGAGTTGCTTTCCCTCGCCCTGAAGAGCAGGAATACCAAGATGAGATCCGCCCTGACAGTTGAGAAGCAAGTGGCAATAGCCCTATGGAAGCTTGCAACGCCTGACTGCTACTGGTCAGTTGGGAATCAATTCGGAGTGGGCAAATCTACCATGATCCAAATAGCCAAGGCAATCAGCGACCTTCTGCTAACAAGGATAGTGACTCTGGGAAATGTGCAGGTCATCGTGGATGGCTTTGCCGCAGTGGGGTTCCCTAACTGTGGTGGGGCAACAGATGGAACGCATATTCCTATCTTGGCACTGGACCACCTTGCCAACCAGTACATAAACCACAAGGGGTACTTCTCAATGGTGGATCACAAGGGACATTTCACCGATATGTTGCATGGCGCTCGCATCTTTAGGAACTCTGGGCTGTTCGAAAAGCTGCAAGAAGCGACTTTCTTCCCAGACCAGAAAATTACCATTGGGGACATTGAAATGCCAATAGTTATCCTTGGGGACCCAGTCTACTCCTTGCACCTTGCTCCTTGTTGCTTGGGCCATCTCCTGGAGTTGAGTGGCTGGGTGCCCGGAACTTCCCCCCCACACACACACATTCTTGGGCATCTGGGTGAGGAGAATATGGAACTTGGCGAGGGTGATGAAAAGGTCCTGACTGACAGGGAGAACGGATTGTCTGCTTGCCTGCTGCGAAACCTCCTCCTCCTTCTCTTCCTCATCCACAAAATCCTCCTCCATGTTGCATGAGACTCTGCCATTGCAGGTGTCCACGGACAGTGGTGGGGCACTGGAAGGGTCCCCCCTCTAGAATGGTATGCAGCTGATCATAGAAGTGGCATGTCTGGGGCTCTGACCCAGAATGACCGTTTGCCTCTTTTGTCTTGTAGTATGCTTGCCTGAGCTCCTTAACTTTCACGCGGCACTGCTGTGTGTCCCTGATGTAGCCCCTCTCTACCATGCCTCATGCAATTTTGGCATATATATTAGCATTTCTTCTGCTGGATTGGAGTTCTGCTTGAACAGATGTATCTCCCCATATAGCAATCAGATCCAGTGTCTCAAGTTCACTCCATGCTGACCAAACAGGAAATGAAATTCGAAAGTTCCCAGGGCTTTTCCTGTGTACCTGTCTAGTGCATCAGAGTTGAAAGTGCTGTCTAGAGCGGTCACGTTGGAGCACTCGGGGATAGGTCCCAGAGGCCAATGCCATCGAATTGCATAACGCTGTGTCTATACTCCCCTAAATTCAAACCAAAAAGGTCTATTTTAGCGCTACTTCCCTCGTCGAGGAGGAGTACAGCAGTCTATTTTAAGAGCCCTTTAGGTCAAAAGAACAGGGTTGGTTGTGTGGCCGCATTGCTTATAAAATCAACCTAACATGGCTAAATTCAACCTAAACTCGTAGGGTAGACCAGCCCTAAGATTGTGAACTTGGGGAAGGGAAAAGAACAATGATGTGGTTGCTCAAGTTAGAGAATAGGTGAGAGGGAGGGGGCAGGAAGGAAAGCGAACAATCTACAGTAGATCACAGATACACTGTACAAAACCTGAAGTAATGAGATATCTTGCATGTTAAATTAATAAAAGAAGATGAAATGCTGGGAAAGAAGCTGTAGAATTTTTTTGTGTGAGGAGGAGAAGCAATTATGCAATACCCAGGGAGAGAGTACACAGGAAAAAGAGGATGAAGGGATGGAATCAACTCTAGTGAATTGAGGAAAAGAGAAGTTAAGTGACTTCAGCAAGACTTAGTGACTAAGCAAATCAGTACCAATCCCAAGAATGGAATAAATTTTACATTTATTTTTAGTCTGTTTCCATTTCAGATTCTCAGTGCTGCATGTTTAGATTGCAAACTAAGGATATTTATTTTTTTAAAAACAGGAGCCCTGACTCCCAATCTCCTGCTCTAGCCACTAGAGAGCATTCCCTCCAAAGCATGTTTCTGTCTTCATCAGCAGTAGCAAGCCATTCAGACAAAGCAAGCTGCTTTCTTGATTTCCTCCCTCTGTTGCTTAAAACAAATTATATTTACAGTATTATTGTAACTAGAGACATTTTATGAGCAAGTTAAAGCCTTGGGAATAAAACTCCTATCAACGTTTTTGTTTTATTTTTATTTAAAGTTAGATTAATTGATATTTTGTTTGTAGTTTGCACCCTTGCCTTCACTTCCTGATTGATGACAAAAGTTGTGATATGTCTTGTGGAATAGAAACTGAGCAGCACTTACACAGCTGACTAGCAATGTGTCCCAGTAGAAGGTCATGTATGCTGGGACATCTGTGCCAAAAGACACTAAAGTGATACTGGCTGGCTGGAGAAGACATCTAAAGGAGATGGCAAAGGTTATATCTGATCCCTTCAGCAAGGAGGTTCTCTCACATTTGGAAATAAGATTTATAATTGTTGGGTTTTTAGCTAATCCTTCTTTTCCAGATAGTAGCAGCAGCCAATGGTACAATTTGTCCATCTGCACCTGTCCAAGAAATTACAACCTTTCTTCTTGGATGGACATTTTCAGCTCCCGATCAGATTGCTGAAATACACTCTGCATAGGGCTGCTACTGATGACCACTCAGAAACGCCAGCTGCTTCAGAATACAGCACCTTATTTATTGGCTAGTGTTTCTCACATACGGTATATTACATCTGCACTCCATCAACTTCACTGGCTTACTATTAGTTTTTGGGTACAATTTAAGTTTTGATTCACAAACTGTCTATAGGGTTCTGGCAATTCTGCTTCTCCCTTCTCTTTCCACCCGAACAGGTGATCAATCATATATGGCACTTGAGTTGACAGTCCCTCCTATTGATACACTGCAGGCACACTGGAGGGTCCTCAACTTTGGAATTTGCTTCCCCTGCCAGTTTACCAGAGCTTGGTTTTGTTGATAATCAAGGCAAGAGCTGTTTCTTTAGATGTTAGACAAACACCTGTTAGGGAGAGTCTAGAGATTATACTTAGTCCTGCCCTGAATGCAGGGGACTGGACTAAATGACCTCTTTAGGTCCTTTCCAGTCCTACGATTCTATGAGTGCTTCAAAAAGGGGCTAATTTGCCTGGAGATGCAATCTGCGGGGTGCTAAGGAGGTTTTTGTGCTTTTTAATGTGCAAAAAGGGCTGTGTTTGCTCTTGCTGCAGAGGGGAAAGGGGATTTGTTGACACTGTCAATTTAGTTAGACTAAACTATGAGATTTAATTTATGCACCTGAAGGTTTCTGATAGGCACTTATAAATTAGAAAAAGCGTGTAGTTACTGATTAGAAAATTAAAGGAGATTGTTTTAAAAAAGCTTTCCAAAATGAGCAGCTGATTTCATTTCAATGGGAATTAAGGGCTACACGTGTTCATTTTTGATGCAACAGCCCCAGCATTCAGTTGGAAGCACTTCACAAAGGAAGGTCTTTGACAGTCATATCCCAAGTAATTATTCTTGTAAAGTTCGTTATTTTGAAAAATGAATCTGCCTAAAATATTTCACATTAGAAATACCAAGTCTATATTTGGGGGTTCTGTATGTTCATCATGGCAGTTCTTTAATTCTCTACAGGCAATTTACTTAGCACTAATTACCGTTCCAAGCATTTCCCAAAAGAATAGCGGCAGCAGCACTCTGTCTGCATTAGACACTGGCTCTCTAGCTTAATAAGATACCATACGACCTCTGAACATTTCACACAAGATAAGATTACATTAGCATTTTCTTCAAATATCCCTCTAAATCTAGGTGCGGCATCCCCCCTCTGTTTCCAACACAGAACATATCACACTGATATTGTCCAATGTCACCCCCTGTCCCAAGATTTAATTTTATTCATAATTAAATAACAAAGCCCCAGGGCAGGTCTACACTTACAAACATAAGCCTTAGCCTCCGAGCTGCCCCATGAGAGGGCTTATTGGGATTTCTCTCCAAAGGCCTTCCTATTCCTCCCTCTTGCCTCAGAGAGAGTAGCATTTCATTTTAGACAGGAGGATGGTCATGTGGTCAGGGACTTAGGAGAGCTAGGTTCAATTACCAATTCTCCCAAAGACTTTCTGTGTGACCATGAGTGATTCATTTAAGTTCTCTAAGCCTGAGATCCCCATCTATCAAATGTGGCTAAGAATACTTCCTTTCTTCTTGCCTTTGTCTTTCTTGTCTACTTAGACTGCAAGCTCTTTGGGACAGGGCTATCTCTTTTTGTATGTTTCCTCAAGTGCCTAGCAAAAGGGAGATTTCCCCAAAACAGTGTATGTGGACACAACCACTGAAAACTCAGCCCAGCGTTGTCTCTTACATACCTGTGTGATATACGTCAGACTGCATAGTTTACTGTATTTGAATGTACAAACTAACCTGCTGTACAACTTAGATACTACCATGAATTACACTAAACCAAAATACATGATATTCTTTCATCACAACACTCGCTTGGTATATTAAGTGAGCGAAAGCACATTGACAGCACTTTTTCAGTAATAATAAACAAATGGTTCAATCATTATCTATTATAACCCTTTTGTAACTCAGCTATAACATTTACTCTTTGGTAAAGTTTGCCCTACAGATTTAAAGCTAAAGAGTAATGTATTTTTCCACCATTTAAAGAAAAACCTAATGATCCTGCTAAATTTCTTTATAGCCATCATCAGGTCAAGATGCTTTTTGGTGATTATATCCCAATATTGCTCCCAGTTCAAAAATAAAGTTTGGTGAGCGACTGGATGCCTCAGGGGACTGGCATTGGATACGGAATCTTTAGCTCATGAGGTCACTTCTTTGAATCAGTACATGACAGTAGTTTTATCCTTTAATAGGTTTCTATCCTTCCCTTCCAATGGTGTATCTGCCACTGACTTCACTGGGAGAAGAATGAAGCCCTTAAGTAATCTCAGTCTAATTCACGGTTAACAAGTGTTCGTATCAGAAAAATACACCATCCCAGCTAGCACTAAAGTAGCATCTCAGTTCAGAGCAAGAGAGAGGATTTGATGAAGGCAGAGGCACACTGGCCTGGTGGATATGAGCGAGCTTGCATATCAGTGCTGTTTCTGTTCTGTGGATGTCCATCTTCAGTCTATCTATTCACTCCCTATACAACCTCTACAATTTGCTTTAAATAAGACATTTGCCAAGGAATTAACCAACAATACAGTCTGATCACTTACGTATGCTGGGGAGAAAATGAAATATAAACATAATTTTTTGCATTTGAAGTTAATGTAACTGCACAGGGTTTGGACTAACAAGAGAAACAGTTGCCACTTCAAAAACAGCAGTTGCAGCCTACCCAATCAATACTAGCCATGCCCCAAATCAGCAGAATGGAGAACACTTCAAACTCCCTGGCCACACTATAGCAGATTTTAAGGCGGCCATCCTGCAGCAAAAAATGTCAGGACCAGACTTCAAAGAGAAACTGCTGAGTTCAGTTCATCTTCAAATTTGACACCATCAGCTCAGGATTAAACGAAGACTGTGAATGGCTTGCCAACTACAAAACCAGTTTCTCCTCCCTTGGTTTTCACACCTCAACTGCTAGAACAGGGCCTCATCCTCCCTGACTGAACTAACCTCGTTATCTCTAGCTTGCTTGCATATATATACCTGCCCCTGGAAATTTCCACTACATGCATCCGACGAAGTGGGTATTCGCCCACGAAAGCTCATGCTCCAAAACGTCTGTTAGTCTGTAAGGTGCCACAGGATTCTTTGCTGCTTTTACAGAATGGAGAGGTAACTCTATCCCTAATGTTTAGTGAGCATGACAAAATGACAGTGTATATTAATGTATCTGGTCATCTATCTGCTTTGAAGCTGCAGAAACACCAACCAGCCCATCAACTCCTCTGTACAATTTAGACTCCTTGGCCTTGAAAAATACAAATCCATACTGCCACACCTCAAAAGTATGTCCACTTAAGACTTGCTTCGGGAAACTGGCCCAGATTCTTACCACCATCTCTACAGTCATTATTCTGTTTTTCAGTTCTCACCCCTCATACTCTTTTCCTTTACTTGCTTTTTAACTCTCACGTCAAACAATAGTATATGGTGTAATAATAAAATGGTTTACACCTCCCTTAAAATACAAAACAATTTAATTCAGAATATTTTTCCTGGTTTTTCCTCTCTTCCTCTGTCTCACAAATGCTTATTATGTGAATTTCTTGTGCGTGAACACTGTCCAGCATATGTTACTGATGACTTTTGAAGCTAACCTAAAAATAAAACTCAAAGGAAAAATAAATTAAAGTTTAAATAAATAGCTACAAAGTGATGTCAAATACTGAAGAAAAAATCCGGCACACTCAACATTCGGACCATAAAATAAATTGGATTTAACGCTAAAATAATTTTAAAACAACTTGGGATTTTTGTTTTGTTTTAAGAATGTGCCCATAACCTATAGATGCACCACTATATTAACCACAGATTTTGGTGTTAGGACGTCACACGAAGAAGCTCTACTAAAGAAATGGGCAAACTTCATTACTGATATAAGTGGGTACAACTGACCTCAATGGGAGTAACACAACCTTACATCAGCAATGAATTTATCCCAACACACATACATATCGGGGTTTATCATTAAGCCATAATCCTGCAAACATTCAGGCACGTGCTTAATTGCAAAGTGATGCACGTAGTTCCACTGAAGACAATGGCACTCCTGACATGTAAAGATCGGCATGTGCATATTTACAGGATCAGGGCCTAATTTACTTTCTTTCTCCCATCATTATTTAATCTGTGCAGAATAATACCTCTAATACTTTCTTTCTCCCATCATTATTTAATCTGTGCAGAATAATATTACATGTAAGACATAGTGGCCAGAATGTCCACTTTATATGCGGAGAAGGAAGAGTGGGCAGCCTTACTTGCTTGCATAATATACGGATTATGGGTAAAATTTTCAAAAGTCTGTAAGTCCCACTGACTCATAGACTCATAGGTCAGAAGGGACCAATATGATCATCTAGTCTGACCTCCTGCACAAGGCAGCCCACAGAACCCTACCCATCCACTTTTATAACAACCCCTTAACCCAGGACTGAGTTATTGAAATCCTCAAAATTGGTTTGAAGACCTCAAGCTGCAGAGAATCCACCAGCAAGCGACCCATGCCCCACGCTGCAGGGGAAGGCGAAAAACCTCCAGGGCCCTTGCCAATCCACCCTGGAGGAAAATTCCTTTCCGACCCCAAATATGGCGATCAGCTAAACCCTGAGCATGTGGGCAAGACTCACCAGCCAGCATGCAAGGAATTCTCTGCAGTAACTCAGTTCCCATCCCATCCAACATCTCCCTGCGACCATTGAGCAGACTTATCTGGTGATAATCCAAGATCAATTGCCCAAATTAAACTATCCTATCATAACATCCCCTCCATATACTTATCAAGCTTAGTCTTAAAGCCAGAAAAGTCTTTTACCCCCACTACTTCCCTCGGAAGGCTGTTCCAGAACTTCACTCCCCTAATGGTTAGAAACCTTCGTCTAGTTTCAAGTCTAAACTTCCTTATATCCAGTTTGTACCCATTCGTCCTCGTGCCTACATTAGTACTAAACTTAAATAATTCCTTTTAATGAGGGTTAGGCTCCTAATGGAGACAAGTCTGGAGTAGAGAATTAGACCTGTAAACTGTCAGCACAGAGGTGGCAGTTAAATTTGTGCTATAAATGAGATTATCCAGAGATAAAGTGTAAAGGTAGGATGGGTGAGATTCTGTGGCCTGCACTGTGAAGGTCGTCATACTAGATGACCATAATGGTCCCTTCTGACCTTGAGTCTATGAGTCTAAGGGAAGGGGGCCCAGGACATTGATGTGGAACCTCCACAGAAAGTTGGAAGGGGGATGAAGAGGATCCACTGAAGGCACAATTAGAGAGGTAAGAGGAGAACCGGGAGAGGGCAGAGTCACAGAAGCCAGGAGAGGGCAAGATTTCAAGGAGGAGGACATGGTCAATGGTGTCAAAGGCAGGTAACAAGTCAAAGAGAAGGAAAATAAAGTACTGATTCTTAGAACTAGCTAGGGAGAAGTTATTAGACTTTAGCAAAAGCAGTTTCAGTGGAGTCCAAGGAGCAGAAACCAGATAGGAGCGGGTCAGGGATAGAACTGGAGGACAGGAACTCCAGACAGCAGTTGTAGACACTGTATTCAATTAGCTGAAAGTTGAAAGGGAGAAGAGGTGGCAGCTGAAGATGTTAGTGGAATCATGGGTAGTTGGGGGGCAGGTTTTAAGATGAGAGAGATTAAGGGCATGTCTACACAGACATAAAAAACCTGAGGCTGGCCCAAGTCAGCTGACTTGGGCTCTGCGGCGCTTGGGCTCTGGTGCTGTAAAATTGCTGTACAGATATTCAGGCTTGAACTGGAGCCCAAACTCTGGGACCTTGCTGCGAGGGACTCCATCCGGAGCCCAAACATCTACACAGCGATTTTTATCCCCACAGTCCAAGCCCCATGAGACTTAGCCAGCTGACCTGCCAGTCGCAGCTGTGCCACGGGTCTTTTATCCCTGTGTAGACATACCCCAACTCATGTTTGTATTGTAAGGGGAAAGAGACACAGGAGGTGGGATGGGGTCACTGGAGCAAGTGGAGAAGTTAGAGGAGGAGAAGAGACAAGAAACTTCTGTGTTTGTGACAGGGCAGAAAAAGCAAAGATGCATGGATAGATGTAGCTTATGCTTTGTTACTAAATCCTTTGTATTTGTATCCTAAGAGCAAACCATACTTAAGTGACATTCACAGAAACTGAATTAGAAAGGTCACAAAGTTCAGGGATGCTGCACAGCTGTTTTCCAATGGTGCAATTCCTTAAATTCATATTGGTTCTGGTTCTTCAATTTGCTGAATCATTATATAGTTATTTCTCAATAATGGTACATAATGTAAATCACTTTTCTCAAAATGGCCAAGCCATTGCTAAGTAGAATGCAAACATGTATACAGTCACTTTATGGCTTTTTGTCAGTACCTGTAATGTGACTATTCAACTCCCTCCCTGCTGTGAATGGTCAATACAAGCTCTCTGCTCCTACCCTGCCTCAGAATTTTCAAGCTTTTTGCCAGCAACAGAAATGCCCCATTACCCTTTTGCTCATTTAGCCGAGATAGAAAAAATTAAAAATGTACATGAAAGAAAAAAAAATTTTAAAGGGTTCTGAAGCTATTGAAAGAGAAACTGTTTTTAAAAACTTTAAATCCCTCTTTACTCTCAAACCTCCCCTCTTTGCATACAGAATAACCATCAAACACTGGTGGTTTCATTATTTGTTTACAATGGGAGAATCTTACCTCTTCCTTCCAATTTATGCCCCAATCCTACAAACCAATCAGCATTTGCAGACTCTCGCACCCACTCAATGCCCCATAGTAGTCCACCTGTGCAGATCCGATTGCAGAATCAGGACCTTTATTGGAAAAACAATATAAAATAAAATATACTGCAGTTGTTCTGGGGAGAAGAGCTTTGCTGACCCAAAAGAAAGAGCAAGAAGGAAGAAATAGAGAAGGGAAAGAAAGGCCAGTGAAGGGAGATAGAGAAAGTAGGACCAAAGGGTTTTGTTGTGATGCCTATTTAAAAACTTTTTCAACAACTCTCCTTTAGCAATTTGTAAGCTTATGTTTTTTCTTCTCTTTCATTTAAAATTTTAATATTTAACAATTTCAGTAAATAATAATTTGAGGGTTCTTTACGTAAACTCAGTAATAACCCTACTCACTGCCAATAATAGCAAATAAACTCTGAGGGTGAAGAGTTTAAGTCTTGGCAGGCAGCCTTGGAATTTATTCTGTCTGCAATATGGTTATTTCCTTGTAAACAGGAATGCCCCTCAAATTTTCATTACAATAAACTCACTTCATTTTGTGTCAGTTTTATTTGAGGAAAATAAGATTATGACAACAGGTATGCCAGCTGCATTCAAATGACACACTGCAATATAGTAGTAAAACATTTGCAATATTTCTTAGCGAGATAATGTCAGTGGAATAGCACGTTGTCACAAGACAATGGCTGCCTGTTACAGATAACTACCACAATTATGTATCGCTTTAAAAAAAGAATATTGCAGTGAGGCAAAAACCACTGTTTTTTTCCAAAGTGGGATCCAGTTATCCCATGTCAATGTTCTATTCCAAAAACCTTATTTCTGTTCTAACAAATGATTAAGGGTATAGATATTGTCAGTCTCCATGACAGACAGTTTTGCAGTAAAAGAACAGCTGTTTGCAGCCCAACATTTGAAAGTTGTGCTCTGACTGGCTTGATAAATTGCTATATCACAAAACCAGAGAAATCGGAAATATATTCACAAAAATATTTGGTCTCAAAATTGTACTGTAAAGAAAAGTTTTCTGTTCAGCTGGCTTTTTTAAATTAAGGTCTTAAATTATCAGCAGGGATCATAGAATCCATTTGCCACAGAAAAACACGGAATTTGCATCTTTATGGATAATCTTTAGTTTTTACACTTTGTGAAAAAATAAAAACGTATACCACGGAACCCCAATTATCTGATCTAATTGGGACCGGAGCCAGAGCAATCAAAAATTCAGATAATCAGGAGAATGAGCAAGGCTCCGGCTGTCAGCTTTAAAATTGTAAATATAACAGTAAAACATTGTGTTCGACTGACACCTATATATATTGTGGCTAGAAAAACTAAAGTTCAGAGTTTCATTTTATTTGCAGAAAAACATGGATTTTTATGTTTTTATTGGATAATTTGGGGGGTTTTATCACAGAACACTAGGACCCCTGTTTATCAGTAAAGTAGGGTGTCAGACATGCATCCGACTGTCTGATTTATATTATTTAAAATTTTACCAATGTATCAGTGACACACAAGATTATAAATGCTCCTGGCATATCATGTACATTTTAATGAAAGGGATCTAAAAAAAAACGCAGAGCTCACTATGAAGACATTTGACACCAGGAAAGTTGTCAACATTTCCTATTGAATGAGGAAATCCCTGGTTTCAGTTAAAAGTTCTGATGATAATTTGGTCCCAGCCATTTAAAGCACCCTTACTTAAATCTCTGCTCTCATTTATACCTATGCCTCTTCATCCTCTTTCCACCTGCCAAGTCTCCTTAAACATTCCCAGTCCCACTCTGGTGCCTTTTCTATGCCATCATTTATACCTGCAACTTGCAACTTCTGGTAGCTTATTTCCTTTAAACCAGGATGGCTCAACTGAGGATTACTGAGGCTTATTTTAACAGCACAAAATAACTTGCAACCAAGCTATTCAGTACCTCTATCACCATGTAACTTAATTAAAATTATCCTCATCCTCCCTCCCTGCTTCCCTCTTACTGTTTGTTAAATTCCATTGTTGCATCTGGCTTCAATTTAGGACCCAATTCTGCAAAGACTATGCACATGAGCAATCTCCTTGAAGTCAGATGCTTAACTCTTTGCAGAATCAGAGCACTAGGCTACAAGCTCTTTAGGGCGAGGGCTTTGTCTACCTAGGAGTTTGTACAGCACTTGCCACAAAAGGGTCCCAATCCAGACTGGGGCATCCAAACTCTACCATGATACAAACAGCAGTAGAAGAATAATCTCCTTAAAACATACTTATTCAATGAAGCCTCCCAATCATGTTCTCTCCTACATGTTACCATCATCCAAGATTGCACCATCATTAGATGTATCATGTATGCCATTATATCTACAAAGCATCACGGAGAGGTGACACTGAACAAAATAATATAATTAACCATCATGCGGAAGAATGTAGTACTACAAACATTTTGAATAAGGTCTCCAGGAGTTTGGTTAATATTATAGGATAAACTCTACCCTTGACGCATATAAATACTTCAAATTATTATTAGTGTTTACATACACCAAGAGAAAAATGTGCCCCTAAATCTCTCCAGTAAGAAAACGTTTACTGGACTTTAAAAATGAATAGCAAGCTTTTTATTGTGCGGTTTTTCTACTCCCACTGGTATCCTGTTAATTCCACCGTTCTTACAGTCTCTCAGCCTCTTGGGTTTTCCCTGTTTGGTATCCTCATAGCAAAACTTAGAATTCAAAGCATGGAGCTACAGAGCTGTGTAAATATGTGGAAAAATGAGTTCTAGTAATCTGTTATTTATGTTATACTTCATAAGTCTATGTAGAGTGGTAGGGATGTGGAATCAGAACACCACAGCAGTTACACATGGCATAGATAACAGTCAGGAACACTATACTACATTCAAAATTTGCCTGGTAAACCTTTACTTGTGGGATAATGCATAGAACAAAGGAGGGAACTTTGGGGGGGGGGGGGTTATGCCAAGAAACAAAATATCTCTACTAAGACAAGAATAGCTAAGAATAGCACGAGATCTTAGGAGAATTCCACAGTGCATGCATAATTTGGGAATTTTGTTTTAGAGGAAAATCTAGTGTTGCCATTAAAGGGAAAAAGAGAGGGGACAGCTATGGCCCCAACCATCACGGTGAAATTTGCATTCACACAAGTGGAGCTCATTGCAGGATCAGGTTCTGTATTAGTTCAATAATTATACAATATATTCATTCTGGGAACTATTTCCTAAGAGTCTTCTCTCCCGCATTCTGCTGCTTTGTTCTCAAATTTCTGTGGACCACAAGAAAATGGTTCTGCAGATCACAACAGTTTGAGGATCAATTTATTAGATTACACCCAAAATGTATTATATTGCCAACCAACTAGTTTTTCAGCCAGTTACATAAATACTGACATCAAATAAATGTCTAGAAAATTCTTTTGAAAGAGAATATTTATATTTGCCAAAAAATGCCCCCAGATATTGCTTTAAATAAATGCCTCAATCCAGACTCACTAATCATAATGATCACAACAGAGCAGTACTGAGTTATTGTATAACAGCTTGGCACGCTATAAGAGATCTGTGTTTCCTTTTTCATTTAGGTCTCACTCTGGTATATGATCAGTGGACTCACATCTCGACATACGCTGTATTCATCAAAAGCTATCTAAGATGGTTCTCCCCAGGTCCGCATCTTCCATGCACAACGTAATTGGCATGCAAGCTGTATACCTTTTCCTACTTAGATTGTCTAGAACTAGATTAATACCGTATCTTGTCTCATCACTCCTCAGCAAAAAGGTAACAGTAATAATAATGATGGCCCTTTAACACTTAAATTAGACTATCTGCTTTTATCCCCCCTGTGGGATTGTGTGCATGTAGGATTAGCTATTTAGTTAAAAGGCTGCTATGCCCTCTAGCTAGGTCTCTGGATGCCTGTCACCACCCACACCCTCCATTTGCAGGAACTGAGGTTACACTATCTGGCAAAACTCTATTACTCCAAGCTCTTACAGTGTTCTTTTTTTATTTTTTTGGATGGGCAAGTAAAATGTCTTTTTTTTGGTTTCTTTTTCCATCATCCCAGTAGGCTAAGGACACAGTCAAAGTGGCAAGCCGGTTCTACAGATGGACTGGTAAATGTATATGCACTTTTGCACGGCTGGGTTAAACACTTGCACTCTAACATGGCCGGTACCTGCACTCCCTCCACCATCTCCTGACACCTTAAGGTTGGGTTACACCATGATATGAGTCCTCCAACCTCACTGCTGAGTTATACCTTGATGTACACCAGCCCTCATCCCTGAAATCTGGGTTATGCTCTGACCATGGCACATGCCACTCCCTATCTCACATATGACATGCGCTCACCACAAGGCTGGGAGAAGATCCCTGAGAGCCTGCGAGCAAGGGGAGAACTGCATACCCCTTGGAGAGGAGCAAGAAGAGCAGACTCAACAAATATCCTCTTAGAAGACTCTAGTCTAAGAAGACCCTGTTGCCGGGGGTCTCAGAGCATAGGTTGTGTGGCCTTGGGGTCCCAGCATATGGGCTCCCCAAGACCAGCTGGCTCAGGGTACCAAGGGACAGGAGATGGGTAGCAGGTCCCTGAGAAATGGGCCCCTGGCTGAGGAGCTGTCAGGGCCTGGAGAAATGAGAAGCAGAGCCACCCAGCAGCGCCAGATGGGGCCAGCCAGTGCCTTGGGGAAGCTCCCCAGGGTGGGGGGGTTCTCTATTCTGGGGGTGCAGGGGAACCCCGTCGGGCAATAGGGGGTCCCCAGGCTAAGGGTGCGGGGGTGTCCAGCCCAGGCTGTGGGGGTTCCCACGTTGGAGGTACCAGGGGGGTCCGGCTGGGCTGTAATGGGTCCCTGGGCTGGGAGTGCGAGGGGTCCCAGCCGGGAGGTAGGGGGTCCCCATGCTGAGGATGGGGGGGTCCCTGGGCTGGGGATGTGGGAGAGTCCGGTCGGGCGGTAGGGGATTCCCATGCTGGGGGTATGAGGATCCCGGCCAAGAGGTCCCAGGGTTAGGGGTGTGGGGGGTCCAGGGTTAGGGGGTAGGAGGTCCCCAGGCTGCGGGTGCGGGAAGTCCCAGCCAGGCTGTGGGGGTCCCCTGCGCTGTGGGTGAGAGGGGGTGTCCCAGCCGGTCTGTAGGGTGTCCCTGGGCTGGGGGGGCGGGGGTCCCAGACAGGCTGTGGGGGACCCCGGGCTGGGGGTGCAGGGGGAATTTCAGCCTGGGGTCCCCAGGCTGGGAGTGCGGGGGGTCCCGGGTGGGAGGTAGGGGGTTCCCAGGCTGGGAGTGTGGGGGGGGGGAATCTTGGACAGGGGGTCCCCGGGCTGGGGGTGCGGGGGGGTCCCGGCCGGGCTGTAGGGGATCCCCACGCTGGGGGTGCGGGGGAGGATCTCGGCCGAACGGTTCCCGGGCTGATGAGCGGGGGTCCTGGCCAGGCTGTAGGGGGTCCCCGGGCTGTGGGTGCAGGGGGTCCCGTGCGGGAGGTGGGGGTCCTCGGGCTGGGGGTGCGGAGGGGATCTCAGCCGGGGGCTCCCCGGGCTGGGAGGCAGGGGTCCCAGCCAGGCTGTAGGGGGTCCCAGGGCTCGGGGTGCAGCAGGGTCCCAGCTGGGGGGCCCCACGCTGGGGGGGCGAGGGTCCCAGCCGGGCTGTAGGGGGTCCCCGGGCTCAGGGAGCAGGGGGGTCCCTGCAGGGAGGTCCCTGGACTAAGGGGCGGGGATCCCGGCCAGGCTGTAGGGGGTACCCGGGCTTGGGGTGCGGGGGTGGGTCTCAGCCGGGAGGTCCCCCGCACTGAGGGTGCAAGGGGGAGGTCCCAGCCAGTCTGTAGGGGGTCCCTGGCCTGGGGGGCAGGGGTCCCAGCTGAGCAGTAGGGGGTCCTCGGGCTGGAGGTGCGGGGGGGGATCTCGGCCAGGGGATCCCCAGGCTGGGAATCCCCAGGCTGGGAGTCGGGGGTCCCGGCCAGGCTGTAGGGGATCTCCAGGCTCGGGATGCAGAGGGGGTCCCAGCTGGGGGATCCTCGGGCTGGGGGATGCAAGAGGTCGCGGGGGGGATGCAGGGGATCCCTGGGCTGGGGGCTGCAAGAGGTCGCGGGCTAGGAGCGGGGATCGCGGGCTGGGAGTGCGGGGCGGGTCCCAGGCGGGAAGTAGGGGGTCCCTAGGCAGGAAGTAGGGGGTCCCCAGGCTTGGGGGGTCCCGGCCGGGGGGTCTCCAGGCTGGGGGCGGGGGTCCCAGCTGAGCTGTGGGCAGTCCCCGGGCTGGGGGTGCAGGGGGAGTCCCGGTCGGGCTGTAGGGGTCCCCGGGCTAGGGGTGAGGGGGGGTCCCGGCCGGGCTGAGGGTGCAGGGGGGGTCCCGGCCGGGGTGCAAGGGGTCCCCGGGCTAGGGTTGCGGGGGGGGTCCCGGCCGGGCTGTAGGGGTCCCCAGGCTGAGGGTGCGGGGGGTCCCCAGGCTGGGGGCGGGGGTCCCGGCCGAGCTGTGGGGGGTCCCTGGGTTGAGGGTGCAGGGGGGGTCCTGGCCAGGCTGTAGGGGTCCCCGGGCGGGGGTCCCCGGGCTGCGGGCGGGGGTCCCGGGCGGGGGGTCCCAGGGCTGGGGGGGTCCCGGGCCTGGGGGGTCCCCGGGCTGCGGGCGGGGGTCCCGGGCGGGGGGGTCCCGGCCGGGCTGGGGGGGGTCCCCGGGCGGGGGGTCCCGGGCTAGGGGTGAGGGGGGGTCCCGGGCTGCGGGCGGGGGTCCCGGGCGGGGGATCCCAGGGCTGGGGGGGTCCCGGGCTGGGGGGGTCCCAGGGCTGCGGGGGTCCCCGGGCTGGGGGGGTCCCCGGGCGGGCACCGCCGGGGGACCGGGCGCGGGGCCGGTACCTGGGCTCCGGCAGGCTGATCTTCTTGCTGGCCCGCGCCGCCGGGGTGCTCTTGCTCTTCTCCATCGCCATCAGGTAGCTGACATCGGCCAGCACCGCCTCCAGGTCCGCCATGTTCCCGCTCCCGCCGGCCGGCGCCGCCGGGCTGCAGATGGAGGCGCCGCCGGGGGCAGCGACCCGCGACCCCGGCACTAGCCCGGCGGGGACTCGCCCCCGGCTCCAACGGCCGCGGGGCGGGGGGGGTCAGGCCCGGGTGCCCCTCAGGCCCCGGCTCTCTCCCCCGCCCCACAGCGGGGCGCGGGCCCGTCCCCCGGGGGGCTGAGCTCCACTGCTCCCCGGCCCCGCTCAGCGCCCCCGGGCCGTGTAGCCGCCCTGCCCCGGGACCGACCCCCCGTCCCCCGGCCGCGGGCCCGGTTCAGGCGCTGCCCGGAGCCATCCGCTGTCCTGGTCCGGGGGGCAGGCGCTGGCGCCGCTCTCCTAGCGCCCCGCCACGGGCTCCTGCCCTGCCCCTGCGCCCATCCTGCCCGCTGCACAGCCCCAGGCCTGGGGGACAGGCCGGGATCGTCCCTGGGGCAGGAGGGGCAGCAACTGTTCCCGTCCCCACGAGCCGAGATGTCCCTTCCCGTCCCCGGGCAGGCGCAGCTCGGATCCCCAAGCGCAGGGGGACCCCCGGGTCGCAGCCAGCAGGACGCGCGAGTCCCACCGGGGCAGGGGCAGCGAGCCGGGACTCCTCGCCGCAGGGCTTGACAGGCACCGCACCAGCACCAGCACCAGCACCAGCCCCTCCAGAAAAGGACGAAATTCCTCCAGAAAAGTAGCTGCTCCGCTCCGCTCTCCCGCAGCCCCGGTCGGTTACACAGACAGAGCTGCTGCAGCTGTTTTTCCAGGCTGAGATCTTCTCTGCCAGCAGCTGATCCCCCACCACGGCCTATTGCAAAGTGTCTTTCTGCAGGGTGGGGTGCCGGGGGGGGGGGGGGTCTTTAATCGGCTGCCTCTGTAGCTCTTGTTTTCTCTCTTTCCCCCCCTCCTCCTCTTCGCTGACAGCTCTACAGCTGCGGCGGCGCTAGGGCTGTATGTCTATTAACAGAAAAGCTGCGATGTGAGTGACTTCCTCTCCTGGGTGAGAAAACAGTGGCTCACGCAAAATCTGGACCTGGACTTTCTCAACGCTTGGCTTCGTTTGCTGCCTTCTGGATGCAGAAAATACTCTTTTACGGTGTATATATGGGTAGAATGTGGAATAGGATCTACTGTGTGATTACTTCCTCTGCTGACAGCTAAATAAAACACAGTGACATTTACTATGAAAGATAGGGGAGAAACTGGACTAATACATTAGGATTAAGGTTTTAACACAAGTCAAGAAATTAAAGTCATTATTTACATTTAGTATTTTTGTATTAATATCTATTATGCAAATACCAAAGGAAAACATTTAAATTGTGTTCTTTACTGCTCCTTAGTTTATAATGAGTAAAGAGTGATTTATAAAGTTTTCCATCAGTCACAAATGATTTTTGTTTTGTTTTTCCCTTAGAAGTATCAGGAATATCAAGTCTTGACCACCCAGGATTTTGCTGAAAGTCGTAAAAAGGGATGAAATATTACCATCACAATAAATTGATTTCACTGGGGCTCTGCAAGGGGGCAGGATTCACCCCCATGCATCAGATTGCAGGACTGGGGCCTAACGCACAATCTGACTAAACATCTCCTTTTCCTGCAATTGAGGGCTAGGAAACCAGCAGCTCAGGTTGTGTCACAGTCCATTGTGATGTCAATATCCCATTAGTTCTGAAGTCCTCTACCAAAAACATCACGACCAGATATTTCTAATGTTAGTTTTTTTAAAAGGCAGAAAAAATTCCTTGAGACTGTTTTTTATACATCATAAAGAAGCAGTAAAGCAATGATGGGTACAAACACAATGTAGTTTAGTTGGTTTTGCTTCACAGCTCACCTTTAGGGATAAATTCTGCTCTGAGACAGGCATGTGTAAATCCCATTGAAGTCAATGAGATTTTAAACACACAAATCCAAAGACAGAATTTGGCTTTGTATAGTATATATCTGTGCAATGAGCATATCAGGGCTGGCCCACAACATTTTGGCACCTGAGGCGAGGGGCTCAAATGACACCCCCATGCCCCCTCGCTTGGGCTAAAACTTCGAAAGTCTCAACTGTGCTTTCTTCCTGTTCTACTCCTCTCATGGTACTGCTCTGCTACCTACCCCAATAAAGGAGAACTAACAACGTAAATGCCTTGTTCAGAAATTTTAAGTAACACTTAACTTTCAAACACCTGAACAGCAAATGTAACTTTTCTTGTCTGTATAGTAAACACTGGCATTTTTATCTGTTTGAATAATCAAAGTGGTGCTTTCCATGCCTTCTTGGTTGCAAAGATTTGAACTGCTTCCTGCTGAAGGCCCACAGTCTGGGCCAGCTCATGCTCTGTTGAGATGGATGCAAGGCGACCAGCCTCTACTGTGTCATTGTGGAACATAGATGCATTTTTATTAACTTCAACTTGGAGAAGTTGCGTTCTCCACTTGCAACTGTTACAGGAAGTGTTAGAAGTATGCGCAGAGCAACAAAAGCATTTGGAAAGAGAGTGATCATCTTATTTGTGCACATATATTCCAGAACAGCCTTTGGAGTTGATCCTGCTCAAATGTATCTTGAAAGGGCTTTCAGTTCATCACCTAAATCACTTACATCCATATCGCGCATGTCATCATGTGTTAACACTGTCTCTAGTGCTCATTGCTGGTGTAGGTCTTCTTCAGATATAGTGAGGAGTTTTGGAATATCATACAACATCCCAAATATACTGCTGTGTTCCTTGAGCTGCATGAAACATTCTTCAGCTGACTGTATTGAACAATCTAGCACCTGGTTAAACAATTCAACTTTAAATTGTTGTTTGGGGTCTCTTATGGGATTATCCCGTGCCTCATAATCAAAATGTCTTCTTCTTTGGTGACTCTTGTATTCCTGAATGGGTGAGAAAATAGCTTCAGTGTGAAGTTCCTCTGCCAACTTCTGTGCACTCTTCAGAACATTTTGAAATCCCTCATCTGACCAGTAAGATTGTAGGTATGACTTTGCTTTGTCCTGTTGTTCCATTGCTCCAGATATATCAAGGTTGACATCTTGAAGTCTCTTGCTTACAACATTTATTTCAAACAGTATGTCATGCCACAACACTAAGCCACACAGAAATTTGAAGTTATGTATGTTTCTGGTGATTCCATTTCCCTCTGCCACCGTTCTCCCACGAACAGTTCCTGTCATAACATTATCCTCCATAATGGCAACTATGGCATCATCTATCTTCCCAATTTGGTGTTTGATAGCTTTATCGCCTCCACTCGACTTCCCCATCGTGTGGCATTCAGTGGTTTCAGTGTCAGAGAGGATGTTCCCAGATGTTCCTTCAAAATTTGTCGTTGATGAGTTGATGCAGAGAAAAATGCATAGATGCTTTGAATTACATTAAAAAATTCAGCAGCCTCACTAGAAGCTGATGCTGCATCACTGACCATCAAGTTCAATGAATGAGAACTGCATTGGCCAAAAATGCTTGAGGGGTTTAACTCTCGGATCCAGGTCTGCACTCCTCTGTTCTTTCCTTTCATGTTGGCACCATTATCGTAGCCCATTATCTCATATCAGCTATCACAATTCCCATATCTTCCAGCTTTTTAAGAAGCACATTTGTCATACCAGCTCCTGTAGTATCATCAGTGTCAGTAAATTCTAGAAAATGCTTTCTGACAGTTACCATTGCAGGGACATTTTCACTAGGTTCTGTTGTTGTTACAAAACGCACCATTAAAGTATTTTGTTCCGTATGACTGATGTCAGGTGTGCAGTCCAGAATAACAGGGTAATATCTTGCTGACTTCAGATCTGCCACAATCTTCTGTTTGACTTTTGTTGCCAGTAACTGTATGATCTCATTTTGAATTGTTTTTCCAAGGTAGTGGTGTGTGTATATTTCTTGGGTGGTGACTCTTCTTAGATGCTCCTGGAGTACAGCATGAAACACAGCCATCAGCTCCACACTTTTAAGGAAGTTTCCATTGTTTGGCACATACAGCTGATCTTGACTGTGAAGTGCCACGCAGTGCTAGTTTGGGCAGCAAACATCATCACAATGGCAATGAGCCTTTTCAGAACATTTTGCCAGTAAAGAGACTCATGCAATCTTCTCTTGATGCAGATCATCTGTGGTGGCCTTTAACCTTAGCCTCATCTCAAGCTCTTTCCACCTATGGAATGCTCTCTGGGGATTCACTGCCTTCTCATGGCATGCCAGATTTCTAGCCAGATTCTTCCAGTCCTTTGTTCCTGTAGAACCCAATGTGGCTGGAACATTAGACTGGAAGAGTTTGCAACAAAAACAGTAGGTAGCATTCTGGGTTTTTGAGTACATAAGCCATGGCCTCTCCACTTTGTCACCATTGGGTATTTCACACCAGTAATGTGTTGGATGGAAACTTCTATTTTCATGGTCTTTGGGGAACATGAAGTTTTTCACTTGCTGTGGCCCAGGCAGTACAAGGAAGTCCCTCGGGCTACTGCTCAAGTGGGTCCACAGTCCTGGATCATCTAGACTTAAGGAACTAAATTCAGCATCAGCTGTTTATTGCACCTCCACCACACTCTTCTCTGATCTACACTTTTCTTCAGGAATGTGCATGGTTACATCCATTTGAGATGGAGATATGGATGCTGCAGTAGCTGCCAGGTCACCTGCACTCTGACTAACTGGAAGATCAGGCATCTCCTCACCACTCACATCCTCACTGGGGCCGGTAGGCTCACCATGAACATTTGTGTCTGTGTATCTCAAGAGAGCTCCTTCCTGCTTAGCTAGAAAAGCTTCCTTTGCTTTCTTTCTTTTTCTGAATGCTGCCCCAGAGGGGCGTTTTCTTCTTTCACTCATGACTGCTCTTCTGTGCCAGCTAGGGTGGCTCTCAACACTCAACTGAAAGGGACAAATAAGCAGGCTGGTAGCAGGGCCTGAGTGAGGGAACATATCAGCATCTTAAGGGCCTAACTGGCTCCAACTTCTTCAGCTGATTGCCTGTTCTCTTTGGGTGGGTTCAGGGAAACAGCAAGAAACAGGAAGCTCCTTGAGAAGCTGGTGTTAAACAGTCCAGGGGGTGCTGTAGAGGTACATAAGACGCTCCTCCTCCTCTCTCTCCCTGTAGCTCCTGCTGCTTTATGTTAGCCCCTCTCACCTTTTCTCCTGCCTGCCTGTTATGTTTCTTGTGCCCTCCTTCCTCCAGCACAGCCCTCCACCATCTCTGTGCATCTCGAGCAAAGAGACTACATATGCACCAGCAGCGGACACCATTTTCTACACTCTGGGTCCTAGTGGCCCCCCCACCCCCACAGTCTGGCACCCGAGGTGACCGCCTCAGTTTGCCTCATGGTAAGGCCAGCCCTGGCAGCACATGTTGTTTGCATTAGTAAGCATAACTTTAATATCCTGCCTTTGGTGTGTATACAAAGCTCAGCTATAAAATTGCATTCATTTTTTTTGTAAATGTAATATCCTTGTCATATTTTAAAAGAAAAAAAGATTTATTGCATATAGAAATACATGCATATATCTGAAATTCTTTTACATTAAAATAAATGTGCAAAGTTAAAATTAAATTATTGCACATTGAAATAAACTATGTTTTTATTTTTATCTACAATGTGAGTTTCAAATGTGTTTACACATGTATATGTATTCAAATGTTGGAACAAACATTATATCTGGAGTGTCTCATCTGTGTGCATTGTTAAAATGTAGTGGATCCCTACTGCAGTTGAGATATGCAGTTTTCAAATATAGTATAACTTTGTTCCTTTTAAGCTACATTTCTTCAAACATGTCAGCCAACTGGCAAATGAAAGGCTACATGTTTGAAGTTTTAAATTAAGCTGTTTTAGAGTTCTTTATAGGTGCCTTCTTGCCCACTACGTCTATATAAAAGTTAATGATCTGATTAAAGCTATGTAAACTGTATATCAGATGATTTAAATGATCTTTTTAATCTAGATACAATTTTAAAAGTAGTGTTTTAATTTTCCTACTTCCATTGAGCTGGCACTGAAAGCTGGATCTGGCAAGTACTGTAATTTGTTTTCCATAAATCCTCAGATTCAAACCAAGCCCATCTCTTGTATTCTAAACTCTATGTCAATGACTTAACATTTTTGTGGTTGTAGGGTAAAAAGCCATTCAACCTGGATACCAGCATACCAAGGTAGTAAACAAAAACATTAACCTGGATACCAGCAGTTCTGTGTCACATAAAAATGTGCTTCTCAGGCTCACTCCTGAAAAGTGCTGAGCACTCTTACCCCAAGGCAGCAAACAGCCTAAACACATGCTTAACCATTGTCCTCAGTTAGACTGCATGAAGCTGAGCATCTGCAAGGCCTAATTAGGTAAAGATAGTAAAATAGGAAGACATATTCCAATGTAGCAGCCTTCATGGGGGAGGTTTCAATCCTATCCACAATTTTAGTGGGAATATTTGAATATCCATGGATATTATACTGATTCTTTAAGAACGGGTATTTAAGTCCTAACTACTTCAACACCAACCCCCTTTCTCCGTTTATCATTCAGCATTACCACAAGATCTGCAGATATTCAGAGAGTTTGTTCTCTTCTTCTGAAAGGCAGTAAGCAAGGGAAGTTTCTGGCAGCAATGAATTTGTCATAACTGATCTGGCTTGATACTGTTGCTAAACATCAAAACCCCTGTGTAATCATATATAGAAAAAAACAGATAGCAACCCATTAACCTCCGCCTAATAGTACGAAGTCTTTTTTTAAGGGGAAAAAATACTTAAAATGATGTTGATTACAATAATGGCTAAGACAATACCACTTAGGGTTCATAAAGTTCTTTTTTTATTCTCAAATGGTGTTTTTTGCCATTATTATCTAGATAGCCTTGACATGTACACTTTAAAAGGTTCTCTGTGAAAATTTGTGTGAAGTCACTTTTGATAATAGCTAATGTTAAAAACAAGTTCAACTTGTTTTCTTTTGAATGCTTGCAGGTTTTATTGATGCTTTCTTTCACTATAGCAATAAACAGAACATAAAACAAATCTTGTAAGAAATGCTGTTCTTTTCACGATTAATATTGAATATATATTTGTTATACAGTCAGATCTTGGCAATACAGAAGATCTTTGTGTATTTTTAACTGCGGCAAGGTAGTGTACATTCTGTATATACTTATGCTGTAATTAGACTAGTTGCTGCATGAACCTCTTGGATATCCATATGGGTTCGCCAAGACCAGATTAACAAGATTTGAATAGAAGTTTATAAATGAAAACTAATTACTCTAGTTAAAAGGACTAGACTAGCCCTGGGGCAAGGGCAAACATGGTGAAATTATGGCGATTACAACAATAATAAAAACAACTTTTCTACCTTTTTGTCCGAAGTACCCCATACTGTTGTACAGAAAACATCAAGGAGTCCAGTGGCACCTTAAAGATTAGCAGATTTATTTGGGCATAAGCTTTCATGGGTAAAAAACCTCACTGATTTATTTGGGCATAAGCTTTCGTGGGTAACAAACTTCACTTCTTCAAGAAGTGAGGTTTGTTTTACCCACGAAAGCTTATGATCAAATAAATCTGTTAGTCTTTAAAGTGCCACCGGACTCCTCGTTGTTTTTGTGGATACAGACTAACACGGCTACCCCCAATACCTGTTGTACAGAAAATATATGTTAAAAGTAGAAATAGCATGTTAGAAACACAGCACCACAGAACAGTATATTTGAGGGGACGGATCAGTTAGACAAACTGCTCCTAGTCAGCCTGGTTTTAAGAGAACTTTCTGATTTTTTTTTTTTAAAAATACTGATACATTCTGAGATCTGAATGGAAATGTTTTAGAATTCAGCATGCCAGAATATGAGTTAGTGCATCTATAGATTACAAGTAAAAAGCCATAATCTCTATAAAGGGCAAGACCTAATTTAGATGTTAAGAATGCATACAACACTAGTTTCTGCATCATTTTGGTAAAACTTCTGTTGGTGAGGGAAGTTGATCCAATAAAAGATATTACCTTACCCACCATGTCTCTTGAATACATTAGTTGAAGTAAATGCAGATTTCAGCCAAATAAACCCAGATTATACTTTCTGAAACTAACAAAAGATAGGTGCTGCTGTGTAGAGTCAACAACATGGCTTTGTAAAGGAAAGTCATGCCTCAATAATCTGTTGGAATTCTTTGAGGGTGTCAACAAGCATGTGGACAAGGGTGATCCAGCTGATACAGTGTACTTGGATTTTCAGAAAGCCTTCTTAAGCAAAGTAAGCAGTCATGGGATAAAATGAAAGGTCCTCTCATGGATCAGTAACTGGTTAAAGGATAGGAAACAAAGAGTAGGAATAAATTGTCACTTTTCACAATGGAAAGTGGTAAATAGTGGGGTTTCCCTTGGATCTGTACTGGAGCTTGTACTGTTCAAGATATTCATAAATCATACGGAAAAGGGGGTAAACAACGATGAGGTAAAGTTTGCAGATGATACTAAATTACTCAAGAAACTTAAGTCTGAGGCTGACTCAGAAGCAGGACCGGCTTTAGGCCGATTCCCTCAATTCCTCGGGATCAGGCCCCTTGCCTAATAGGGCCCCGTGCCTTAGGCACCTTTTTAATTTTTTTTTTTACTCACTCAGCGGCGGTCCGCTCCTGGGGTCTTCAGCGGCATTTTGGCGGGGGGGGGGGGTTCTTCGGTGCCATGGAAGACCCAGAGTGGACCCCCTGCCACCAAAGTGCTGCCGAACCCCTGGACTGTTGCTGGGTATTCGAATCGGGCCCCGCAGTTCATAAAGCCAGCCCTGCTCAGAAGAGTTGCAAAGGGATCTCACAAGACTGGGTGACTGGGCAACAAAATGCTTGATGAAATTCAGTGTTGGTAAGTGCAAAGAAATGCCATTGAAAAACATAATCCCAGCTATACATACTAAATGATGAGTTCTAAATTAGCCATTGCCACTCAAGAAAGAGATTTTGGAGTCATCGTGCATAGATCTCTGAAAACATCTGCTCAATGTGCAACAGCGGTCAAAAAAGCTAAAAAAGTTGGGAACCGTTAGAAAATGGATAGATAATAAGACAGAAAATAGCATAACACCACCATATACATTCATGGTGCACCTACACCTCAAATACTGCACACAGTTTTGGTCACCTCATCTCAAAAAAGATATATTAGAGTTGGCAAAGGTACAAAAAGGGCAACAAAAATTATTAGGGATATGGAACATCTTCCATATCAGGAAAGGTTAAAAGCCTGGGACAGTTCAGTTTAGAAAAGAGAAGACTAAGGGGGGATATAATAGAAGTCTATAAAATCATGAATGGTGTAGAGAAATTGAATAGGGAAGTGCTATTTACCCCTTCACATAACACAAGAAACAGGGGTCAACCCAATGAAATTAATAGACAGCAGGTTTTAAACAAAGTATTTCTTCACACAACACACAGTCAACCTGTGGAACTCATTGCTGGAGGATGTTGTGAAGGCCAAAAGTGTAACTGGGTTCAAAAAAGAATTAGATACGTTCATGAAGGAAAGGTCAGTCAATGGCTATTAGCCAAAATGGTTGGGGATGCAATCCTATGCTTTGGCTGTCCCTAAGCCCTCAGACTATCAGAAGCTGGGAATGAGCAACAGTGGCTGATCACTCAATAACTACCCTGTTCTGTTCATTCATGCTGGAGCACCTGGCATTGGCCACCGTCAGTAGACAGGATATCGGTCTAGATGGACCATTGGCTGTTCTTATGTAGTGGTGATAGGAATACTCTTGTTCAGCTTCTCTTAGAGGGATTATTAATTTTTTGTTATATTTATGGTAGTTTCTGGGGTGCAGTGATTCGGAGGTAATTGATAGAGTCTGTTTATTTTAAGCATGTATTTTTAAGAGACTAACAAAGACCCTGAGAGCTCAGGTGGATGCTCTTTGTTGGACCAATGGAAATTGAAATAAATAAATAAAATAGAACATGGAGGCCTAACATACACCACAGTGAAGTTAGATTCACTATACCTGACTCTGTAAAGCCTCCCCCTCATATTCCTTACTGTATATGTATACCTATATGGGAACCAAATGCACTGCACATGAGTATGGATGTGCAGAAGAGTAAGAATGTGTGAGTACAAATATACACGCACGAATGCATGTGTGCAATTGTTAGCTGTGGCTGGGCATGAAGATAAATTTGTGCATTGTTGATGCATCTGTATTAAAGTATGTCAGTGCAGTTGTATGAATGCCAGTATAGAGATATACAATTCAATCATTTTACAAGTGGCACATGGCCTCAGTGGGACTGAGTACAGGATTTTGCATGCATCTGCAGGAGCCAAGAAATCCTGACTGCCATCTGGTATTCCCCCCACTACCAAATTAATAGTGTTTACAATTTTAATTTTGTATTGGAAATTCTCTACCTCAGAGAATGGTATTTGCACAGATCGTCACGGCAAGGGTGATTTTTCTGGTAATATTCTCAGTTGGATATTCATTACATCAAAGCAATTATTAACTGTGCACAGAATCAACCGAGATTGTTTATTGTATTCTTATTAGACTTCTAGACATTCAGATAATAAGAACACACTCACCACATCTGTGTACAATAAAATGTTAAAATAACTCAAAATTTTGGAGTGTTTATATTAGAGAAATTATTGCTAAATGTTACTCTGAAAACATCTCTAACAGTTACGAGTAGTATGAATGTACAGAAGTGAATCATACTTTTGCTTTAAAGGATAGTAAACAGTATTTACCTTTAATTATACAACTGTTAACTTTGCTGCCAACTGCACAGACAGCAAGCAAATGACTGGGAGTCTCCTTCATGGAGATATCTTTGTGGGAAATGCTGTTAGAGAACAACTTGATTATAGCGGATAGCTGCATGAAAGACCTCCCTCTGCTGGAGTGTCATGAAGATTATGTCTAGAAAGATACCCTCCGTCATTACTTCATTTGGCTCTTGATCAGAAGGGCTCTGATTATTGGTCTTTTATCTGTGTAAGCTGCCAAACAGAGAAGTTACATTTTGCCACCTTCTCTACCTTCTGCATTGAAAATAATGACGTGATTGAAAGCTGAGAGGGAAAACCCTGTTTGGTCAGAAAACATGGATCAAATTCAACAGAGTGAAAACAATACTCGCCTACCTCACATACTGAGTGTTTGTGAGCATCCATCAAGGAATGTCCATAAAGTGCTCTGAGAATGTAAAGAGCTAAGTAAATATTAATGATAATTATTTGTAATAATCAATATAAATCAGAAATGTAGAAGCCAGGAAAGAAGAAGCTCCAACAACACACATCCCCACCTACCTTTATAAATTGAACAGGGGGGATATACCCACAGGAGCCATCGCTCAAGGTACAAAAGGTGAGAGGGTAGGGGGACTCGAACCTTACACATTCAGCTTTGTACATGCTATGACAGAATGAGACAGTTATTCCGTTTGTTTAATGCATTCTTCCTGGAACAAGTTTTATAGAGGAAAAGTTCAGTATTATTATTGGTATCAATTTATTAATTATTATTATTTACATAACACAAATAATGTGCTAACAGAAATCAAACAAAAAAATTAAAACAAACTGTAAAAAAAATGCCTCACATCAATTTCCCCTTGGAGAGAAAAAAGGAGAAAAGAGTACCAGACATCACAGATGCTAGTCACATCAGTTAATGCATTTCTGGAAGCCACTCAGATACTACAGTGATGGAGGGTGGGCTGGGGGGGTGTTATAATAACCTGAACAGAATAGAACAGTTGATTAGAGACACAGAAGACAACAAGATCCCTTCCCCCAAACGCTTGTAATCTAAAGAGGCAATGTACAAATGAGTGGGAGTGTCTGAGTGATGAAGTTTACCATGTCTTTCTAGTTGCATGATTCTTCTGTCTGTCTGTCTCTGTCCATCTGATTAATGCTTCTTTAAGGGAAGACAAAGTAAGGATTCAATTTCTTTGTTATTATGTATGAAAACTACAATGTAGCCTCTAAATTTTAGCACAGTCTATGACTACAGAATGATCATTTTAAGAAGTTATTTTTAATTAGCTTAAAATTATCTTAATGGAATAGCGCTGGGAGGTAGTGCTCTCAGTCCCATTGAACTATGCATCACAGATATTAGAAAAGATGGGATATTAGTGGCCACCAAATCCAGCCTTTTGAAGAAATTGTAGAGTTCCTCTACTTTGCATCCCTAAGTATTAATGCAATTTTCTTTCTGAATCACTTTGTGAAGGAGTCTCAAGGACTATTCTAGGAAGACTATTTCATGTTCTTTATCTTTGCACCATGAGGAACAATTATAAATGCCTTTTTGTGGCAAGTTGCCACCATTATAAGACCATATTTTTTCTTAGAAAATATAGCTGGGTGTCATCCAAAAGTGTCATTCACCATCAAACATCGGTGCTGTAATAGTTTAACTTGAAATGCATCTTGTAGGGACAGAGATTAAGAACAGAGTTGAAACTTGTGCAACTTCCTGCCCCTTCTCAAGTTACAGCTTTGTTTCCCTAACTTTGTTGCATTCTCTCCAAGGCTGTACAATGTCAAATACCAAGGATGAGGTACCTAAACCAGGAGACTATCAAACATGTCCGTAGCTGGGCAGGACTACACCAGCAGTGTGCCAAGGATTCTCTCAGGGTTTGGGTTCTCTGGTTACTAAATTTCACTCCTCCACCTAATGAAAAAAATTTTAATTAAATAATACACCAAAAATGATGAAGCAAATGTAAAATCTCATTAAAAGCATGCCAGAGATTTTCTACAAATGCCACTGGTTGAAGTGTTAAGTACAATAATAATTAAGAAGTTTGAGCCTCAGCTTTGCCCAGAACCACCATGGTGGCATTCTCTGAAATGCTTCCAGTTCCACACGCAGGGCCAGTTAGAGAGGCAGAACCGCAGGATCTCAATGCCTGGATGAGATGATGGTGTAGAGAGGAGGGGTTTAGATTTATTAGGAACTAGGGAAACTTTTGGGAAAGGAGGAGCCTCTACAGGAAGGATGGGCTCCACCTAAACCAAAATGGAACCAGATTGCTGGCACTTAAAATTAAAAAGGCCGTTGAGCAGTTTTTAAACTAAGGGCTGGGGGAAAGCCAACAGGTGCAGAGGAGCATGTGGTTCGGACAAAGACATCCCTTAGAGAATCTCCATTAATAGATCCTCCCCTATGTCCTAGTAAGGAGGTGAGGATGGAAGATGATAACATACAGGTAGGATCTGATGAGAAACAGTCAAATGAAAAAAAAAGTTTCATTCAATTACATCATGTAATGGGAGACAGCTAAAAAGTGACAAGAGTTTGAAGTGCTTCTATACCAGTGCTAGAATTCTAAATAATAAGATGGGTGAACTAGAGTGCCTTGTATTAAATGAGGATATTGATATAACAGGCATCACAGAAACTTGGTGGAATGAGGCTAATCAGTGGGACACAGTAATACCAGGGTACAAAATATACCAGAAGGACAGAACAGGTCATGTTGATGGGGGAGTGGCGCCATATGTGAAGAAAGCATAGAATCAAATGAAGTAAAAATCTTAAATGAACCAAACTGTACCACAGAATCTCTATGGATACTAATTCCATGCTCTAATAAGAAGAATATAGCAGTAGGGATATACTACCGACCACCTTACCAGGATGGTGATAGTGACTGTGAAATGCTCAGAGAGATTGAAGAGGCTATTAAAATAAAAATCTCAATAATAATAGGGGATTTCAACTATCCCCATATTGGCTACATACACGTCACCTCAGGACAGGATGCAGAGAGGAAGTATTTTGACACCTTAAATGACTGCTTCTTGGAGCAGCTAGTCCTGGAACCCACAAGAGGAGAGGCAATTCTTGATTTAGTTCTAACTGGAGCACAGGATCTGGTCCAAGAGATGAATATAGCTGGAGCACTTGGTAATGGGGCCCATAATATATTTAAATTTAATGTCCCTGTGGCGGGGAAAACACTACAGTGGCTCAACACTGTAGCATTTAATTTCAGATAGGGGAACTACACAAAATGAGGAAGTTAGTGAAACAGACATTAAAAGGTACAGTGGCAAAAGTGAAATCCCTCCAAGCTGCATGGAAACTTTTTTAAAACACCATAACAGAAGCTCAACTTAAATGTATACCCCAAATTAAAAAAAACATAGTTAAAGAACCAGAAAAGTGCCAATGTGGCTAAACAACAAAAAAAATGAATCAGTGAGAGGCAAAAAGGCATCCTTTAAAAAGTAGAAGTTAAATCCTCATGAGGAAAATAGAAAGGAGCATAGACTCTGGCAAATGAAGTGTAAAAATATAATTAGGAGGCCAAAAAAGAATTTAAGAACAGCTAGCCAAAGACTCAAAAAGTAATAACAAATATTGAAATACATCAGAAGCAGGAAGCCTGCTAAACAACCAGTGGGGCCACTATACGATTGAGGTGCTAAAGGAGCACTCAAGGACGATAATTCCATTGCGGAGAAACTAAATGAACTCTTTTCATCGGTCTTCACAGTTGAGGATGTGAGGGAAATTCCCAACCCTGAGCCATTCTTTTTAGGCGACAAATCTGAGGAATTGTCCCGAATTGAGGTATCAGTGGGGCATAATTTTTGCATGCATTTTCTGTGCAACACTTGACAAAAGATGTAAATCATGATGTCTTTCCAAATTTTGAGGGACGGCAACAGGAAAAAAAAAAGCATTTCCTGAAACTGTTCAACAGGCTGGATCCTCTGCCAAACCTGATGTGACCTGTCCAAGCAGCTAGCACAGGAAGTGTGGCTGGTGGATCAGCATTCCATATGTACAAATGCCTAGCTGTGCAGCAGTAGCTAGCATTCAGATGGTTTGTGCCGTGTGTTTGCTGAGGGCCGAGAAGGAATAGGAGAGGATCACCTGCAGTTTTTTCCCCACAAAGAACTGTCCATACCCATCAGCACTCATTATAGTAATAATGCTCTTCTATAACAGGCAAACAGCTACTAATGCATTGACTGACTGGACTCTAGGACATGATGACATTCTGCATCCCCTATGACTGGATAGCAAGGCTTTTGCATTGTAATAGAAATAAATATATAAAATGGAGCAATCTAGACTCTGCTAGCCAGAGGCAAAGAGTAGCATGAAATGATTAACACTGCAACTTCGCTGATATCAATACTTCTAAAAGAAAGATGTTTCCATTCTTAAATACTAAGTGTGCTAGACCTGATACCCCTCTCACTTACACTAGTGTGAATCGGGAATAGTTTTATTGAAGTCAGTGGAGTGAGACCAATGTATTATTAATGATTAGTAGTAGTATTATGTATTTGTATTATTGTAGCACCTAGGAGCCCTCCTCATGGACCAGGACCCCATAGTGCATGGCCCTGTACAAATAGAGAACGAAAAGACTGTGTCTGTTCCAAGGAGCTTACAACAGAAGTATTCAACAGGAGACAGCAGATGGACACAGTCAGACAGCAGAGTACAAGTAAGCAATGAGACAACACTGGTCAACATGGCAGGCACTTGGCTGAGCACTCCAGCAGCCTTGCCGTTATCAAGCTTTTTTGCAGGCATCACAGCAGAGGAGAGTTTCAAGGAGAGATCTGATATTTATGGGAGCTTCTCCCAAGTGTGAGGGGCAGTGGTGAGAAAACACAAAGATGCTTGTTTGAGCATTTGACAAGTGGGAGTTGCAGGCTCGCATCATTGGCTGATCAGAGCTGGGAACCCGAATGAAGATGAGAGGAAGGGTGGAGCTAGGTCCAACCTTGAAAGTGAAGACAAACAGCTTGTGTTTCGTGGTGTCACTGAGACCAGGCTTTTGGGGCCGCTGTGGCTGAGATGACTCATTGAGGGAGAAGGATATAGCCAGGCACTACAAGTAACATGTTAAAAACACCCAAGTGTCTTGGGAGCCTAGGTCACATTTTCAACAATGACTTAGGCACTCAGGCACCTAAATTCCATTCACTTACAATACAATTTGGGATCCTAAGCGCCTATGTCACTTTTGAAGATAGAACTTAGGTCCTTTTGAAATTCTTACTCTCAGATCCCGATCCAACCTCCAGTGAAGTCAATGGGAGCCTTTCCAGCCAGCCTCAAAGGCAGAGTTTCTCCAAAATCATCCCCCAGGATTATTGACAACAACCCTGGTTCTCACTCTGGGGCATTTAGTGCATGGACTTGAATCACTGTATTTAAAGTGTGCCACCTTCCTCGAAGACAATGCCTGCCTATTTCTTCCTGTACTGAAGATTTTCTCTTCTGTGCATGTTAAGGAACATAAGAACATAACATACATAAGAACATAAGAACGGCCGTACCAGGTCAGACCAAAGGTCCATCTAGCCCAGTATCCTGCCTGCCAACAGTGGCCAATGCCAGGTGCCCCGGAAGGAGTGGACCTAACAGGCGATGATCAAGTGATCTCTCTCCTGTCATCCATCTCTACCCTCTGACAAACAGAGGCAAGGGACACCATTCCTTACCCATCCTGGCTAATAGCCATTAATGGACTTAACAGAAATTAATAACGTCACTCCGCACAAACTCAGCTATTCCCTGTTAAGTAATACATATTTGTTCCATTCACCCAGCATACATAATTTCAGATTACAGATTGGTCAATTTATACAATTAGCCCTGGGGCAGAATGGGAGTGGGCATGGAGATATTTCTCTCTAATTATCATACTTCATATAAAACTGAGCAGCTGACTCCTAAACCATTGTTTTCATATTTTGCAATTTATGATGGAAAATGTTTATTAACACAACTGACTGGGATCATTACTATACACGAGTTTCCAACCCATTTTTCCCCCTAAAGTCAAATTATTTCAAACAGTTAAACATACTGTACTCTATATAATATACTGTAGCCTATATAAGCATAGCTCTGACGACAATTAATTCTCTTGTTTACATGAGCATAAAAATTTCTATAGAAGTAATCAGCAGGAAATTCAGGATAGCTGATACTTTCTTTTTTGTGAGAATACACAAAGTAACAAGGATGTTACCTCCTCTCACTCTGATCCCTGGGAGGTAATTCAATCTTTAACTGTAACTTGTAAGGAACAGGTTCTCAATGCCTTATTTAACTACTGCAGAAAATGGCAACATTTCTTGTCAGACAGAATTATCTATTGACCCCATCCACCCTGCACCCACCACGATCCAGAACAACTAATCAAATGACTCAGATTGGCACTTGGAAACTTCAAGCATTTTTTGCAAGAATGTTCATGTGTTGAATCTACCAGCATTTTTATACCATGCCCATTACTGTGTTACCTTAGTGCCTATTATTACTCATCAGTTTTATTTTTTGAGAATATAGGAGTTAAAAGTTCTAATGCTTGAAACTATTTTTTAACATGAGCCTTATTACTGTATCAGAACGATTTCTAGCATCTTCTAGAAAGCCTTCTGCCACAGTTACTGCATATCTACAAGCTTTCTTATGCCCTGCAGGGAGTCATAAATTTTGCAAGTCTTGATAATGCTCCCTAAACCCTTAACCTGTTCATGGGTTATTTCTTGCTTCACTTGCAATGCAGTGATGCTTCAAAGATCAGGATTTCACGCAAGGCAGGTTTAAATTCTCTGGGTTCAGTGATTCCAGGCAAAGTCTAACTTCTTCAGGGCATTAACACTGTCATTACAAATTAAAAGTACTCCTGAGTGCTTTGATTTTTCAAAAACAACGAGGCGTCCGGGGGCACCTTAAAGACTAACAGATTTATTTGAGCATAAGCTTTTGTGGGTTAAAAAAACCCACTGAAGCTTATGCCCAAATAAATCTGTTAGTTTTTAAGGTGCCACCGGACGCCTCGTTGTTTTTGTGGATACATACTAACACAGCTACATCTCCCTCTGCTATTTGATTTTTCAGTACCCCTCCTCCTGTTGTATAAAAGCCTCTTCCTCTCTGGCCATTCTTCCTCTTATTAACAAATGTCTCATGTGTTTAATTAAAGACAAAGAGGTGTTAGGAATTCTAACAGAAAAAGAAGAGGCAGAGTTTTGTGAGGTACTTTTTGAAAGTAAACAAACCTTTCCACCTGGAAGTTGTTTCTCAGTTGGCTCATCTTCTCATTCATTCTAATCATTTCTCCTCCTAGATTCAATATTAAGATATATATAAAACTACACGTTTAATCCTGCAGCCCTTTCTTAGGTGAGTAATTAGTAGCCGTAGCAAATATCTATATTATGGGAGCACCCAAATGCCCCGCTGAAGTCAAGTATTTATATGCACAAGAGATAGGGGCCAGCATGGCAGTTAATGTTTCAGATAAGTCGCATCAGCTGTCTCACTCTGGGGTTCCTTGCTCCTCTGCTGGAGGTGGAAAAGATTCTAACCTTAATGTTCCTGCCAAGTGAAGAGAAAGTTCTAAAATAACAATCAAAACATCTCAAAGAATCCCCATTGGTTTTGTTCCCGTTTTCTAATCTCTCCTCCTTGATTAGGAACAAGATAAGATCATTCTGTCCCCCATACTTTAACACATGCTTTGCTGGCCCATGAACACTTTTGAGGAGGGGAGAGGGCAAAGGCAGAGCTAATAAGGAAGAGAGCATGAGGAGAGGACCTTGGGGGAAAATGTAACAACTGGAGCCTGAAAGCAATATCTGGAAATATTTACTCAAATGAAAAAGTGAAAACAGAGAATTTGGTCTGACTGTGTAAATGTCCCTTTTGCTAGAGACAGATTTCATTGCCTGGAGTGTTCACAGAAGAAAAACGCACTTTAAGGAATATTTGCAGAAAGCAAATTTTTCTCTTAAATTTTCATATTGGAAACTTATTCTAACAGTTACGATCACCCATGCAGAAGAAGAAGCTTTCAAGCTTACACAGAGCTGACACAGCTACAACACCATGACATCTAGACTTTTACAGACAGACTCCACTCTTTATTTCTCTTGATTTCCTTTCACACACACAGTTGCAAGAGAAGTGTAAACATCTTAATCATGGAAGAAATCCTGCACTTTTTCCACTCTCAAGGAATGTCACCTTGCTTGTGAACTAGGGCAGCAGACACCTGGTATCAAAGGAATCTCTGTAATTTGGGCCACAAATCTAATTAATCCACTCTAGCAGCAATGGTTGTCACTTTTAAATCAGTTCCGTGCACCAAGGTTTTCTCAGCAGCAAATCCCAATTGCTTGCTAGACATGGTCAGAACATTTTCAGCTACATGAAATTTTGCTGAGACGTTTCAGTTTTGCAGAATTGTTCAACAGACAAGGAAAGAGCAACCAAGATATCACTCTCCATAGGCTGGTGGTTACGGCACTATCATGGGATGTAGGGGAGCTGGGATCAAGTCCCTAATTCAGAACACTGTTCTCCACCCCAGTTACTCTGCAGCAGGGATGTGAATCTGCACTGCCAGCATACAGGCACTCTCCCTTTCCTTCCTGGATCAAAGAGCTCGGGGTTTGATCCAAAAGGAGATGGTTTCAACACAATTCTTCTTTCGTGAACACATTCAAAAGGCTCAGTTTTCATCCTTGTGTGGAACTAAAAGAAATTTTGAAACCTTGCAAGTTGCCACCAAATGGAATTGCCGTCCTCCAGACAGGTCTATTGCTAACCCATATGTCGGATCCAACTTCAAGCTCTTAGAATTGCTTCTTGACAGAGTTTTTAGGAGTTTGGCTTTAAGTCAAGTAACCTGCAACAAGCAAAATAACTGAACATAAAAAGCATTGATTAAATGCAATTAATTAAAAAACACTGAACTGTAAAATGGGAATTAAGGACAGCTGTGTGCTGAAAAATCCATGCCCCAGTGGTCTGGCAATACAGTGAAGATGGAGTTCGAAGTTATTCATTCCCTGTGCTTTCCCATCCTATAGCAAAAAATATGCTGGTACCTAGAAGAGCCATCACTGACCTAATGCTTCTAGAGGCTTGTAAAGCAGAAATTTTCCCTGAGAAAAGAGTGCGGACAGGTACGTCTCCACAGCCTGACTCAATGGGGTTTAGAGTAATCTTTGCATTACCCATAGGTTATATTTCTCTTCTGGCCCTTTACGGTCCCTAAGCCAAGGCCTCCAGGCTCTTTCCTGAGTATAGTCTGAGTGGAATTTAAATGTTTACCAACGCGCACAGCATTATCCCTAAAATCGACATGGGATGAGGCAGCTGGCTGCCTGTGATATACAGCTCTGAAAAAGGACATGCCTAGGACCTGGCTAGTGGACGTGTAAAAGAAGAGCACACAGACAGATACTCCAATGCAGTGCAACTGCTGCATGCACTCTGGCTGTGACAGCCTGACTGTGCCACAGCTAATTGGCCTAGTGTCAGGGTGACCTTCTGGTAGCACAGAGCTGATGGAGCTCACCCTCACCCTCCTCGCTGGTGGGGTAGCTGGGAAAAGGGAGAGTGGCTGGTGGAAACTGATGTGGCAGGGGCCTCCCTATGCTATGCGGATCCTCAGCTGCGTTTTCAGCCATGTAATCACTGCAGCCTGGCATAGATGAGAGTCACCCTCGGGCCACTCTGACGCTGAATAGGGGAACTGACCTACACAGAGCAGCAGCAGGATCAGGGAGAGATTAGCCACCTTTACACACACACACCCTGAGTGGCATTCTCTGCAGTTTGACCACACCGAAGAATGTGACCCACAAATCTTTTACTTGGGGTAAAATCTAAGGGTATGTCTACACTATGAAATTAGGTTGATTTCGTAGAAGTCGATTTTTTAGAATTCAATTTTATACAGTCTATTGCGTATGTCCGCACTAAGCACATTAAGTTGGAGAAGTGCATCCTCACTACCGTGGCTAGCATCGATGTACAGAGTGGTGCACTGTGGGTAGCTATCCCACAGTTCCTAACGTCTCCGCTGCCCATTGGTATTCTGGGTTAAGCTGCCAATGCCTGGTGGGGCAAAAACTTTGTCATGTGTGGGTTTGGGTACATGTTGTCAGGCTCCCTCCCTTCCTCCCTCCTTCCGTGAAAGCAACAGCAGACAATCATTTCACTCCTTTTTTCCGGAGTTCTGTCCGCCGGACCCACTCAACCCCCTGCCTGCCTGGATGATCGGAACCCCATGCAGGCAGTGGGCTGAGCGGGGCCGGCAGGCAGAGCCCCAGAGCTGCGGTGGGCTGAGCGGGGCCGGTGGGGGGAGCCCCAGAGCATCGGCGGGCTGAGCAGGGCCGGTGGGGGGAGCCCCAGAGCGGCGGCGGGCTGAGCGGGGCCGGCAGGCGGAGCCCCAGAACGGCGGCGGGCTGAGCGGGGCCGGTGGGCGGAGCCCCTGTGTGGCGGGAGGCTGAGCGGAGCCGGCGGGAGGAGCCCCAGACATGGCTATCCTCCTCTTAGAGCACTGAATGGGATGACTCCAGGTCATTCTCTTCTTTAAGTTTCATCTCATGGAGATTCAGTCCTGCAGAGCTGGAGGCTTCTGCCTCAGGCTGCTCTCCCAGCTGGCAGCACCATGCGGTCGCACCTACCCCAGCCTATCGCTTACTCCCATGGCTCATGAAGCCTGGACAGTAGTAAGGAGCAGTTCAACTTGTGGAATGACAAGTCCAGAATGAAGGATTGTACTCTATGGGCAACGTTAAGATTATTTCAGAGTCCTAGACAGCATTTAGTCCCTATAAAAGGCTTCATGAAAATTTCACAGACCCTCCCCAACAAATATGCTAATTTATCAGAGGAGCTGAAAGGGTCAGGAACCTGGGATTATAACTTAGAGAGAGTTTCCATATTATTTAACTCGTAACTGACATAATTCCAAGTAAAATTTCACTATTCTAAAACTAGAAATGCAGGAGGGGAGTCAGAAAAAGGAAAGTGACTTGTTTCTACCTGGTTTCAAACTGGGGACATTTCGCATGTTAGGTGAACGTGAGCACCACTATACTACACGGCTTTTGTATATTAGGTGAATGTGATAACCACTACACTACGGGGCTTCTCTTTTTTTGTCACAGACTTTGCCGAATGCACAGGAATGTTTTCTCTAGCTTCAGGAGCTACCTAATGCAATGTCTATATCCATGACCTTCTGGCTCACAAAGCGGTCATGCCCCGGCAAGGCTGACACAGTGTGGAGTGCATGTGACACAGCGACCTGGCTCGGGCAGGATGGCTAGCAAGACATGATACTTTTGCTTTAAACAAACACCACAATTCTTTCCTGGCCTCTGCCACTGAATGCCTCCATGCGTTACGCTGTGCCCTATCAGTGTGGAGGTCTGCATGAGTTCGGAAAACATGTCATCGCAAGTGCACTTTTTTCGCCTTCTAATCTGTAATAACCTCAGGGACGGAGCGTAGAAACAGGGGCGGCTCTAGGGATTTTGCTGCCCCAAGCACGGCAGGCAGGCTGCCTCCAGCGGTTTACCTGCAGAGGGTTTGCTTGCAGCGGTTTGCCTGCAGAGGGTCCGCTGGGCCCGTGGCTTTGGCGGACCTCCCGCAGGTGTGCCTGCGGGAGGTCCTCTGAAGCTGCGGGCCCAGCAGACCCTCCGCAGGCAGGCCTGCAGGAAGTCCACCGAAGCCACAGGACCAGCGAACCCCCCTCAGGCAAGCGGCTGAGGGCACCCTGCTTGCCGCCCTCGCAGCGCCAGCAGAGTGCCTTCCAAGGCTTGCCGCCCCAAGCACACGCTTGGCATGCTGGGGCCTGGAGCCGCCCCTGCGCAGAAACATTCTAGGAGGACTGCATGGTCACCTGTGCAGCTGAGTTTGCCATGCAGGCCAAACAGGAAATGAAATTCAAAAATTCCCAGGGCTTTTCCTGTGTATCTGGCTAGTTCATCTGAGTTCAAAGTGCTGTCCAGAGCAGTCACAATGGAGCACTCTGGGATAGCTCCCAGAGGCCAATACCATTGAATTGCATCCACATTACCCCAAATTCAACCTGGCGATGTCGATTTCAGCGCTAATCCCCTTGTCAGGGAGGAGTACAGAAATTGATTTTAAGAGCCCTGTAATTCGACAAAAATGGCTTCATCGCATGAACAGGTGCAGGGTAAAATCGATCTAATGCTGCTAAATTCAACCTAAACTCGTAGTGTAGACCAGGGCCAGGAGGCACATCCCAGAACTAGCAGTCCAGGGACAGGAGAGTGATGGCAGATTTAAGCCACCTTTGCACCTGCCTGTTCTTGGGTTACTCTGGGGCTGAAGTGGACCCCAGAAGGGTACCTTAGAGAGACCAGGGGATGGAACATCTTACGGCAGCCCCCCAAGCTGCCCTACTCCAGCCCAGCCCTCCCAGCCCCACTCCTGGCCTGACCCCTACACTACCGCTTGCAAGGAGAGTCTCAAAAGGCAGCCTTACAGCTGCTCTCCTCCCTGCCTGCCCCAGGGGAAGTGGGACTTTTTTAGGGCTCAGTTATGCTGCTCCATCCTTTTTGACTTGGCATAAAGGGGCCAGAGCAGGGGCAAGGGTCTCACCCTCAACCTTTCTAGAAATTTTGTAGTTGTTGGTTTAAATGTAACCAGCATAATATTAAAACTCTTGTACCATTCAGCCATTCAGTTCATACTGACCTGCTGGATCTGTATTAAAGACATAAATAATGGAAACGTAGCAGAAATCTTAATTGTGTAATAAAGCAAATAAAGACAATTAGAGGCACCACAATAAAACCTAAGTATTACATCAGGGAGCTAATCTCAGCTGGTATTGAAGAAGCTCTTTCACTGTATATACTGATTAGACAAACAGAAGTCAAGAGGGAATTATAGAGCATACAATGGTCTACAGTCTGGCTTGCATGCAACTTAATAAAGGAAGAAAATCCATAATTGACTAATTCACTGATAACTTTTCATGGACAGATGAAAAACTGGGAATTGTGCCGATATTGAAATGACAAGAGCTAATTCAGTTCCTGTCGCATCATCTTCTGAAGGGTAAATGATGGATTACTGGAGCTTAAAGACATCATCTCCAGAAGGAGTTTATGGGACCTTGCGAGATCACATCACAAATGTATGACACCAATGAAAGATCATGGGACCTTTCATAGGCAATGAAGGCTCTGAAAATGTACAGCATATACCCAAGATAGATGAATTAAGCTGAAAGACAAACTAGAGGAAGGGCACTTGACATTTTGCACTGATGTCTGCTCTCCAAGAGTAAATTACACAGAGTCTGTGACTGGTGCATCCCATCTGACACTCACCGTCGATTGCCTCTAGGAAACTTAAAATATTCTCCTTGGCAACAATTCTGGTTCCTTTACATGTGAAATGCTTTCTAATTATTTTTCTTCTCTTGCTTTTTACATGCTACTTCTATTTGCATACACAACTCGATCTCGAAGATTTTCTCTGTTCCAACTGCTTGCTTACCTGAAGTCAGTACATGAGACATGACCTCAGAATTGGCAAGGAATGTCACTAGCAGATGATGATGACATTAACAAGGAAATAAACAGCAGGAGAAGCCAAATGAAGCTTGTAGCAAATATGGGGGACTAGAGATACAGAGAAATACTCTGCTAATCTACTGATATGCAGGGGGTAGGACTGTCTCTACAAGAAATGGTTTTCAGGATGTTGAGCATGAGCAGCACTGCTCACACACAACCCAGATCCCACAGAACCCACAACCACAGAACATCAGGGTCCCCGTCATCACAGTATCAGTGCTCTGGAACTGCTCTGAATGAAGTCAGGCAGGACTCTTCCCCTCAGGGCACCTGGCATCAGGGCAAGGAGCCTGCTCGGCTTCAGCGCTTCCTGGTCTGATCTCTGTTCACACCATGAGCTTCCTGCAGTGAGTCCACTGGATGGGACACCTGGGGAAGCCTTGCGTGCCCCCAAAGAGGCCATGCACCCCAACTTCGCAGTCAGCTGTGACTCTAAACCAGCACTGTAACACAGAAGGTTTATTAGTCGACGGGAACACAGCATAGAACAGAGCTTGTTAGCACAGAAATCAGGGACATTCAGTAAAGTCCGTCTTGGAGGGATACTGAGCCCAGAGCTCTGGGCTCTCCTCCCAAGTCCCCAGCCATGAGACTGGCCCACATCTGGGCTTTGTCTTCTTCCCGGGCAAAAAGGTCACCTGGTCTCTTTGTTCTCCAACACCTTCAGCTGGCTCCTTGCAGAGGAGGGGGCTTGGCCACCATTTGCCAGGATACAGTGTTGGACATTCTCTGTGCCCAGGCAGCCAGTTGGCAGTCACATCTGCCCTCTAGGGGTCTCTACAATGACCACACAGTCTTAGCCCACCACCTGGATACTTCGGTAATACATAGGGGAAACTGAGGCACACACAGAGTATTCAGAGAAAATGTTCAGAACATTCCGACTTTGTCACACTCCTTAATTGGACTCCTATGCACTACATCAATACAAATAATAAATTATAACAACCACCACCAAGCACACCATGCCTGCTTCCCAAAATGGACAATGGCAAGTGGCCAGCTACTGTTAAATTGTGGCTCAAATCAGCATCAATATCCTAGAGAGATTTGCAGCAAGTTCATGTCATGTCGTATATGGCTATCATGGGTTGGTGCTGTTTGTGGAGGGGTCTACTGCTTTGGCTGCTCATATTTGCCTTGCTGCCAGCCTTGTGGGAGGCAATGCTGGGGGTTTGAACCCCACAGTGACAATGGCATTGAGCGCCGAGGTTTGTTCGCCTCCAAGGTAATCACTTCCACATCCTGGTAGCTCAGCCTTGGGATGAGGCCACTGATTGGGAAGAGAGTGGACATTACTAATAGAGCAAAATCCCCAGGTGTTTCTGTAAGTGCAAGCAGGCTGCAGATGCAGCTGCTGTATCACAGCTCTGTTGCCCTAGGCAGACATCTGGGCTCCCTACTTTACCGCCTGCAACCTGCAAGAGAAAAGCTCCTCCTGTGGAAACCAAAGAGAGTGGGGTGTCTAGAAAAGCTGTCTCTCTCGTCTCTGTCTCCTCAGCAGATTAAAGATGGAGGGAGACTGCAGTCTGCTCTGCAATACTCCCTTCACTGCCCTCTTTGCTGTCTAGCTGGGTGCATGCATTTTTAATTGAGATGGGAAAACGCCCTTCCCCTGAGTGAGCGCGTACCGAATAGGAAGGGAAGCTGAGCCTCACTGCCGGCCCCAGCAGCCATGCGCTACGTTGCTCATTTTAATACCTGGCTGTATTTTTCTTCATTTCAGTGGAGGAAAAAATTCTTTCTGTAAAATGGAAGCTGGTGCCGCCCTTGTCATTACAGAGAGTTATTGTCTGCTCCTGTGCGGTAGCTACGCAGATCTGCTTCTTTCCCTTCACTGCCATTTCCAAGGACAGCCAGAGGGCCAAGGATCCAAGTCCTCACGCAGGCTAAAAACTCCCCTGGAATCCAGAGTAAGGACTGCAGGGATTCTCCAACCGCGTGGAAAAAAACTGTCTCGTGTATTTGCACTTTGGAGAGGATTCACTGGATCAAAGGGGTCTTTGTTTTAGTCCTTCTCCCTCCAACCCAGAGAGAAAAAGGGGAAGCAGGGGCTCCTGATAACACTCTCAGATTCCACAAGACTTAAGCCTTGCAGGGAACCATACAAGACTGCAGCATCTGACTCCTAAAATAAAAGAGGTATTTTTGGAAGAAGTGTGCGCCTATCAGCCCTAATTACTGCCTTTCTCAGCTTGATATGCAGATGATGATGATAATTTATTCATATTGCAGTAACACCCAAGGCCCCAGCCAGGATCATTGTGCAGGGAGATCTACCAACAATACAGATTGTGGACAAGCAGAGTCCCTCCTCCAGAAACCCAAAAAACGGATGAAGAATGGAGGAAAGGCTACAACAGCAAAGTGACCCAGGGCAGATATGGTCAGGATGGGAGAAGGCTGGTGCTGGGGCCAGAGTCAGTGGGGTCACAAGATGTGAAGGCAGGTCCCATTGCCTTGTCCAGTGGGGGCTAATGGGATGATGTGGTGGGAGGGATCTCATCCCTGGAGTCCTTGCCTGAGGGGTTACCATGGGAAGCGATGATCTAGCCCTATAGAATTTCAGAGAAATCGATCTCCTTTTGTAGATCTTTTGAACCTTTCCTTAGCAAGGGTGTATTTCTCTATTACATGCTATAGGACTGTCTGTGACAGGGTGTATTACGCCTCTCTGACCCCCTGCTGGAGTCTTACTATACCCCGCCCCAGGAAAGGAGCAGCAAAGATGGGTCCTCTGGGTCTGCCTACAGAGGCCTCACGGCAGCAGCCAATCAGAGCCCAGCAGGCTCAGATAAAAAGGTCTGCAGGGCCTTAGCAGGGTAGTTCCTGGAAGAAGCAGGGGCCAGGGGCTCATCTATGGCCACAGGTGCTCGGGGGACAACTCGAATTTGGTTCTGGCTGCATTTGCTGAAGCTGGGAGAGAGAATACCTGAGAACATCCAGCCAAAGCCAAGGGGTGAAGATAAAGGGGCCAGGTGGGAAGAGGCCCAAGGAAATGGCAGTAGTGAATTGCAGAGAGCAGTACCTGTCTGCTGTTTATAGGATCCCTGGGTTGGAACTCGGAGCAGTGGGCTGGTCCAGGTTCCCCCATGCACAGTGCTGTAAACCCTCAAAAGGGGACAAGGCTTATTTAGAAGCCTGAGTAAAGGGCTGAATTTAAAGGGGCCAGGGCCAGAGTTGAAGACCTTGGTGAGGGCAGATAGTTCAGTTGGATTTTTGCTACCCTGGACAGGGTTCATTTTGACTGAGTGATCTGGTCAGAGGGCTGAGCCACTGAAGACCCACCAAGCGAGGTTGATAACCTACAGGGGTGCCAGGAGCGGGAAAAGGCCTGCAGTACTGCACGCAGCAGCAGGAGGCGCTCAAGACGTGAGGGTCCCCCATCACACTGTCCTATGGGGTCTCTCTGCAAACAATACTCTTCTAAGTTATCACTAACACAAAAACTCCCTGCTAAATTATTCTTTGACACATTAATTTGGTTTGAGTTTCCAAGAGCACAAAATGAATGGTAAGTGATTTGAATTCCTTCTAGGGAGTGTGTTCTGTGTCCATTCAGAATTGTGTCAGATTTCCCTTAAACAAAGTTCAGTCACTGGGTGTCAGACAGCCCAGACGCTGAGCATATATTTGAAAGGAGCACTTGTGAGTGAATGTTAATTGCTTTACAACTCAAAGTATTGATGGAGGGAGGTTATCTCTTCCTTGTCAGTAAGGTGTCAGATCGATAGATCTGTTTAACATGCTCTCCCTGAGATGCTGTTTCTATTTATGGTGTTTCCATATAGCAAAGAAGGTTAAATACTGGGCTTATCTCTTTAAAAAAAGGAGTCAGTAGCTTTAGCTAAACTAGCTTCCAGCTAAGAGGATTCGGTCTGTTAAGTATATAGCTGCATCCTCTAGCCCTTTGGTGACCATTCATTCATAGCAGTAGAACAGAGCGGGAGGCTGAGTTACTTCGCACATACAACCATATACATGAGGAGAAACCCCAGTGAAATTGCATCAGTGTGAAAGGAGAATCAGGGGCTGGTTCTTGAAGGGTGGGTTCCTTCCTTCACAATGGCTGGGTGTTCTCTGATCTCTTCAGAAGTGATGAACATCCAAATCAACAGGACTGCAGTGTCAGTTTTGAAGCTGAACCTTTTTTTTTTTTTTTCAAATGCTCACAAACCTGTACACGGTCTCTGAGCGCCAGGAGCTCTTTGCACCAAATGCACACATATGCCACCTGCCCCTGGGGGTTAATCATACATGCTGCCTTGGGTACAATAAACTGGGTAGCCCCCACTCTGTCGCTGGACTTCTGCCTTTTTACTCCTGCAGCTGGTTCCTTTGGTCTTGTTTTGTTTTTATCAGAGGGTGTTTTGGGATTAAGTTTAAAGAAGTTTAAGGAATGGTAAGTGTATGTAGCCTCCCCTCGCTCTCTCCCTGGAGAGCTCCCTCACAGAACTCCCCTGTTAGCCGCTCCTGGTCACTTAGGAGGGGGGCTTTTAAAGCCCTGGTCTTCCTGAGTAATCCCGTGCCCTGGCAAAGGGTCGATGGGTGCTAAAGGGCTTAGGGATCAAAGCCTCATTAACAAGCTCTCAACCTCTCAGGGCGCAAGGCTCAGCACCCACACGGTCAGCACACAGTCCCCCAAACAGACCACACGGTATATTTCAGTCGAACAGCAAGCACACCACAACAAACACAAACAGACACACAACAGACAACAAACTTTCCCCAGTGGTCAAGTAATTGCTGCTCCTTCACCTAGAGCAAGGCTAGTATTGCAACTTGGCTAATAAGAATAATAATTTTTGCACTTATATATCACTTTCCTTCCAAGACTCTCAAATGAGCTAAACAACGATTAATTAATGTATCCCCACAGCACTCTGGTGCACACCAGGGTGTGACACAGTCGTTGATCGCTTGACATCCCTTTGCTACGGCAGCTCCCCGCTCTTGGACAAGAGCACTACTAGCCTATTACCATACACAGATGATCAACATGGCCAGGGAGCTGGAAACTCCATCCTTACTGAGTGGGGGCATTGATGGGACAGCAAATCTAACACACTGAGTAAATTCAGGAGTTTGGTTCATGCAGTATGTGCACAGCTATGCCCCAGCTTGGCCTGGTTTCCTCCACACGCTGTGACTGTGGGGCTGCATTGCAGACAATAACTCATGTCAGAAATGTGTCCAGCTCGACATGCGGAGGGCAGTGTACAATGCCTCACCTCCCTGGACCCAGACGCCATCCTCTGGTTAGGGAACCTGGACAGTGAGCTCTGATGTCACATACAAGAGGGAGAGAGTGTGCCATCTACTTAGGTGGCAAAGGATGGGAATTGAATGGTCTGGAACCAGGCAGAGGAGTGCAAGGTATTTATTACCATTGTTGCATAGGCTTATACTATACAAACTAAACAATGTAATTTCGTACTGCCTTTTCTTGGTGAGATTTTTGTAAGAGTATTTGACTTGCACATCACATTACTGCTGTGCATAGGGCCCCATTTAGGCCCTGATTTAACAAAGTATGTAAACACATCTCAATTCAGCAAAGCGCATGTTTTAAGTACTTTGCTGAATCAGACCTAAGCTACTCTATACACTGGTACTATGCAATGCCCTGGATGCAGTGAGGGGGAAATTTAGCGCAAATGTGGGCTGGGAAAAACTTTCATAAAGGAGGTTGAAACCATTAAAAATCTCTCTCCCAGATAAGGCAATAGGAAATGTCATTATGTATTTAGTTTACATTGTATTCGCCTGCACAATAATAATTAGCTCAGAGTTTGTGCTTAACTGCCTTGCTGCACTGCAGCCTTACTATAACTATTCCCATGTCCCCTTGTTTTCTTCCCCTCTAATGCCTCTAATTTCTTCCAGATACTTCAGCAGTCCTGCAAACTCTGCCTAACTGCATATGGTAGACGTACTGCAGCAACTTTTGCAAATTGATCTCCCTCCCAAGTAAGCAGGGATTGCACAATCTGTGACTGTCCGTACCAGAGGGCATGGCTTTTGTTTCTATTATCCTGCTGTGGGAAAGGTTTGGCCAGCCATCGAGCTTGTGGTCAGATGTTATGGATGGCATTTGCTGAACAAACATGATAGCTATCTATTGAGAGCTGAATGCCCCTCTATGTTGAAAAAAAAATGCCAGCAAGTGAGTTAAGCAAGTAAGAAACAGCTATTCAGTTATGCGGTCTCCAGAGCTTTCTACCAGCTCTGGGCAATACATATAAGCAAGGCTGAATAAGGACCATGAGAGCTGTATCTGCGCCCTCTGTCATCTGAGCAAACACTGTGAAACCGTCAGAACCTTGACATTCAAAGCATCATTATCAAAAAGCCAAACACCAGTTTAGTGCCATTGGTAGCATGGAGTCTAAATAGAGTGGGGACAAGGGAGAGCAGAGAGGTCAGAGAGAGATTCCTGCAGCCTTTGTGCCAAAGCAACGGCATACGGTGTCATGTCAGATGGCGAGGAGTGTGCTGTCCCTCAGCAGACAGAATGGTCTATTTTTAAAAAGGAGTTAAACAGTTAAAGCGCTCTTCCCCTCCCCCGCCCCCGTTTGGTGCTGCAATAAACCTTCTCATTTGGGGCTTGTCTAGTCAGATGATGGACTTTACCTTCTGACATAATCTTCTGGAAATCTCCCTGTCTTAGCTGCTTATCATCTCTCAGGCCTGAAAACTCAGGGCCGGTCAGGATAAACGCACCGTACAACCTCTCCTCATTTGTGTGGCCAGCAATCACACCCTCCCATATACACAAAGGCTTTAGGAACCATCATATGCTCTAGGAGGAGTAAAAGCAGTCCTCAGACTCAATATCCACCCTGGAAGGGAGAAGTCAGTGAGCGGGGAGAGTGCTCGACACCGGATGATGCAGATGCAGAAACACCAGTAAACAGGGCTAGGGGCTGAAACCATTGCTCTGGCAACTCCTTCATGCACAAAATGTCACACAGATTTCTACAGCTACATTTCCAAAAGGTGCCCCTGAGTTTGTCATTAGCTGTTTCATGGCAGACAGACAGCTCCACTAAGGTCCCCGAGACTCTCAACCTAAATTGAAATGCAAGAGTTCAGTGTAAGTGCCTCAGCATCCCCCAAACTAAATTATTCTGGAGCAAATTGAGTCATTTGATTAATGTTCTTCCCTAGAAACCTCTGAATGCATCTCCTCGGAGCACCCCCTGACACCACGGCATTATTTTTCAAATAGCCTTTCAAAATTGTTACCTGTCTACTTACTTACAAGTAGTTCTCAGGAACCTTTCCAAACCCCCTCAGACAGGAAATAGAACTGAGAACAATCCTCTTTCTTTTCTTCACACCTCAGCTTTCTAAGCAGCACATGAATGCAAAGCTAATGAAAGGGGCTAGGACTGGAATCCCTTCTGTGTTTGTACAGAAAATAGCGCATCCCCCAACCAAATCATCGATAAGCTGTAGCTTTGACCCAAGAGCAGCACAGGCCTTTGCCAAGCAGAGTCTGGATATGGGTCATACGAGTTCCCACACAGCTCAGCCAATGAACCTGCAGCACTCAACCCAAACTATTCCAGTCCTGGACCCCCACATAGCCCTATCAGTGAATCACAAGTCTGACCTGCACTGGCCCTGCTATTTCAGGTTTCACATACACCACTCTGCTATGACACCTAAATCCTGACTTGAAGCATCCTGTGCTATTCCAGTGTTGGGCCACTGCCACAGCTCTGACATCGTGCCTGAATTCTGCCTTGCAGCCCCTGGTATTCCAACCTTGGGCCTTCTACTGGGTGGAGGTGGAACCAGAAATGTTGGGGGAAACTGCCATATGGCCACACAGTCCTGTCAGGGACAGTACTTGGTCCTGCTAGTAAAGGCAGGGGACTGGACTCCATGACCTTTCAAGGTCCCTTCCAGCTCTATGAGATAGGTATATCTCCATATATAAGCTACAGAGATTGAGCTTGAATCTCTCTGCTTCCCAAGATGAAGTCCCCCATCCTGTAAGCATGGCTATCAGTCACCTGGCCTCTTCCTTATTTATCACTCCCCTCATTTGTGTTTCATCAGCAAACTTTAGCAGTGATGATACTCTGTTTTCTTCCAGGTCATTTGATTAAAAGGATCTGGAAGGACCAAGAACCAATCTCTGCAGGACCCCACCAGAAACACTCACATTCACACTTCCCCCCTTACAATTACATTTTGAGATGGATACAAGGGTGGGACATCCCAACTAACCTGAAAATACGCAAAAAGTAAAGACAAGGCAACTCATATCTGGGGGAGGGGGCTTTGAGGGGAAGCAGTGGCAAGAGGATTTCCGATAATGCATTTCCCGTATCTAGTTTGTTATGAATCTTTTGAGTGCTCTAACTGCACAGGAAAACAAAAGCCAGGAAGTTTGGGGTGAGGGGGGAAGGTTGGCACAAATGTAAAGAAAAATTCTTGCCTGATCTGTATTCTGGTTAAGGATTTGCCTCTTCCTCTCTCTCACCAAAAGAGACTCCTATCTGGCATTTCTATACACCTGTAATATGTAAAAAAGCAAATAAAGAAGTGGTTAAATAAGCAAAGTCTACATTCTCAGGTGTAAACAAGAAGTCATGGGACCTAATTGGCTCTTACATCATTGGAGTTGCCTGGGGTCTAATTCAAGGCAGAATGTATATCAAGAATTTGATTTTAATTTGAATGTATTTACCTTTAAATCAAGATATTTCAACAAGATAGTAATGAGCAGAGTTCCATTTTCATGCCTGTCCAAGAAGAAATTCTGTCCTTCAGATGGAATGCATCATGTGATGGGGAGGTTGCTATGATAACAGCTCTGTTCTTATGATATACGGCTTTGTTACTAGACTCCTTAAATAGAGGTTACATATAAATGACGTCGGCCTTGGGACATATGAGCATCCCAAAATAGTAAGCAGTTATTATTAATGATTAGTAAAGAATGCTCCTGTTGTCTATTCAACTCACAGTCTGTGATGACTGGATATGTTTGTCCTTTGCTATGAAAAACTGTGCAGTGGTGGGTACCAGCATCTTAGGCCCACCCCTGCAAACCCTCATTCAGCCTCTCCTCACGGTTCCTACTCACAGGAGCACTCGCCTTGATTTCAGTGGCTCTGCGTGTGGGCTGGCAGGGTTGGGTCATTTTCCAAGCACCATAGAAAAGGCTCATGAGAGACAGGAACCAAATGCCACAGGGTGCTGACTTTGCCCTGATTTTCATCCTTGCCTCTCCCCTACATTTCCTCTCCGTTAATGGCTCTCCAAACACTTTCTGCTATGCCCTGTTTTAACCTTTGCTGAAGCAAATGAAGGATGCTAGCGGAGGGGCTGAGTCAGCACGCTCAGTTCCCTAGACACACCAGCAGCACCTCAGCGGGGACGCTAGGCGAGGATCACCCCGGGATGTGCCAAACAGCTCCATGGATTTCCCTCACCCAAAGGTTTATTAAAGCCTCGAGTGAATGTGCTGCTCACAGTTATGTACCTTCTCTTCCTGGGGACGTCACTCAGGCACCACAACTATGGCAGGAGGGCGCTGGGTGACCCATTTTACTGGACTCTAGAAATCCAGTTACGGCCAATTGGTGACCTGCTGGAACCCACAGGCTGTGCCAATACCAACATTTCTTCCAAAAAACATTTTAATCTACTCAGCACAAACTATCTTTTAACTGAACATTTACCAGCATATTGAAAAACACATGGCTCCAGTCCCTACCTGTTGCATGAAATCCAGACACTAAAACACATTTTAAAAAAAAATGTCCTGCCTCTATCCTGAGGAGGGAAATTTTGTTTTTCACTTTTGCACTGATTTCATAAGAACATCCGCAGCAGCTGATCTTTGCTGTACTAATATAATCTGGTGCTATATTTTAATCCCATTAAGTTGCCATGTGGTTACTTCTAGTCCTCCTGGACTATGAGGAACAGATGTTCTTTAATTGGCATTTCTGCTGCCCAGGAGTTTACATTGCTGAAAGACTTTTTCTTTCCTTTTCATGTTGACATGCAGTGTAAGATCCTGCAGTTTATTTTCACAGCCTAAAATTATATAATGGCATTGGCTGCCCTTACTCCAATTCTCCGCCACAGCTGCTATTTTTTCTACCACGCCAGTGGCACTAATATTAGGTCAAAATGTTTTAGCACAATGAGTAGGGTCATTAGGAGTTTGCTGTCTCTGGTTAGGATTTAATTGCCAGCTGTAGAAGTGTAAGGGGAGCAAGTCCAGGAGAAGCTGGCTCCTTGCCCAGAGGAAAGGAGACATTTTCTTGCTTGAGATCAGTTTGGATTAAGATGTGAGATCTGAAGGTTGATCAGATTGCAGAAGCTGGGGCCTAGGGAAATTTGGCATCCAATTCAATGGGATTTGGGCATCTAACTACTTCAGGCTCCTTTGAAAATCCCAGTCAAAAGCTTTGAACCCCACCTTGACCTGACGCTGCAGCCCTCGTGTGTGTAAAACTCCCTTCGAAATCGGTAGGAATTTCACATGTGCAAGGACTACAGGATTGTCGCATGACCATCCGGTGTAATAAATACATCTCAGGGCATCCCTTCTGCCCCCCAGGAGACACAACTACCTGTGGTGGAAGCAGAACGGTAAGATGCTTTAAAAGCACAATTACTTGCTCAAGCAGTGTTACTCCAAAAGGACTTTAGCCAGGACACCACGATCAGCTTCACAACAGCTGCGAGAAGAGCTGGGGGAATCTTTGTGATCACAGATAACAATAACTTGGATTTAAACAGGACGTAGCATTGTGAGGGACTTCCTGGGTCATGGCGTTCAGTCCCTGCTAGCGCAGGCAGCCCCATCAGATCCTGTCAAGTGCCATCACAAAATGAGTCAGGTTGTTGGCTTCTTTTGGGAGGCTGGTCCAGAATCTCGCTCCTCAGATGGTTAGAAACCTTCTTATCCCGCCTGAAAGCTGGTAGATACCACAGAAGCACAGCACTCCCTAAGAGTAATGGGTCCGATTCTGAACACACTTACACCAGTGTAGATCAGGAGTGACTCCCCAAGGAGTGATACTGGTATAAATCTGCTGTGAGTGAGATCAGAATCAGGCCCAGAGGCCTAGGACAGGCATAGCTAACAATCTGAAAGCCAATTCAAGTACATAACCCAGAGCCAGATAAACCATCCCCTACAGAGACCTGCCCCGTAGAGGACAGGAAATGCCATGGGGCTCCTTCTCCTCTGGCAACACTGGGCTCCAGAACCCCCCCTCCAGGGCCTCTCCTGGCAGGAGCAAACAGTGACAGCGCCAGTGTAGACAGGGCACCAATGATTCAACCGGGGTCATTCTGACCTGCCCTGAGCAGGGTTAGACGGCACAGTGGTTCATCCCCGACCACTGGAGCCACAGCAGTGGGAAATGTTCAGACTAGAAGGCTAGTGTAAACAGGCCTTCAGCAGCAGACCCTACATATGCTCAGCCCGTCACAGATCTCTGCTCTCCTCTAGCTAATCCTCTCCCAACCCCTACCCAAAAAAGCCACCAAGCCACCATTTTCTGCCATCCCTTTATTCACACTGCTTGCTCTTCTGCACCACGCCCTACCCCGTGTCTGTCCGGTCTGCCTAGCCTGGAGGCTCTCTGGGGAGGGAGGCTCTGTCTGGGTGTCTCTGCAGTGCCCGGTGCAATAGGGCCCTGGATTTGTTTGGCACTTCCACAGTAAACATAATAAACAGCAATCGTGGGCCCAGGCCTCGGCTGGCCCCACAGACTATAAAAGGGGCGTTGGGTGGGGTTTGATGCAGCCCAGCTGGAGATCGGGCTCATTGCCTGCATGCAGTGGAGACTCTAACACGGCCATCAGGAAGCTGCTTCTGTAGTTAACTGATTTCCCTGTTACAAGGCTGCACCTGATTCCCAGCTTGTATTTTTCCAGTGTGAGCTTCCAGACACTGGATATTGGCTTTGTCCCTCTAAAGTGTCATATTGAGGCTTGTCATCCTCTTCCCAGCTGTAGCACTGAGCATCCAAGAGTGAAATAGGCTTGGCTAATACCCCAGTTCTCTCTAAGGCATGACCACCGACTCTTCATGAGCTATCACTAATTGCAGCTTACAGCTCACAATAGTCATTGCTTAGCACTGCGTCTGTGAAGTGGGAGTCAAATCTTACTCTGGTGTTTGGTTAAAAACAACAACTGAATTCATGAATTTGATTGGAATAGTTTCCTTTTACTCAGCCCTGGAGTTTCCCTGTCAAATCTGCCTGGAGAGAGAGGAAGGCACAGCCTGGCTGCTAGCGCTGCCGGACTAATAATTTATTTTCCAGCAAATAGGTTCATCAGAGCTCTCTGAAAGTCATACGTGCTGGAGGGCTCTTGAACACAGAGTCCTGGGGCACAGTCAGTTCATTATTTCCCTATAGAGACCACTGGTTTTTCAGATTAATAAAATATTTTGTTTTTCTACTCACTGTTTCATAAACAAGTCTGGAGGGGTGGAGGTGGAACCCTCACCACAAAAAACAAACCTGACCCTAGTGTATGGGGCCGGAGCAGCTTCACTAAACCTGTACACTGCTCTTCTAATCCTCTCATACATTTTAATCACATTAAGTCTCCATGTGGCTATTTCCAATTCTGGTCTTTGAAGAGGAGATGTTTTTTAATTGGCATTTCTCCTGCCTGGGCATTTATTTGTTAACATAAGGCCAGGCAATTGTAAGGCTTTCTCCCTCTCTCTCTCCCCACCCCCTTAATACTAATACTAAGAGTGAAGATGGAAAGAGAGAGAACCAATGAAGCCTGACACACGAGTCTAAAACCTGCACCAAATCTATTAATCTCTGTTCCTGTTACTGCAGCAAAACTGTCGGCAAAGAGTCGTATTCACATGTCCTTTGGCTCACTGAGGCATTAGTTCTGATTTTGGCCAGGATTTAACAATACAGCAGGCTATAAATATTAGCAGCATGCTCTGATGACCTGGCCAGTCACCCAAAGGAGAGGAGACATTGTACTTCAGTGTGTCACTAGCTCCAAAGGAGGTAATGGGGCCTCTACCCAAGCTGTGGCAGCGATTAGTCATAGCTCATTTCCTTTTCGTTTTTAATCCTATGTTTGGGCTGCAGCATTCAAAGCATGAAATGGAAAATTACTATCTTTGAAAAACACTTTTCACATGAACCCAGAACCATAAACAAAGGTGATTTTATGAAAAATAAATTGAGCTGTGACTGGACACTTGCCAGGGCAATGTGGCATTTTGACATTGTTTCTAATAATGGCCAAATATTCTTTGCTGAGCCTTCCCATTGCTCCATAAGAAGGAAAGCTGTGGTCTCTCTACTGTCTCAGAATCCCTAACATGTTTGGAGTCATATTCTGCAAACCCTTGCGCAGGTTTCTATGGATTTCTCCCCCTCATTTTCTCAAATCACTGTCTCTAAGGAGAGAAAAAAAATTAGGACTTCTTGAGAACTGGCAGCAAGCCCAGAGAGGATTTCTTATTTCACCATCAAGATGGCAATCTGCACTGACCACCTCCTGTTCGGCCCCAGAACGTGGCCATGAATCTCACAGAGGTAACGTGGCACAGGCAGGCAATGAGCAGTTTCCCCAGCCACACAGAGCTCAGCTAACAAACCTCGCTGCTCTCTCAAGCCCTGAGCCTCTCTGAAGCAGATATTCAATTAGGGTTACTTATTTGGTAGAGGAACGGGCAATGGGATGTGACCAAATTTGTGCTTAAAAATCATTCTTTTTTTAAAATACTAATAAATATTGGGTTCCTTTTACTGTCTTCTGGTTTTTGAGCCAATAGAAATCACATTTTCAAGCTTTTCTCTGAAACCTGGAGGGATAGAAAGTTGCTTTAAAAAGAAAAAAAAAAAGGCTGAGATTCTGACATAATCCCATGATCCCACAGTCTAGAGCTTTAAGACAAACACCAAATATTGTGAGACTTGCAATAAAATGGTGAGAGTTGACCACATTTTGGTGAAAAGGTCTGTTTCCTGTTGCATTTCATGTCTAAAGTGCCTAGGCTGAGCACCAGACAAACTATCCCTAGTTTGGTTGGAAGTAAACATTTCATTTTTTAAGGATTATTGCTTGCATCTGATTACTTTTCTGACCAGGGCTTTGTGTTTATCACACATTCTTAACATATGGCACAAAGCAACGCTCATACAAACGAAGTTAGTTTAGGCTCAAGAGACACTGCTTTGCTAAAGGCAATAGAAGCCTATGTGAATATATTTGTATTGTCACTGTTTTTTTAAATAAACTTGTTTTCCCATTCAGAGATACAATCCATCCTCCAGCTGATGCAGTCTCATAGACTCATAGACTTTAAGGTCAGAAGGTCTCATATTAGTACATCTTTCAGGTTAAAGCAAAGGCCAGTGCTTTTGGTTAAAGCAAAGGCCAGTGCTTTTGACTAAAACTATTAAAAAAGTGACCGGGAAAATGGAAACAATCAGAAGTATAGATTATTTAGTCCAAATATACATCTTGATGCACTTGATTCTGTTTCATCATCTTGCTGTTTATGCTGCTGATCAAATGTGTGAATCCAAAGGTAAGTGAAAGGGCACTACTTTAGAATGACCTCTGGAGCCTGCCAAGTATCTTTGCATAATTATTACACAGGCAGTTCTTGCATGTTTCTTGTTAGCTAATAAAATCCATTCCTGCACCTCTTCAGTTGGCAAATCTGGGATTTTAACAGTTGTCCAGGATTAATTTGTAGTGGCAAAACAGGCCACAGAGGGAGGGATCACCCAATGACAATGCCACAAATACTTGCAGCTCCCCTGAACACCTGACGGGCCTGAAAGTAAAATAGAACCTTCCAGAATGTGATGAAAAAGCGGCAACCTTGGAAAACTTGCCCATGGAAGGTGGAGATAATGGTTTGTTAAAGTTACAGGGTCACTTCTTGTCCTGACTGGCTGGTGAAAAGAATGAAATAGATGTGAGGGTCTGGGGAACAGCTTTACCCCTTGAGCGTATTGGCGTAATAGAGAAGTCACCCACCACAGGCGAGAGGTGTGTGTCTTCTGCAATATGTACAGGTGGCGTGACATCGGTATCTGCTGTTACTGACAACAAGCCACTGCTCTACTGGCATCCCCTCCCCGTTCAGGCAGACGGTGCAGCATGAATGGGTTGGGGAGTGGGGAGAAGTCTACTGAATGGGAGGAAAGTCAAAGAGACGTAGGCTGGGAGTGAGGGGCAGGCTTTTAACCAGTTTTGTGACCAAGCTAGACACCATCACATGAGGAGGAAAGGCAGGACGCCAGATGCAGGGGGCAGGGAGTGGCAGATGGCATCATAACGATAGGCATGGGAGTGAGATCTTGTGCTTTTGAGTGAAAAGTTGCTGATATGCACATCTCTCTGGAACCCAGTGATGGTTTCTGGTGAGCCTAGTTCTGAGAGGCTGCACCTTTAAAACAGAGACATCTGCCCAAAACATGCTCTTACATAACATCCCATGCATAGGGCTAGTGGCATTCCATGTACCATAGCAAAGCAAGGGCAGAAAGTGCCCTTTGGACATCTGCAGCAAATTCTGCAGCTACCTGGCCTTAGGGACTCCCCACCTCTCTCAGCTATGGAACTTCCTGACTACAATCAAAAGCGAATCCCTCCACTAGACGACTGAAACCTGGAGAAGGTAGCACGATTTGCCCTGTTGCTCCCCCTGAAGCTATCAATTCTAACATGCAGCGAGTTGTGGGGAAGTCAGGATGGAACTCACTGATTTGGAAGATGCCACATCTGTCTCCTGTCCAAGTCTCATTTGCAGCTAGCCCAGTGTTGTACATGTGACCTGTTGTACAGAAGGTTCCAGCTTAGCCACACAGACGTACATGAATCCTTCACTGGTCATCTATTCTAAGGCCAGAAAGGACCATTGTGATCATCTGCTTGATCTCATTCATAGCACTGGCAATAAGACCTCCCTGAATTAATTCCTGGTTGACCAAAGGCAGATCTTTTAGAGACACATCCAATCTTGATTTAAAGATGGTCAGTGATGAAGAATCCACCACACTCCTTGGGAAATTGTTCCAGTGGTTAATTACCCTCATTGTTAACATTTTGCACCTTATTTCTGGTCTGAATTTGTCCAGCTTAACGTCCAGCCCTTGGATCTTGTTACACCTTTGTCTGCTAGACTGAAATGTCCTCTACTGTCAAATTTCTGTTCCTCAGGTATGTGCCGAAGCCTCTGCAGCTTCATCTGTAAAGAGAAAAAGATGGAGTTTGCAGGAGCAAGGTAAGGAAAAGTCCACAGCATATGACCCAAAGGTCTGTTTCAGCCCCAGTCTCTCTATACCCTGCGTCCACAAGTCTGCCAAAGTTATAAGCAATGGGCGAGGCTAGTGAGCTGATCTGAGTCTCCCAAGCCAGTGACAGGTAAGGTAACCACCCCTCGTTCCTTGTGGGTAAGGATGGGGATGGAGAACTGAAGCCCAGGGAGTATTCACAGAGGGCGACGGTGCCACAGCAAGGCAAGATGCTTCAGCAACAGGAAAAGTGCAACCATCAATGCACGAACTGTGGAGGTGTCTTTAGCAGCTTCCACCCAGGTAAGTTACAGACATTGGCTAATGAAGGCCCATTACACACCAGTGAGCCAAAGGGGTGGACCTGCTGGCAAACCGATTTACACTAGAGAGGGCTACACACTCTTCAGCCATTAACTCAGGCAGAGGATTCCCCTGAGCTGGGCCTGCTAACCACGCTGCATGTCGCTAGGGAGGGGGAAAGCTCGCAGACCCAGGCACCACCTTGTTAATTGCAACAGCCCTTTACCTGGCCCCCTCCTGAAAATGTTCTTCATTTCCCTTTCAGCCACAGTGCCTGGCCCCAGCCGCTGAAGTTTGGCTCCTAAATACTTCTGAGGGTCTGGGCCTAACAGACTGGCTGACTCGATTGCTGCACCTGTCCCATTCACCAGGCAAAGTTAAGAAACGCTCCACAGAGAAGTCCTTAGAATGAAAATAATTGAAAGCACCTCACCAGAGAGACTCCTGCAAAAAGCCATCCCTTTGTAGGAGCTCCAGGAGGCACACTGTGTCAACCAACACCCCACAGGACTGCTATGGCAGCAGGGAAGGGCGTTCCTTCACGGGCTGGGGCAGACGGCTACAGCTGAGCTTGCCCCATGGAACTGGTATTGGGTGGAAGCCATTCTTTTCCACCTACATCAGCCAAAGGCCCCTGGATTTCTTGCTCACTAGCTTCGGGTCTAGAGATACCCAGCACATGCCAAACCCCAGGCAGCAATGAACAAATGCCGGGAAGCAGCACCACAGGCTGAAAGACATGTACTGGGACATGTTGCTACCTCAAATAATGTGCCATACCTGTGCCATGCCTTTGAGGAAGGTGATTCGGGCAGCGTGCTGCTGGCTGCATGTTGATGTAAACTAGATATCAGGGTTGTGGAAAGCAAACAGAAGAATGCACAGAGCAAACTAGCCATTGCATGCAACAGCTGCTGCCCCTTCAGCCAGTCTCAAAGCCTGTCACCAGGGAAGATGTAGACCGGCCCCAGGCGCCCACACCTGCCCCAGGTGATGCAGGAGGCACCTTCAGTAGACATCTGGTTTGAAATTCTCTGGCATGGAGCCAGATATGATGAATGATGATACAAGATCATTTTCTGGTTTCTGACTCCAGGCAGACAGCTCAGACCCAGCTTGCATACCAATTACACCATGTACCGAGCAGGGATCTTGACAGGGCCATTCCAGCTGCTGCCGTCACATGAATTAAACCTGCTCTAGAACCAAGATTCTTTGGCCAACAGAAAGGGCTCGACAGAGCTGTAAAAGGGCTATCGGTGTGAACTGGTGTCTGGATCAGACACTTGTTCAGCAGAGCCAGAAGGCAAACCTGTGTCCCACCCTGAGACCTTCCGAGGTGGCCACCCAAGGGGTGAGCCAAGCGACAACTGCTGATAATCTCAGGCCGACTAGCCCTCTCATTTGCCTGTAAATAATGAAGACAGCACAAGCAGTGGGCATGAAACAAGTAAGGGACAGTAACCCAAGAGCCCTGGATGAAATACGTTATGGAGACAGTGAGTAGGATGTAAAGGGCTGGACGCTGGGAGACACATGCTCAAATGATAGTGGATAACCAAGAGAGTTTGCTGGTTTTGCTGGCACTGTTCAGGTTGTTAGCACTGTAGAGAGAATCCCGGGCCTAACCGTGTTTACACAATGCTTGGCGTAATGGGGCTCTGATCCTAACTGAGGATTCTGGGTACCACCCCAATGCAAATAACATCATAATAACGTCCATGAGACAGCCTTCAGCGTGCAGAGCGGGATGACACTCCCTGTCCGGTATCTACTCAGGGGTGTATTACCTGACATCCTGGAGGTTTTAGGAGAGTTACAAGCGTCACAGACCTTGGTTCTTTTCTGATCTTCCCTGGTGTGGATCAGACTTGAATTTGCCTCCTTGAGGAGCTTTTTTGTAGCTAGAAAGCCTTGAAGCTATGCCCACCTGGGCGGGCTTGCCCTAACTAATGGATTCCCTGAGGTAAGGGCAGATGGCACAACATTTGTTATCCACGTCTGGTTAAAAACCCAGCCATCTGGGTGAGGGGACTCTCTTCTGAGTGGGTCTCCCTCCCAGTAATAGAATAGAAGCGGTGATACTACGAGGCACACCAGGGAAATATACAAAACCCATCTGTGGATCAAAGACTCAGTGACATGTGTCAGTAGGCACAACATGTTTTGGCTTTGTTCCTTGGCCGGTGCATCAAAAGCCAGATGGAATCATCGGAGTCAATATGGATCCCTGGGAAATCACGATTGCCGGGCAAGTGACAGACATGTAAGTGGGGTTGTTACAATGCACGTGGCTTGAGCCTTCTTTGCAGAGGGAGAGGGGTACGTCCTGAAGCAGTAGGACTCCTATGGTCACGTGCCTCACCCAGAACAGGCCACAGCTTTAGGAAACTCAGTTACTTGGACAACATGATACAAGCCCTTTTGCAGCATTGTTTACCCTGCAACAGTGAACAGAGGCAGGAGAGGCAGGTGGAGTAGATGCTTGCTATCAGCGGCTGAAGGTGAGATCCATTTGCTACAAAGCCTTAATCCTGGCACTTCTTTCATCAGTGGAACCCTAATTCCCCCTTCTCTTTCAATGGGGAGAGTGGGCAAAACGTGTCCTTGGAGGCAGAAGCCAATGCCACTTCGTGAAAGAGCTGGAAGACGACGTTGGTTTAGATCCAACTGATTTCAACAGGGGCAGGCCTGGCCTGATAGCGGAATGTACCTCACTTTGCTCACCGGTGTGACGTGCCCCAGGTACATCGTCATGGGGAACCAGAGACCCAGACATCACAGCTGAACTTCAGGCTTCTTAAAGCTCGATCTTCCTTCTGCCCATGCGACAAGCTCTTCTGTGCACATGGGCCTTGCTGATCCCTCAGCTGGATGAACTAACCCCTCTTCACAGGGCCGTGTGCAGCTACTGAGCGTCTCACTGCAGATGTGCTTGGTGACACTTTCGGAAAGGCCACAGCAGTAAGGGAGGGAAAGTGAGCTCAGCAGCAGCACTTCAAATGGGGGAACATGTTCTGGTGTAAAGCCTGCCTGTGCTTGTGTTTTCTCAATGAAATCTGGGCAGGGTGGCGGGGGGGTGGGGTTTACAACTTGGCCTAAAGCAACAGTGATGCTCCTTTTCAACACAGCACACTGAACAATCACCCCAATGTGCCTGGTTATTAAATAGGCACAACTAAAAGATTAAGGCTCTAATGCACATATCTGTCTCAGTTCTGTCACTTGTTTGCAGCAGCAACAGGAGTAAATCATAGGCGTGAATGAATCAGCTTGGATGAAATCAGAACCAACTCAAGTCTTCAGTGAAAACTCAAGCAAAGCCGTTTAGGAGGGCTGAACAGGCCTGAGTAACTTTTCCAGCTTTTAGCTTGTTTCTATGTCCGCAAGGAACTCAGGATGGACTAGCAGAGGCTACTGCAGGCCAGAACATGGGTGCATAGGCCCAGCTGTGCCAGGGTCCCAACTCTGCAACAGGTGCTGTAGGGCAGGATCAAGGTGCATCGGCAGAAGTCTGGACTAGTGGAAATGAGGTAGCCCAGCCCTCTGGCTGAGCAAGGGGCTCAGGCTGGACTAGCAGGGCGGGCTGCATGTCAGGCCTGAGTTGCATTGACAAAGTTGTGTGAGGAATCCTTGCACAATGCCTGTCAGCATCAGGGTGGGCTCAGATCAATCTTATTAGCCACGTCCACTTTCATGAGCATCAAATATACTCCTGCAAAATCTGGTCTTAAAAACTGTGTCTAAAAGTCCACTCTGCGGGGCAAGGGGAATGGGACAAAAACAGAACAGCGAGATCAGTGTAAAAGAGACATGAAGAAAGCCAAGACAGTGGGCCACATTCTCTCTTCCGTAAATCGCTGTTCCTCTGCTGACTTCAATGCAGCTTCACTGAGTTATGGGCCCTGAAGAGCCAGGCTCTGTTTGGCTACTTATGCTTGTAGCTTCACTGACCCAGCAGTAGGGAGTTAAACACCTCGGAGAGTCTGTGGAAAGGCAGGTGACGCCCTTCTCTGTGTTACACAAACCTACCTCTGGATTATGACCTGCAGAACTGATGTCAGGGGCTTTTGTTCTTTGCCTAGATCTGGGCAGGCTGGATTTCCTTAAGGAGCGTTCTTTTCTTTATTTGTGAGGAGGACAAGAGTAATGCTATTCAGGGCACTGGGAGGCAGCTAGTCAATATTGACAGGGAGCCCGAGGGAATGACAGACTTGGGGGAATGGAACACAGCTCAGAGCATAGCCAGGTCACAGAGGATTCACGATGAGGGTCACAGGGTCAATTTGCCAGAATTTTCTGAGCTGAAAATATAAAGGAGGGAAGCGTGGGAATGATGTATCTGCATCTCAGGTATGCGTCCATAGCTGCACCGTGCAGCAGCCCCCAGGGAAAGCTGCAGCACTAGGACTGAGAAGCAGATGAAGCTCTGTCCAAGCTGTCGGAGAGGGGGACGCCCCATCCACAGGGGAGATGGCAAGACACAGCTGCTGGGGCTCACCCAGGAGCTACAAGAAACCAAGAAGTGCCTTGAGAACTGGCTCTATTCCCCTTCACCAGCACGTGAGGAGGAGCAATGCAGAGCAAAAGCAATGTTCCCATTGGAGTCCGGAAAGCTGCAATCCCAGACCAGTCAGTGTTTGCTCCTACAACAGCCCCTGCAAATACCATCGTTAGCGTAGCAGTGACCTGGCCTCTCCTTATTCCCAGTGAACGTGCCGTACGGCCAGAGTGCTCTCTCACCAGGGCAGGGACACAGAAGTGAGCTGGGAAGCTCACAGCCATTAGCACTTTGTGCTCGCTCTGAAGGGGGAGGGGTGGGGGGATGCTCTTGGGGCCTGTGCCCTGCTCCTCCCCTGGCCCGTGGAGAGGACAGGGCTGAGCTCACCCAGGGTTGGTGATGAGGACAGCAGAGGTCTCTAGCCCTGCTCTGCTCTGGTGCCAGCATCAGTCCTAGCCCAGCCAGGCACCCTCCTTGTCGGAGACACAGTAAAGTTGGTTCCTGCCTCCTTCCAGTGGGTGTGATTGTCATGTGTCAGGAAACTCTTAAGAGGCCAAACATAAGCCTGGGTGGAGCATCACTGCCATTGCCACCGTGGTCAAGGTCACCCAGGGACAGCCAACTGGAGCCGCAGACCATGTGGTGCCCCACAGCTGGAGAGGGCACTGCCCCAGCGAGGTACACGATGCTGGCAGCAGGCCCAGTCCCCAGGCAGCCTGACGCAGTGCAGGCGGCATGGTAACACCAGGAGAGGAGACGCACTGCTCTCAAGGAGAGCCGAAAGAGCCTGCGCAAACAGAGGGGGGTGTGCACGAGCAACGGGTTGGGATCTGCCCAGGGAGCCCTCCCCCACCCCAAGGGCAGCTCAAATAGCAGTGCAACCATCCACCCCTTCTCCGGCTCCGGACTCCCATTGGTAGACAGGACAGGCCCCAGTGCCCCAGGAGTAACTCCCTCCCAGTCAGTCCCAGGCTTCGGGAGCGATCAGGCCCGTTGCTTCAGAGGCTCCAGAAAACTGGCCACATCAGCAGGTCCTTCCATTCCTGCTCTGCTCTGGGCTGGGGCAGGCAGCAGTGGCCTGAAGATGCTAACCTTGCTCCAACAGAGCTCTCTACCAGGCAGCCATGCCAGGGCCTTTGTTTTCATCTCATTGACGTTATCTGACCCAAGCAGAGAGGTCAGAGTGGACCCAGTGAGATCAAAGCGTGAAGCCTGAGCAACTGGAATCCCTGGGGGTTGGGTGCATAGTCGGTCACATCCCCTGCAAACCCCCCTGCTGTCCCTGCTCAGGTTCCCTTTTCGCTGCAGACAGATACAAGAGCATTGTGGTGCACAGGCAAGCTGGGATCAGCTCCAGGGAGGGAGACACATGCCGCCCGGAGAGCTCCTGCTAACACAAAAAATAAAAAACAAGAAGGCCTGCTGTATGCACGAGCTACTTCTGGGGCCACTCGGCAGCAGAGGAGCCACCAGCTAATTAGCTCTTGCCACACCACCTCCATCAGTTAAATAATTCAAGAGGCTGGAGAAAAGCCCGCATGCTGACAGAGAGACGAGCTAGCAGCATGCACGGCCCTGCAGCACCTCTGACGGCAGAAGGCATCACAGCACAGAGCAGAATAGTGGCAGAGGAAGCAAAGACTGCCAGATGAGGATGGGATTGTTGTCACGCAGGGTAGATGGGGACACCGGCAGTGGAGAACAGCCCCTCAGTGTGCAAACACCATCGGCTAGGACTCGGTGGCAGGCAGGTCTAAGGAGGTCCGTCTAAAGGGAAAGGACTCGGAGAACAAGGAGGGCTAGTTCACAATATCCCCTCTGATGAGTTAGTCCATTGACTCCCTTCCAGTCTCCCTCAGGGTATGTCTACACTATGGGATTATTTCGATTTTACATAAACCAGTTTTGTAAAACAGATTGTATAAAGTCGAGTGCACGCGGCCACACTAAGCACATTAATTCGGCGGTGTGCATCCACGTGTGCATCCACCGAGGCTAACACTGCTAAAATCGGTTTAAACATGTAGTGTAGACCAGGCCTCAGACACAGCGTATTCGACTTGTGAGCAGTTTGTTCACGGTGCAGCTCTTTATTTTCCTATCGTTGTGGCTGATCTCACACACAGAGGAGATGCAGTAGCAGCAGATTTCTGTATCCCATTGTGCTACCATAGAAGCAGGCTGGGATACAGAAGTTTATTTATTCAGGGAAAAGCTTGTTTTCTACCAGTTGAAGTGAGAAAGGCACCTCCAATTCATATCCAAAGAGACAAGCAGGGGCAACCAGCTCCAGCCCTCTCTACAACAGAGTTTGTGCCCCTAGTTCCATTAAAAACTCCACTTCGCAGCGTTCGCTTCCAGCAGAAAGTGTCAGCTCTGAAATAATTTTGGTTCTTCCTTTTTGGAGAAATTCACAACTTTTCATGTGAAGCCCAGAGCAAGACAGGGAAGTGCCAGCTTACAACTGACTGAATGAACAGCTGACGTTCAGAGCAACATTTGGCCAATGATTCATTCACGACATTGCCCTGTTCCTTTGGGCATTTCCAAAGCTGTTTGTTGGCACAGGGTAGAATGGTTCTGAGGCACCAGGGGACCAGCTCCAAGACATGGGGCAAAACTCAGGAACCCATGACCATTCTACACAAGGAACAACAGGAGGTGTAGAGGATCGTGTGCCCGGATTTCCCTGTTTTACTGTTGTTTGTGTCAAAACGTCACAATCAAACATGTGATCAGAGCAGGTCCCTCTGTTCCCTGAGCTTTCATCCACTGCAGCAGAGCACAGGGGGAACAGCTGCAGGGGGCATGAGCCCTGCCACTAACCCGAGGGCTTCACACGCTGAGTGGGTCGGACAAAGAAACAGCAACAGTTATTACAGAATCGTGTCCCGACGGCTGGGGTGGGAGCTGCCCTGTAAATCTCTCCTGGACAAAGTACTGCAGGGCACCAAGTGGCTAACCAGCCCCTGGAACCAGCCAGACAGGACCAAATGGATCTTTTCCCTTCACAAGGTTAATATTGTGTGCTTACTATGCTGGTGGTGGTTACTCACCTCTGCAAATCATGGGCATAGTTTGGAGCGGAAGGCGGGGGGGGGTGTCATCCCCCCCAACTGCAAGCTTTGGGCAGGTGCAGAATTTGTCCCCCCACAGCCCCATTGGCCTGACTGGAGCTGCCCCTCCCCAAATATAGACAACAAACTATCCCTATGTTGCAAACGGTGACAGGCCAGAGAGGCCAAGCACAACAGTGTGGAGAGAGAAACACGAGCAAGTGAAAAGCAAAGGCACCGCTGAGTACGAAACAGTGGATTTGCCAACAATAGGGGACTCCTGGTTGGGACTGATCAGAGACTGTCCTGTCCCCTTTGTTAGGTGCCACCCTGTGACTCCCCCAGCACTTTGCATTCCAGCTGGAAGGGGAAGAGCGAGTATGCAAATAAAGGGAGACATCCCAGCAGGGGCAGGCAGGGAAACCTGACGCAGCCCAACGAGCCAAGTGAGACTCTCCTCCCTCAAGAACCTTCCTCATGCTAATGATGCTAATTTCTGCTCTCCTCTGAGGCACAGCATTGCACCGTCCCTTGGCTCCCACCTCCCCCTTCCTCCAGCTCCTGTGCCTGTTACCACCTCGGTCTCAGCGGGAATGTGCCTTCTCTCCTTGAGCCTCCGAGAGCCACCCACTCTCCCAGCAGGCCCTGTCCCTCCAGCACGCAGCCAAGGGCCCAGCGCCAGCGCCAGCGCCCGCCCCGCGCGGCACAGCCTGCCATTAAAGGACGTGGCTTAGCTGTGTTAACGGCGCAAAGAGCCGAGGGCCGCAGTGGTGCCTCTGCAGTGCTTGCCATCTGCTGTCACACGCTGGGAGCACTGAGTCCAGCTGGGGAAGCCAACTGCCTGCAGAGCCACCCGGCAAGAAGAGGCCATTTCTCCTTGGGGACAAGGGATTTGAAGAACTGTGACAAGAGCTGAGTTCATCTCATTTTACAACAGCCAAGTTAGGCCCAGGAGAGGCAAGAGCCAAGCTGTCGACCCTGCCTGCCCTATGGCCTCCGGCTGCACCCCCTGCACTGGTGTCTTCCTTGGCTGGCCATCGCCTGGCATCGGACTTTGGCTGGGCTCTGCGCTGGGATATACATGCACCAGACAGAAACCCTGTTCCCTTCCCCCACCCCCTTGCAGTCCCAGTCGTGGCCGGGCAGCTCTTTACTCCTCCTGCCGACACTGGTGGGGCAGGTGGCTGCAGTGTTGTGTTTCTGGTCCCAATCCCAGGTGCATTGCTGGTGTCTCTTATGAGAAATCCTCCAGCCCCTATGTCAGCCCAGCTTGGTCCTTCTTCTACCCCCCAAGAGGCTATCCCAGCCAGCCCGGCAGCACAGACTGCATGGCCGGAGGGGCCTCAGGACACACCAATCCCCTGACTGCAGAGTCTCCCAGCCCCGGGGAGCCCCTGGGAGGGAGCCCAGCTGGCCTCTTTGGAGCGATTAGTTATTTGCTGTTATTTGTGAAGCACCAACAACATGCTGGATGCTACACAGGGCCTGGGCATTGGGGCAGGCCCCGCCCTGAGGGGCTCACAGCCTGAAAGATGACACAGACACTTCCACTGCTTTCATGTCTTATCCCTTCCAAAATGCTGGGCCAGGGAGGGCACCAGGCTGAGGCGGGTTAGTGCATGTTGGTTTCATGGGGTCCGGGCGCGGAAGATCATTTCTGTCCCAGGGCGCTGCCTGGAGACGCCATGGAAAGCAGAGTGCGAGAATGAAAGCAAACGGGGGAGCCGTTTCCTTGTTCCTTACCCAAAGCTGCTGTCTGGGATGGATGTAGAAACCCCTTCGGTTGTTCATTGGCCTGTCTTGACTCGGAGGTCGGTAGAAGCCAGCTTTTCCTGAGCAAGTCAGTGACAGCTCCCAGCAAGCGATGGTTATCTGCTGCAGTCAGACAACTGAAAACTTAATCAGGAATGGAGGTGAGAAATCTCGACTGGCTAATGTTATTGCTAGTATTTGTCTAGCTCCCGTGTCAGATTCGCTGTGTGTCTGGCAGCGCAGCAGTAACACATAAACTGACTCTCCCTTCAGCAGCATGACAATAAGCAGACAGTGAGCTGGTAAGAACTGTAACGGGGGAATTCTGGCCTCAGCTCTCTCTTAAGAGCCAATCTCTTTCTCAAGGAGAAGGACAGCAGGACTGGGGCGAGTTCTAGCAATAATACTCTTGATCCACCCAATTTACTAGGTGATGAAGCACTCTGTGCAAGCAGCCTCTGTGGTTTCATTGTGTGTGTGATATCAGAAGGGTAACAGTCTGATTTTGTTGTGACACACAAAACAGATGTTTTGCTGAATTAAGAAAAACAATCCAAGATAAGAGAATTAAAAGGAGAATGGCTATTTGCAGGCCCCAATGTATTGGCTTTTGCTACAAGATTGCACAGTATATCATCATTGTCATGGCAAATCCCAGCAAGACATAACCTCCCCTTGCAGATCAAATGCCACCTGGATCAATCTCTATGCAGCTCCTTAAGATGGTCTAGTTGGACGTTCAGTCTATGCCTGTCATTGGTGATCTTATTGCACCACCAGAGCTTCTCTGGCTCACAAAATCCTTGACAAAGTAATGGCATTCCTTGGTAAATGTGCTTCATCAATCGTTGATCTTCCCACCTGATAATTTGCCCATATCAAGAAAGCCATCAACACCTACCCAGTTCTAATGGAGACAATGTCCTCAGTGCTTATCTTCTCCTGCCACTTAATGTGAAACAGCTAATCAAGTTGATGAGAATCGAAAATGTCAGTCCACTGCTTCTTCAGTGTGCAGGTTTCACTGCTGTGCAATGGATCTGTTAAAACCAAGGCTATGGAGTTCTGCAGCTTCCTCCACAACGACCTGATGACATTCCAACACTGAACCCATTCGGCCTTTGCTTATGCTCTCAGCCAACATGTTGGAGCTAAGAAAAGAGTCAGGCTACAGTTTGAGTCCTCAAACTGCTGTGAGCATCTCCTGATGCACTGATCCATGGCTTTGGCCCCAGCACTGAGTTGCAGTGGATAGCTTCAGTGACCTAACAATGCTGTTCCTCATCGGATGACAGAGAAAATGAGCCTTCCATCTCTAATGCTTCAGTGGCCGTGAACCATTGGGAACAGAAAGCTGTCTTGTAGCTCAGCTCTAATAGGAACTTCTGGTTGAATCAGTCTAGCTTTGGCCCATTAACTGGCTGTTGAAGTCAGAAGTACAGTTTTGTCAGCAGACGCCAATGGTCAGTGCCAAGTTCAGCACCTCTACGAACTGGTACATCCATGCCGGCAGACTGGTTGTTAACAAAGACACAATTGTGAAACCATCTGGGCCGAACCAGGTGTGCTTGTGACTCCTTTGGGTGATGGAAGAGCAAGACAGCAGTCACCATGTCATTGGCAGACACCATGTCCAGCAGTCACTACCTGTTCCTGTTCTTCTGCCAGCTACCAAACTTCCTAAGTGTACTTGCCCAGCTGCCGTCCCCTTTCCTACCCTCTCGCTGGAAGCAGGGTTTCATTAAGGATCATCTGCTGCTGTTGGTAAACACCATCTGCAGCTTCGTCACTGGCCGTGTTGTAGGTGGGCCTGTACACAGCAGTGATGGTAAGACGTGCACAACCAGTACGCAATCAGATGCTGTTAAGTTGCTCAGTAATCACCCGCCAACCCTGCAATGTCCATCAGGCATAAAGCGAAGGTACAACAGCCACACCTTGCCAGAGCAACCCCTCAGGGGGCTCAGAACAAAGACTTGTCTGTTCCCAGCTTCCTGGCCAGCACACTCAGAGAAAGCTCAAACATCGATTTTCAGCTGCTTGATGCAAGGATGGCTTGAGTTGTTTCAGACAATGTTCCAGGCACCAATTTGACATTTGCACCAACACTGGGATGGCCCTTCCACAAAGTTTCATAGGTCAATTTTGTCTCAGTAGTGGAGACAAACTCCTGGACATTTTGGCTTCGAGGACAACTGACCAGATTGTCACAATTAAAAACACACTCACGCCATGAACGTACCTAACCCTCAAGCAAACACCGGAATCCGACTACTATATGTGTTCAGAACTCAGATCCAAGCACAGCAGCGAATGAGTTCTTAACTCCTGCTGCCCATGTCAGGAACTCAGATAGTGAGAGATCGAATGGTGCAGGATATATGCAGAGATAGTGCCTGATCTCTAGGATACCATGACAGTCTGCTCAGCAGCCTCCACACACACCCCCGCCTCAAGAGACAGAGGGCTACATTCAGAGGTAATGTAAGTTAAATCCTCTTTATGCTACTTACATCCATGTGACTGATGGCTAAGGAAGCATGAGTGGATGACGTTTGCATGCCGCGGCAATAGTTGCAGGTGTTAGGAGGTGGATTTTACTGCTGGATGGAATCAGTTTCAACTTAGCCCCTTCTGGCTGCTCAGTGTGTAAATTACACCCACTGAGACTTCAGCCCAGTGGGGGTGAGTAGCTGAAGGGGGAGGAGGGCTTCACACCACCTCTGAATGGGACTGTCTGTGTTCCAGTTACCAGAAGAATATTCTGGCATTTTAAGAGCAATTCAAGCTATAGGAATGTGCTGCCTTAATTCTTTTTAGACTATGGGGCTTTCTTGCCATGGTCCCAATTTCCCCTTTTCCAGAATGCAGCTGTCTTGGGGAAATTGCTACTTGTTCATGTAAAAACGCAGCAACAACGTGAAGCAGCTCCCTTCCATTCCCCCGGCTCGCCCTCATCATCCCCCAAAGACCATGTTCTCCATTCTTCCAGATATAGTGCGACCTCACACATGGCACTTCAGCCCCTTCCATCCCAGCCCTCAGCCCCCCAGCTTGCAGGGACAGCAAGGGCCAATGGAATCACGTCGCGTTTACACTGCTGCTGGGAGCCCAGCTTCAGTCAGCTCTTCGTCTTTTCCCTTCAGCTGGGGGAAGGCAGCAAGTAAAACCCAAATCCCAAATCCCACCCTCGGTCGCCAGTGACCGGACCGTGGGACACAGTGTTGAACTGGGCCAGGCTGTCAATAGAATCTAGATGGTAATGTCAAATTAAGCAGCATTGGGTGAGGCTGTGGTGACACACAGTGGCCACCCAGAGAATCTGGCTTCCTGAGCAAAGACTGCACAGAACAGTTACCCTACGAAGAGCTTGTAAAGCATCAGACAAAAAGCCAGGGAGCAAGGGGCTGGCTATCCCAACGCCTTGCCCCACACAGCTCTCAGGGCATGTGGGTTAGTTCAGAAACATCCTGGGCTGATACTATGTCCAGAAGGAACTCCGGAGGGCATTTATAGCTCTTGCTATTAACAACCCTCTGCACTTCTACAGGCACTGCCACAAGCACTCTGGTGTGGTAGGTAATTAGTATTTTGGTTAAGTCAGTTATCTAAGGCCAGTGGCAGACCCAGAATGAGAACCCAGGAGTCTTGATGCCAGACTCCTTGCTTTAGATAACACTGCTGCCAAGAATTGCCTGGATCCTGAATCTGTTTGTGGGTCTTAATTCTGCTGTGAAATTCAAATCCCTACACTTTAAGTGGGCAAATGGATTGGTCTGAAAAAAGGCCTTCCCCCTGTTTTATTTAGAAGCTCTATTGCATTTGATAACAGACATACAATAATTAATATACAGAGAGAGACAGAGACATAGAATGAACTGAGACCTCATCCAGAGTGTGAAATATCTCCATGGAACACAAGCAAGGATGATTCTACATTATTCCCAGGAAAAGCCATGCTTGGCCGCACTTCATGACGGAGCCACTGCAGGGGTTAGTTCTCTCGATTTCATAGTATTATATAATGCAATGTGATTTCATTACTAGGTTAACTGACTGACAGGGCAAAATTCCTCCCTCGTGCAGCCCCTGACATCAATGGCCCAGATGAATCTGGCCTGTCTTCCAACCTTGGCTTGCATATCTATGGCGCTAGCTAGCAGGAAGATGCTCCAGGGTCATTCTAGGGGTGGCTCACCCTCTTCCCACTGAAATGCACAAAAACGCAGCAGCAACCTAGCTCTCTGAGCCCCATGGCAGGGCTTTCAGGCCCAAACCGTGGCAGGCCAAGCACCAGAACAGTCTGAGGGCATCACACAGGCTGGTCAATCTGCAGAGTCCTGGACAAGCTGTGGCCACCGTTCAGGGTTCCTGTTGAATTCAGGAGCTCAGACCCTGGAGGGAGTAGCAGTAAGCTCTTGGTTTCCTGTCTTATCCCTGCTGACTGGGGGGTGGGGTTTTGGCTCCCTGCCGTTTATTCTTAATTTTCAGTCACTACTGCCCCGGGGGAGGGGGGAACTGACCCGACTCTCAGTGCAGGGGGTGGGAGGCAGAGCTGCCCAGAGGATTCAGGGGGCCTGGGGTCTTTGGTGGCGGGGGCCCCCACTGCTGAATTGCTGCCGAAGACCCAGAGCGAAAGAAGATCTGGGGGCCCAGGCCCTGCGAGAAATTTCCGGGTTCCCCCATGCAAGTGAAGGACCCCGCTCCAGGGCCCCTGAAAAACTTGCCCTCCCCTGCCCGGGCGGTCCTGGTGGGGGTTGTCCTCCACTCCACACCCTGGACTCTCAGAGGAGCACACGGGCTCTGAGAAGCTCAGAACCAGCAGCCCCCACCAGCATGTCTCCCGGTGCAAATACAGAGAATTATTTCAAGTGTCTTAACTCCCCCCTCCCCCCGAAAAAGGTGCCTGGCTCGATCGAGTGTTTGAAACTCAAAGTTTTATTCAGCTGCTTCAGCAGCAGCAGCAGAGCAGCATTCGTCAGGCAGTGGCATGTGGGAGAGCGAGGCCATTGGGAAACAGCAGCAGATCACATAAAACTGGTTCTGGTTTCGATCTCCTCCGAGCACTCGAGGGGGAGGGGCTTCAGTTGGTGGGGTGAAAGGCCCCTCGCTGATGCCACTGCATATCCCGGATGCGCCTGACGGATTGAATCTGGGGGTGCTGGGCACCAAACTCTGAGCTGTCCTTGTAGTCCCCCTTTTCAAACAGGTACTGGTAGCCTCTGTAGCCGGGGTACTGGTATCCTACCCAGCTGCAAAGGGAAAGCCCAGCCAAGTCAGAGACCAGGAGAACCCAGGCGTCCAGGAAACCCACCCGGGACAGCATCCGGTGTCTCCGCCCACGCAGGCAACCCTGCCCCACTCTGCCCTGTGAGTGGTGAATCGAACTCCATTCCTGGCCTGGCTGGGGCAAGGGGATGTGCTCCGAGGGCCCTCACTAGCACCTCTGCATCAGCCAGCACTGCCCTCTGCTTCAGGGCCATTAAAGCTTTATTCAAAGCCTGTGAGTGAAAGGGCTTCCTGAGCCCAGAGGAGTCACCACCGTGGGGCTGACCCCGCGCGGGTGCTTCCCTCCTGCCCTGCTCCATCCGGCCAGGACACTTGATCCTTGACCTCCGCACAGGCCTCATTGGCCTTAGGAGGCTCCGTGCATCAGGGCGGAAGGTTGTTTATTCTCTAGCCCTATCTTGCAACATGTGTTCTCCTGCTCAGCTCCAGGCCCAGAGCAGAGCGCTGAGCATCAGGGTGGGTGGCTGCAGGACAGAAGCTGTGCCTGGAGTCTAACCATCTAGGTTAGGGTGTTGTTATGGCGACACCTTAAACTGGAGACAATTCGGGCTCTAGGGACAGAATTTGATGCAATCAATGATTCCGTCCCCCAGTTCCTAGATTCCAAGTGCAGGGAAAAGGAGACTCCAGTGCCCAGATCCTAACAGGGTCATGTGGACCTGCCGCCCCAGGTACTTACGTGCCACTTTGTACGCGCACAGATGACACTTTTTCCTGGTAGCCATGAGCATGGAAGCTGGGCACATCATCATCTATGATTTCAATCTTCTTGCCAGTGAAGCTGGGGTTTTCATAGAGGACAATCTTGTGTTCCTGGCTGTCCTGAAGAGAGGAGAGATGAGGGGTCAGTGTTAGCCATGGGGCCAGGCACCTTCCAGGGAAGTTATCAGGGAGTCGGAGAAGTTGGCTGAAACCTCCAAACAAAACTCAAGTGCACAGAGAGTGGGCCCAGGTCAGCCTAGCCAGGAGAAGCTTTGCCTGCTCACAGGAGGTGGAATGCTGACTGTGAGCAGATGTGTATCGTGATCATCCTTAGCCATTCACCAACACACTTCGTTGGTGGCAGGTTGCCCCATAACTGTCCATTCTAGGGGTCCCTCAGACCCTTCCTCTGAAACATCCGGCATTGACTGCTCTCAGAGACATGACACTGGCCTAGATAATGCCTGGTCTGACCTGGGAGGACATTTCCTATTTCTATGGACATACAACTTTTCAGTGGAGATCTGTGCACAAGTATATTCACAAATATGGCGACTGAGGGAGCTGCAGGCATTTGAGGACACGACTTGCCTTTTTTTAAAGTTCATAACAGCTGGTTTTGTCCAGGATTTTGGCTCCAGCTCTCAATCTCAGAGGACCCCAGAAGAGGCTCATGATCAGGTCTTTGCCTGACCAGATTATACTGACCGGTTTCTGACACAAGTACTCTCACCACTTTGATGGGTCTCAGGGCACCAATGGTGTCGCTCTTCCGGCTGTTGGTCCAGGAATCCCAGCGGGGATACTCGCCCTTTTCAAACACAAACTGCTCCCCTTTGCAGTTTGCCTGTTCGTAGCCAACCCAGCTGGAAAAGAACAAAGTACAAACATTGGAGATAGATGGGCAAGGCACCAGAAACTCCCATTTCTGAACCATCCCCAAGCTCCTCAGCAGACAGCCAGAGAAACGCCCCTTTTGCTGTTTGCCTGGAGGACTCAATTAGCTTCCTGGATATTTATTTAATATACTGAATGTGTCACATTATTCTCGAAATTAACCGCTAAACAGTATTATACTGTTCTGTCACAATGTCAATGTGTGTAAAAATACCTTATTTAAGCTAACCTTAGCTATACTCAACAGGATATTAAAGGATCATATGATGAACACATCTGGTATGTATAAGCAAGCGCTGTAACCAATCCGTATCAGGTACGGAAGCATGACATGGTGTTAGACGTAAACTAAGAACAGAAACAGACGTAAAACAGCTACCACAGTTGCAAACCCAAGGAACAAAGGTTGCAGGATCTCATCAAGCTGCCGCTCTCCGATGCCCCAGAGAACTTCAGCTTAGACAAACCTTCACTATGGACAGATGAAACAATGTTTTGCAAGATTTTGCATTGCTACCAAATGCCACAAAGAAACTGGAGATATCGAGGTATCTTTTTTAATTTAGAGTATGGGGAAGCAGACAGAGCATATATTTAAATATTTTGACTTTACTATAGACAGTCACAAAGATGACTGTGAAAGGGTTCTGGCTATATTTGATGCATACTTTATATGCGGTTTATGAAAGCACATTTTCACCAGAGAATTGAAGAACCAAGGGAAAATGCTGAATATTTTGTAAGAGCTCTGCATACATTGGCTGAAAACTGTGATTTTGGGGAATGCAAAACATGAAAATATCAGAGACAGGCTGGTTATTGGGTTAACAGTTAAAAACCTTTCACAGCAGCTACAACTGACAAGAGTTTTAACCATAGCCCCAGCTATATAGAAAGCAAAGGTGTCTGAGCTGGTGAGACAGCAAAACCAAAAGCAACTTGCCAAACTTGAAAAAAAAGAAGCTACCTTAGAAGCCATTAACAGATGCAGCCTGAGTGCTAAAAACCATTACTATAAGACCCCTGAGGTGGGCAGAGAACTCCCAGGCTAAAAGGAACAAATTCCAGTCTACATGCACAAGATGTGGAAAAAGTTGCATCCCAAGAGATGATGCATGTCCAACCAGAGGCACATCGTGTAATAAATGCATGAAATATGGACATTTTGACGCTGTTTGCCACACCAAAGCAGTCAGGGAGTTGACTCATATTACAGACAATCCAGAGTCATTGTTTCTGGGATCTATCACTTGTGATGACACAGAACCTGCCTGGAGATGAAGCTGAATATTCATGGCAAGACTATTGACTCAGGAGCTGACATCACAGTCATCTCAACTTACAATCACCTTCAAGCCCTCCCAGAGCTGAAATCACCTGGCTCAGCTCTGACTAGCCCTGGAGGGATTCTGAACTGCATGAGCCAGTTCACTATGGAAACAACATACAAGACAAAAACTTTGCATTCAGAGTATATTGGATCAAAGGATCAAAGACCAACAACTTTCTCAGTGGCAGTCATGACAAGCCTCGTGAGAAAGGTGGAAGAAATCAATGGAATATTTGGAGATACTGGACTTCGGGAAGGAGATCAAATATAAATCAACTTCAGAGACAATACTGAGCCATACAGCATACAAACACCTCTACCAGAGAGACCACTGAAAAGACTAGCTGCAGATATAGGCAAGTTCAGAGGACATCATTTCTTGGTCATTGTGAACTATTATTCCAGCTGTGTAGAAATAATGAACTTGAAATACCTAACATGTCACGGTGTTATCAAGAAACTGAAGTGCACTTGTTCTCTATGTTAAAATGCTAGTCAGGGATAAGGCTAGGTACAGTACAGCTTGCAATTCTCTGCTTTTTAAGCATTCCAGGCTCCTGGGACTCTGCTGATTGGTGCAGCTTGTTCCATATTGTTACTTATGGGCCAAATCCTGGCAGGCACAGTGCATAGGCATCCATCAGAACCAGCACCACCAGCAAGGAGCATGTGTTGGCAGCCAGCCCACTGCATCCTGGTTCCCCAAATAACACAAAGCCTGCCCAGCAGCCACACACACACACACAACAGGAGCTGTCCCAGGGATCTCCAGAACAGGGATGTTAAGTAGATTTAGAGAGATCCTGTTCCTGACCCACACGTGAGCCCTGTGTATGCTCCTGGCACAGAGAGACAGTGAGCAAGCGAGCTGCCGGCCAGCGGCACTGGGTGCAGAGCTCCACCAGCAGTGGGTGTGCTCCTGTTTTGTAGCCATCACACTGATCTCCATTCGGTGGCCTCTGTTCGCAAGGGCCAGATTCGGGAAGGAGCCTGCTCCCAGTGACTCGGGGAAGGAGCCTGCCCTGTGCAGAGTGTAGCTCCACTTCATTGCTCCTGTTCGGGGCGGATATGACTGAACTGTCAGGAGAAAGCAAAGGAGAGGCCTCTCTCTGTGCGGCTCTTTGGTGAGGTTGTTTTTCCGAAGAGACTTCTGTCTTCACAAAGCCCTGCCCGGCTCTAATCCGAGAGAGAGAAGCCGATACCCACCCCAAGCGCACAGGGGGCTTGTATGTAAACGAGGAAAACAGAAGGGTCTGAAGAGCTGTGCAATAGCAGGGCAGTAACGACGGCACATTCCCTGCCCCTGCAAGGGAAGGAAATGGAGTTGTTGGTGCAAGTTTAATGGTGTTGGTAGTTCGGGAGCCCTGGAATTCCTCCTCTCTGATAAGAAGTGGGGGGTCTTTACTGTTATTGAGTGGAGTTCCCGCTGCAGGGCAGGAAATCCTGGGCACAGAAGGTGGGATTTTCCAGGCCCTAGGACTTCGCTGGCCCCAGGACTGAGCTTGCCGGAGCAGCGGTCAAGAGACTTACACAAAGAGTTGTGCTGAGAACTGGGTTTTTATCAACTACGTTACGGAGCCTCGTGCCCACTAGCGAGCCGGTATCTCAGTCTCACTCTCGCTATGGCTGGCAGCGGGTGCGGGGGTGCACAGCACAGACAGCTGAAGTCATATGTGCAGCCCCAGGCCACCGACCATAGAGGGAAATGACAAATGATCAGAGCAGGAAGCTACTCGCTGCAAAACACGCAGTAAATTTAGCCAACTACAGCAGGAAAGCCAAGCCTGATTGCTACAATTATACTGCATTTCCTGCACGCATGCACGCACATGGCAGCATGGCCACAGCATCACAGGGGCACCTCAGGTTAGCTGCCTGAGCAGAAACCTGCCCCAAGCCTCCAGTATGTACTTGGGCACCTAGTGCAAGCAGCCCCCATGCTGTCCGACTTAGGTTGCTGTTTCTAGCCCACTAGCTTGAGCAGAGCTAGCACGTATCTGTCTACCTGCTCCAGCAAGCATGCGCCCAGCCGCGGTGTAGACACACCCTAAGAGACACTTAGCCAAATCCTGGTGTAAAACCAGTGCGAGACCACTGGAGTGAATTTGTTCACAAGAGCACCAATGGGGGCCGAGTCTGGCCCAGCATCTGTCAGGCTGGGAGGTGCTCAGGGGGTCTCTTTCCATAATTCCACTCAGAGGCTCAACTGCTTGGACCTCTCCAGGCTGAGGAAGCCCAGGGGGAGAAGGAGCAGTGGGGCGGGGGACATCCATTTGGTAACTTACTTCTTCAGTTGATCTTGTTTTACACTGAACAGTTGTTTCTAAGTCACTATCACAACCTCCCCTGCCTGACACACCTACTGGCCCAGACTCATCCACATGCTTTTATTCCCACCGTCCCACGTGCAAGATACGTACGGTCCAGAGTGTACTAGGATGGAGCCAACTTTCTCCATTCCAGCCTCCTTCAAATTGGAACAAGCTGAGTTAAGTTCATGGCAGCGACCTTGGAAATTCTCTTGCTCAAAGACGACAATCTGATACCCAGAGAGAGAGAGAGGAGAACAGTAGCTTAAAAAAGGGGGGGTGAAGCCCTGCCGTCCATCCTGCCCGCGAGCACAGGGGTCAGTGCAGGACTGTTCCCTACAGTATGCTCCCTTGTGATTTCTCTGCATCAGTGTAGGGAGGAGAGACTCTGGCAGCCCCATCAATTCTGTTCACACCCAGGATGGTGGAGGTTAGGGCTGGAAAAGCACCATTTACACCAGTCCATTCAGTCCTTGTCCTTCAGCCAGGGCAAGATTCTTTCCTGCATCTTCAAGTGTTTGGCCTAGGCTCCTTTAAAAGGGCTAAGTGACTCCCAGCATGGATACCCATGGATAGCTCTGGATCCGTCCTGAACTTTGGTTTCTTCCATTTCTGTGAGTTACAAACTATCCCAAAGAACCTGCTCCTCAGTCTTGGTCCCTGCAGAGTGTTCTATGTCTCTTTGGTATGAGCCTCAGTCATTTGTGTTGCCCTTCTCTCAATTCCCCAACTCCCCCACGTCCTCCCAGCACCAAGGTGCCCCGTGCCAAGCCCGTATTTCACAATGAAATTATTGGCTAGGGCTGGGTTTTCAATTCGCCTGAGCCTCCTCAACAATTTGCTTTCAAGTCACAGATCTAACTCACTCCAACTGGGCAACCTTTCCTTCCCAATGCAATTCAAGCCCCCGCAAAATAAACAGGGGCTTAGGGATGAGTGTTACATATTAACCCATCATCCAGCGAGCCAGGCTCTGTCGGCTCAGCACAGGTTTGTGGGTCAGTGGAGCAGAGAGAGGAAAATCTGTTGTATCTGCACACAAAACAGGATGAAGGCTGAGTCAGCTCCACTGAAGTCAATGGCAGCCTTTCCAGCCACTTCTGCAGGGGGTGGATCAGGCCCCGAATGAGGGGAAGGTACCCGCCGACTTGAGCAGGATTGTAGCCCCGAAGTCACAGAGTTCACAAACGAAGTCCCTGGGTCCCAAGATGAGGGTAATGTGAGGTCGGGGCTTTCCCCCTCCCATATACAGGACTCGATCTAACACATGAAGTCCCACCTTTTCTAAGATGCACTTAGACACGGGCGGTTGGCCTGTGCAGCTGACTCAGGCTAAGGGCTGTATAATGGCGGTGTAGACATTTGGGGTCAGGCCAGAGCCCGGTCTCTAGGACCCTGTGAGCTGGGAGGCTCCAGGAGCTGGCACCTCAAAGGTAAACACCAAATGCCCCCGGGAGACTTGCACTAAAATCACAAGAATTAGCAACCCTGAACAGTTCTGACACCCTCTCCCAGCCCCCCTGAAAATCTCCCTCTCTGGTGTTTCTCCTGGGGCTGACAAGTCAGATCCATCAGGGTACAGATCAAAGGATATGTCTGACACAGTACCGGGCTCCAGGAGAGCTAATCTTGGGGCACAGTCTCATTTCCTTACATACGTCAGGTTTAGGGATTACGTTTGCAAAGCCCTGTGGCTGTTCATGCAGAGGCTTTGGCTGATTCTAGGATAATTTGCAGGATTCATAGAGTTTCCCTTGGGAGGCCCCCCCTTAGGAATGGCTGTTCAGTATGTCACTTGCTCTCATGCTTTACTATGAGGCCCCAACAACACGGGGAAGGCTTGGAAAGCTGCTTACTACTGAACTGGGAGCAGCTGGAGTGGGGATCCTCTTTGTTTTGTCCCACAGCTCTGGATTCTTGCATCCTGGAGGAAAGCCTCGGGGTGGTGAGGAGGTGATGGCGTTTCGTGCTGCCATGTATGCTAAGCAGCTGCTTATGGGATGGCACTGGGGCTCAGAGATCGCTGCCTAGCCTCCCAGCTGCAAGGTCACTACAACATTCCTAGCTGCTATATGAAAGGCAGAGGGGATTTTTAGGTACAAGGGCAAGCAGCTGCTGCCTAAGGGGAAGACGTTCTAAGCAGCTCGGCCATTCATACTCCAGCCTGGTCCCTCAAAGAGAGGAGAGCACCTCCTGGCATGCACAGAATTGGGGGAATGGATCCGTGCCCGCACACTCGTTTATGTTTCTTGGGACCATATCGCGGTGCAGAGAGCACTCACTGCACAGCGTTAAGAGAAGCACATACTGACCTTGGAGCTGGTTTGCTGTTGCTTAGAGGCTGGCATCTGAGGGTCTGACGCCATTGTGAAACTGAGAGCCTGGGTGGGAAATTTAGACAGTTAAATGTTGGTCTTGATCATTATAACCGGAATTCTGGTTGGGTTCGTACACCTGCACACATCCTCCCCAGCCCAGTGCTCCCTTCACTTGATTGGCCAATAAACGCAGGAGGAACCCACTGGAACTACCAACCCTGGGGGGTTCTAAGCACGGTTTCCCTTGAATCCAGGTGGAGCAGGACCAGTGGTGTGGGGTCCCCTTCACCCATCTGAACTGGGAAGAAGTCCCTGGTGCTGGAATTTGTGCTAAAGCTCTGGGTTGGCCTAGAATACAATGATTCATCCGCTGCGGGGAGAGAGACCACACAAACCAGCTGCAAAGGGATAGCGGTGGGAGCAAAAGCTACAAACTGTGGCTCCCTGGACACTATGGAAAGGCAGGAGGCAAGTGCCTGTTATATCATTGGTTCTTTATAAACATAATTAGCACTTGCCCAACAACGGCAAGTGTTCTAACCCAACCCACCTTCAAGTCACAAGGGCAGGGCAGCGGGACCCTGGTGCGGGGACGGGATTGGACTGGCTTTGCCCTGTAGGACTCTCCAGCCTTCGTACCACACCAGCCAGAGTCCTGTATTCTTCAGACATGAGTCTCTGGCTCCATGGCAGAGTAAGGAAGGTGACAATCCGTGCGCTGACGTGCTATGGTTTGGGGCCAAAGCCCCGTCCAGGGGCATCTTGCACCATCAAGCATTACAAGTCTCCATTGGATTCAGCTGGGAGTTCAGCTGCTGGCCAGTCTTACGCAGGCAAACTCCCAGTGAAATCAAAGGGAATGGACTTGCAGTTGGCCTGAAGAAAGCTTGCATGAGACCCTCCGAATTTTGGCCCAAACAATATTACCAGCAATGCAGGAGGGGTAAGGCCCATGGGCTTTGCCTAAACATTTAAGGGCTTGGCTAATGCAGTTAAAGTTTCTGAAGCTTTTTCCACCACCCACCTCAGCAATTTAAACCCCAGGGAGATCCTAACCTGCAGGGCAGCCAGGACTGCTTGTCCCCTGCTTCCCCAGCTGGCACCAATGGCGCTGCAGATGGTGTGTGGCGCACAGAATCTCTGTGCAGGATGGAGCGGCAGTGCCTCCTTCTCTGCCCCACCCAGCACAGTCTCCCCTGAAAGGAACTCATGCCCAGTAATGGTCAAACATGAGGAATTTTCAAAGCCATCACATTTGAGTAGGCTCGAAGTTGCATGAAACAAGTGATACCTGCTAAAATTCAACTAAATAAGGCTCAGGCTCCTGACCAGTCATGAAATCACGGTCGCTGTATGCGATCAAAACATTGGTATCCTCTCTTATTCACCCTCCTGGACGTACACCCCCGTACATTGCTGGGCATCTCTTTATTGCATTTATGCTACAGACGGTAGGTTAGGCTTCAGACTGTGCAGCTTTGGATTGCAGTGGAAACAAATCCAAAACCAAAAGAAGGACAATAAATAGAAAATTCTTACCAGTTATACCAGTACCCTCTTGAGCCAGTGAAGGGGCTGGGGTTGAGCGGCAGAATTTATACCGCGCCTCAGCAGAATGGTGCCAAAACTATTTACAAAACAGTTAAAGCATGATACAAAGGGAGAATGCTGGATAAAAGCTCCATGAAAACCAAGGTCAGCTGATCCTCAGCAGCCATTGTCTCACTAAACCCCCAGCTGTAGAATTATTTCATTAGCTTTCACATTTGGAGCTGCCTGCTTTGTTGGGCGTATTGGCCAGGAGATTTAGCATTTGCTTGCATCAGCTGAATGCAGGCCAGGCCCTAGACCCTCGCTTTCAAAAAATGCAACAGCCAGACCTGCTTCAGGATTGTTGGAGCCAGAGACTTTATCCCAGTAACGAACTGACATTCCCGCCCCACAGTTAGAAGTACAAAAATTGCTGAAGTCGGCTGGCTGCGTGCACAATAAATAGCTGGGCCTTTCAAACAAACAGTAAATGTCTACTGTTGCCAACATCATTACTTTCAGCAGAAAGAGAAAGCTGTGTATGTAATGCTTTAAACACAGCGCCGAGAGCACATTTCGCTCTCGTGAGTGGGGCAGAGATGGCTGTGGCATGCTGTGTGTTAGGACAAAGAGGAGACTGACGTGTAGAGCTAGTACTTTCCAGTGCTTTCTGTGCCAGGATGCAAAACGAAGCCACAGAGCAGATTCTAATCTCAGTGACACTGGTGTAAATCTGGAGTAGCGCCACTGAGTCACACGGCTACAGGACCACTGTGTAAGGAAGATTAGAATCGGGTCTGCCGAATACAGGTGGCTTTCCCTTCTGCCTCAGAGGGGCTGCGTTTCAGCAGTGCTAGAGACATACAGTTGGTGAAACACACTGGGATTCTTCAGGACTGAAGGCCCTACAGCGAAGTATATTCCAGCAGCTGCCCCTTGTAATGCCACTGTACAGCTGATTTCTTTTAAAAAACACTTCTTATAACTAACCGGCCTAGGAAACATAGTAACTATGCCTCATGCTGGGTAACAGGATCTTCGTTTTCTCTGTCCTTCTTAGCTTCTGACTACAGCCTAGCAACTCCCGAAGTTCAGCATCTCTGCCTGGAGCCAAGGCGATGGGTCAGTGGAAATAAACACGTCCATGCAAGCACCCCAAACAAAGACAGATCCCAGCAATTGCATGCACACGTCATCCTGGAAGGGCTGGCAGGAAAGCTGCCTTTGTTTGGATAGAAGTCGCCAGTGAGCAAACAAAAACGTGTCGGTGCTGGAAACAGAAACTTCTCAGGGACTCCATCTAGAACCCAATGCCCCAAATCCCGTCTCTACCACCAATGTGACTGAGTTATGCCAGCATAAGACTTATGAGCAAGAAAAGAGTCAGTTCCCTGCCCCTTGTGCCCTAGCCACCCAGTGAGAAAAATCCCTATGGTAGGAGTTCAGGGCTGCCCTTTGTGCCAAGGGAGAAGTTGGCCAGAAGGCTACCAGAGGGTTTGCACAGCAGCCAACGGTGTCAGTGGTATTGCCACTAAACTGGGTGCGGGGTGGGTGGGAACTAGGGTGATGTGGTTTAAATATCTGGTAACTCATGAACTGCCTGGGCTAGCAAGACACTCCCCGGGACAGACAGGTCGTTTTTGACCATCTTTTCAATGGCTCATGCCATGGACAGTCAAATAAGTGGGGAATAAGAAATGGGGAGGAAGCAGGGCTTAATTTGTAAGGAAAGAGGTGCCCGGGCTCAAGCAATTCTTTTACTTTAGTAAGTGGTGCAGCAAGCCTGGAGGAGCCGGGGCTCTGAACCGCCCAGCCCGGAGGCGCCGGGGCCCTGAACTGCCCGTCCCAGAGGAGCCGGGGCCCTGAACCGCCCACCCCGGAGGCACCGGGGCCCTGAACTGCCCGGCCCGGAGGCGCTGGGGCTCAGCCCTGACACAAATTAAGCATGAGAAGGAAGGAAACGCAGGCGAAAGAGACTGATATTGTAGCAGAGTTTTGCGCTGCAACACCATTCAAAACACGTCAGAGCCTTTTGTTGCCCTGTGTGGTCGCCCGTCATCTCCACAAGGGTGCAAGATAGTAATTTGCTTTCCTGTTTCTCTCAGGGGCAGGAAATCAATCTGCTTATTAGTCTAGCAGATCCTCATGCAAGCTCAGGGCTAAGAACTTGGGGACAAGCTAAGCAGTGAAGGCAGGTGACTAGCAGGCCTGTGGAATTGTTACCGGCTCTGGATGAAACCCCTTCCTCCTTTGGGTCTCTCCCCAGCCCCCAGGTGAGTCACATTGCTGTAGCCTGGGTCTGGTCAATGCAATCTGTGGCCCCCGGAAAGAATCTGCTTTACACAGGAGACATGGGTCTCCTGGCAGTCAGAGGAGACGTGCCCTCCTGCTAGAGAGAGGTCGCTGTCGTTAAATCAAGCCTGGGTGAGTTAGCGACGGTGCCACATGGCGTCCCACGTGGCGCTGGCGGTTTCCATGCTAGGCTGGCTGCTGCCCCGCAGGCTGGTCATGGATGTGATGCTGCGAGATGCCACGTTGCGCTCTGTGGGCATCGAGGCTGCTGCTCAGCACCTCTCGGGCTTCACCTGCCCTCTCGTCAGGCAGGAAACGTGGGGTGGAGAACCCTGCCAGGTGAGGTGGTTGCCTGGCAACCTCTAGCTCCAGTGAAATTGCCCATTTCGGAGGAACCAGAACAGCCCTCGACAAGTTACCATTTCGGGTGGCTTTGCCTTGGGCTGACTCGGGTGGCAGGCTCCTCCTCCTCCTGCCAGCGCACAGAGCCGCCCAGCTGTTAGAAGAGAGAGGAATCGCAAGCCTGTGCCACATCTCAGGGGAAAGTTCCCACTCTGCCATCCCCTCTCTCCTGAGGGACTCCGCCGCCAGCCAGCTGTACACGTCTCTCCAAAGGGAGCTCCCTGCTCTGAAAGGTGGGGGCACGACCCTGCTGCAGCCAGTGTGTGACGGGCTCCCCGCAGGGTGCAACTTGGAACGGGGGCATCACTGAGCCTGCCGGATCCACCAGCCTGGGTTCCTTTTACACTGCGCTGCTGAAGCAGGCCAGCCAAGCCCTCCCTCAGGTGTTACCAGCACACAGGGACACACCCAGCTGCAGAAACACACAGACTTTGAAACCAGCTCTGTGTGGGAAGAGCACCGCACTCAGGTGCACACCCCCTCTGGAGTGTAAACCCAAAATTGTATCGTCTTGCACTGCACAGAGAACTGCACAGCTGGACGCTCATTGAAACTCGCCCCCTCCCTCACTGTGGAGGAAGGTCTGCACAGCTTCCCCCTCCCCTGGTATGAATTCCACAAACTGGTTTTAGAGGAAAAAACAAGTTTTTGTTTCTTAGTTGTTTACAGCAGTCATCTTGGTTGAGGATTCAGTGAAGAACAAACCCTGATTATGTCACTCCCCTACCTTAAATAGGTTTTACGTATGGCCAGAATCCTTTGTCTTCCAACGTGGTTCCCAGCATTGGTCAGTGGGAAAGTACTAGTATTATTCATGGAGTCCAGTATCAAGTGACTTGCCTACATGATCTTGCAGCCATAAGTCAAAGGCTGTTTGCAGTGTCCCCAAGAAGGCTTTCCAGGAGGTGGGAGATTAGCATAGTGAAAGTCCTATTGTTTTCCCTAGTGGCCCGTCCAACCAGCAATCTAGACAGATTGCACACGGTCTAGTGGGCATTTTCCAAGTGTAAACATGTTTGTAATAGCTGCAAGGACAATATTCCTAACTTCAGATACAAAAATGATACATGTGTACAAATAGGATGATCATATTCAGTAAATCAACCTTTCCAATGATACCTCACATGACCCATCTTGCATAAAACATGGCTTAGTTATGCCATAATCATATTATAACATTATCTCTGAAGAATCTGGGGTGTGATGCCACACTGTGCTCACAGAGTAACAGCTCTACACTGGGCAGCTGGCCCAGCTGGATGTCCCCAGGCAGTGCACCCCAGCCAAGCAGCCTGCACGAGGCAGTCAGATCCTAAAACAGCCTGGGATCATTTGTAATGCAAATAGCTCCGTTCTCTGCAGCCAGGTACCTCGGCTGACAGTCAGTAACTGAGCTTTGCACACCACACGCGTTCCCATCTCCACCACTATGGCTGCCCCCTCCCCGGCACAGTCACTCTATGAGCTGCCACAGCAGCTGCACTCTGATTTATAGTCCCTCAAATAATTCAGCGTTGTTCTGTGCTCAGGGGCTGTGCTAACAAAGCTGGCCTTCCCTGTGGGGCGAGACCAAAAGGCAAACGCAGGGGTGCCTGCTATGACCTTTGCAAGCCTGTTTCTCTTTAGGCTGCGTTTTGCAGACTCCTCTCTCTAATATCACATGCAAAGCAACGTTCCAGTAGCTGGGAAGGGATGCCCACAATACATTCCCCTGGAGCCGCTGGCCTGCCCTTGAGGAGCTTGGGTTGCCATCTAGTTCTGCATGCAGGCAGCGTGAGCTCTGCGAAGCGGCGGCTGAAGGTGTGTTATTTTTGGAGCGCTGCAGCCTTTATGTAACAACCTGCGTGATTGTTCTTTTCTCCCTTTTGTTCCATGACTTCCTGTTGGGCACACGCTGCGGCTGGAGCAGTTCAGAGTCTCGTCACCCAGACAGCCCCTCTGACTCCCCTTAGGATGTCACGGAGGCCTCGGCTTACCTGGCCTCAAGGGCGTTCTGGGGCAGTGCTGGTCAGGGGGTTCACACTATTCAGTGACTGGGAACACGCACTAGGGATTTATCTGGGGCCATAGGTACTCGCACTCTGCACTAGCACCAGGGCTCACTAGCAGCAGCAGGACATATGGAAGCCCACATAGGCCAAGCTCCCCACAGAGCTCAGTTAGCCTGTGCTGTAGGGCCAGTACGCATAGGGAGAAGGCGGTTCTCAGCCTTTCCCATCCTGGGCTTCCCTCACATCTAGCCAGGCCCCCATCCCACTTGGGCAGGGTGCTCATGCCCCCAGGCTGAGAACCCCTGTGCTATGCCAGGAGGTAAGGAGGGCAGCTCTCAGAGCCGCAGCATTGGCGCCTGCCCCCATGACACGGCCCTCGCCCAGCGGCCGACTTGTGAACACACCACCAGGACAAGCCAGGCCACAGCAGCCTCCAGCTCCAAGCTTTATTGAGAAGGTTTGACACAAAACCGCAGGCTATAAATCACATTGTCCTCCTCTTCCTCGGGCATGGCTGCGAAGGCGCTGGGGTCCCCTTCAGGGGGTCTCAAAGCAGCCGTGTTTGTGCCACTGCTGGTCCCGGACACGGCGCACAGACTGGATCTGGGGCTGGCTGGCGTCCCACTCGTTCCAGTGTTGGTACTCGCCCCTCTCAAAGACGTACTGGCGGCCTCGATAGCCGGGGTATTCGTAGCCTACCCACCTGCAGGAGAGGGAGACGAGCCTCAGCACAGCAGATGGGAGCTCCAGGCAAGCTCCCCAGCGCAGGAGCCTGCTGGCACAGAGGAGGCTGCCCTGGCTCCCAGCCATCGGCACCGCTGCTTCACGTGCATGCCCCGTGCCTCCTCCATGGCTGTGCTCTACCCGGCCACAGAGCTGGTGCTGCTCCAGCCCCCAGCGTGGGCCCAAGGGCATAACCTGCTACATGGACACAGCTTCTGGGAAGTGTGAGACCTGCCATGCCTGAGCTGCCTGGCCAGGCCGAGCCAGGCTAACGGGGGGCTGGAACAGGCTCGGGGGTAGCAACGGGGGAAGCTGGCGCCTGGACAGGGCTGCTCATCGCAGGGTTAGATGATGATGTCTCCCTGCAGCCTCCTTCCAGCATTGCCAGTGGGCCCTGGGGGCCAGTCTATTTCACCCCACATCGCCAGTCTCTGATCCTGCCACCCAAGACACCGCACACCCAGGGCCTGGCAGCATGTGCCTCGCCTCAGCACCTCCCGCCTTCCTGCATCAGTCAGGCCTTTCCCTGGCTGCCAGAGCCACTCAGAGCCAGTCTGGCACCCCCAGGGGCCAGCAAAGCTGCATGGACCTGGTGCTCAGGAGAGAGAGGCGCTGTCCCTGGGAACATGTCCGTGGCTCATGCCGGGGATAAAGGAATCAGCATCATTCCCAGATGGGCTGGAGCCATTTCCCATCGTGGCAATGATGACAGGGAGAGAGATCAGCTCTGGGGCAGGCTTTCCCCTACTCGTGCAGGGACCTACAATACAAGCCCAGATCCTTCTTACCCCCGCCTCAGGTGGGGGCTGCTCTTGGCATCCACAGAAAGGCAGCATCTACCGGCTGCTGCCCCAGCAGAGCTGGAGGCCAAGGTCCATTCCCCAATCACCACGGCTGTGCTCAGGGCAGCGCTGTGTACGCACGCCTCCTGCTGTCCTGTGCACCCCTGCTGGGGCTGGGGGTCACGGTGCAGCTGCTAAATAAGACCACGGAACCACAGAATGGCAGGTGCCCAAAGCTGCAGGAGGGGACGGTGGCATACCCGGCAAGGAAGGGGCAGGAGGTCTGGGGGAGGTCAGGGGTGTGCGCTATGCCCCAGGAACCAGCAGGGAGCAGAGAACAGGCACCAGCCCCCAGCCCCTACCCACCCACGTGGACCAGAACCATAGGGACTTCCCTCTCCCAGGGCAGGCTCCAGCAAGGCAGGAAGTGACACACACACAGACACACCAGCCTGGGGGCACCGGTGGAATGTACCCCCCCGAGTGAAGCATTCTCACCTGCCCTGACCCCGGGCAGGCAGGGCAAGGAGTGGGGATGGGGAAGGGCTGAGATGTTGCAGCCAAAGTCTGGGTGTCCAAGGTGAAAATACCTGAGAACAGAGCAGCACTGAACCGTGATCCTGGCCTCTGGGGCAAACCCAGCCAGGAAAGTTCCCTGCCCAGGGCACGCAGCCCTGCTTTCCTTCTTCCGTCGGTTCATTCAGGCTCTTGGCCCTGTCACTGGAGCACCCACAGCCAACTCCGAAACAAAGACAAAGCTGGGCAAGGCCCTCTCCCCTCCGGGATGGAGAAAGGGCTCTAGGCACCTGGGATCTGTCTCTCTGCACCCACGCTAGGGGCTGCATGGTAGAGCAACCCCCACCCCCACCTCAGACAGTTCTGCCGTGCAAAGGTTGGGTGCAGCCATGCCCCCAAGGAGGGGCTCCATCCAGCCTCCGGGCCATCACTGTTGGGCTCCCTCCCTGCGGGCTGCCAGACCTGGGCAAAGGGGGCAAGTTCTGCTCCAACGTCTCTTTGGTGGGGGTGGTTTGATTGGTGGCTTGCTGAGGGTTAGGGAAGAGTTTTCACCCCTGCTCACTGCGTTGGACACAATTTGTATCAGGCACCCCAAGCCCCTCAGATAGGGGTGGCAGGTCTTTATTTGGCTATTTATTGAAACCTGTGCTAGTCTGTGTAACCATGTGGTCCCGGACCTGCCCCACCCCGCCCCGCCCTACGCCACCCTGTGCTCTGCCCACCCGCTGCATCAGGTCTGTAATTAGCACATCACTTCTCTGCGGCAGAGCGTTTCTCCCAGTGTGTGTACAGGCCGTGCCCAGCGCCGTGGGAGCGTAACAGCGGCACTTTGGTGCTAGCGTCACACGCAGGCTGCCCTCAGCTGGAGGCTGGCCTGGGAGGTCTCTGCCCTTACGTTCCATTCAGTGCTTTGATGCTGGCCACGCGGTCCTGGAACCCATGAGCCCAGAGGCTTGGCACATCGTCATCTACAATCTCCATTTTCCTCCCGTTGTAACCGGCGTTTTCAAACAGGTGGATTTTGTGGTCGTGGCTGTCCTGAAGTGGAGACATCCAGCAAACAAGCTGCTCTCCCTGTGCCCTGCCACCCCTCCCCAGGGACCTGCCATGGCCCCCTGCTATGGAAAAGCCGGCCAAGCCACCCCCGCTTGCCCACCTTGTGGAGATATCACTGGGGGCTGAATGCCCAAGTGACCCTGCATGCCCCAGCTGTCGAGGACGGGAAGTGCCTCCACACACAGCCGGCACCAACTGGACGGAGCAGGAGGCTCGGGCAGCCTGGCAGATGCCAGGGCTTGTTTCTGGGCTGAGACAATTGCACACGCAGCAGCGTGCGGAAGTGTCACGGTGGGAGCCAGACCGGCCTGGTGCTACCTCAAGGGATCCCAGGCTCCGCTTGCTGACAGGAGCTGGGAACAAAGCTGCCGAAGGTGAAAGAAACGCAGGGGTGCGAAGGGCCCCCACCCTTCCAGCTGACGTGCCCATCCGTGCGAGACATTGGGGGGAGGCAGGCCCAGCCCCCTTAGCTTGCTCAGGGCGGAGCTCTGTAGGGGAATGGAGTCAGGAAATGTGGGCTCCTTCCCCAGGCTCCGGGGTGGGGGATGAGAAGGGAGGGAGGGTTAAGTTGACATGAAATAGCCCTGGGGAGTGTCCCCCCTCCAGGGCAGGGCTCACACTGAGCAACGTTAACCCCCACCGAGCCTCTGCTGTGCACCCTCACTGCCCATTCCCAGCCATGCTCCCTGCTGGACCGCAAGGGAGCCCCACTCCTCTGGCTCGCCTTAAAGGGGTTCTCTGGGTCTATCCCCCTCCCAGCTCCACGCCGGCCCCACTCACAATCAGCAGTGGGCGGATGGACATCAAGCTGTCGCTGCTGTGGCTGTTGGACCAGGAGTCCCAGCGCGGGTAGGCTCCCTTCTCCAGCACAAACTGTTCCCCACAGAAGGCCTGGCATTCGAACCCGAGCCACCTGCAGAGAGGGGGCGGTACGCAGACACAGGGCGTGGGGACTCCCGCTTCAGGGGTCCCTGCCCTGCCTCCTCCCCCAGCTGCTCAGGACAGGGATGGGTTTTTCAGAGGGTGTGTAGCACATCCCCGACACCAGGCTGGGGAGTCCCATGGCAGCAGCTGCTGAGGGCAGCCTCAGAGAGGGATGGAATTGAACAAGCCGAGCACCCCACAACAGCATGGGATCCTGTCATAAACAGATAGCTAAGGGTTAATGTCTCTTTCACCTGGAAAGGGGTAACAAACAACACCTGACCAGAGGACCAATCAGGAAACAAGACTTTTTCAAATCTGGGTGGAGGGAAGTTTTGGGTGTGAGTCCTTTGTTCTTGGTCTGTTCTTTTCTTGGCTCTGAGAGTGACCACAGGAATCTCCAGGCTTTCTAATCTTCTGTTTCCAAGTTGTAAGTATAAGGATAGTAAGACAATAGGTTTATATTGGTTTTTTTTTTTGTATTTACATGTGTGTAGTTGCTGGAATGTGTTAAACTGTATTCTTTTGGAATAAGGCTGTTTATTCATTTTTCTTTTAAGCAATTGACCCTGTATATTGTCACCTTGATACAGAGACCCTTTTATGTCCTTTTTCATTCTTTTTATATAAAGCTTTCTTTTTAAGACCTGTTTGAGTGTTTTTCACTGGTTAAGGCTAAGAAACAAAGGGAGGGGGAAAATCTCTTTGTGTTAGATTTACTAAGCCTGACTTTGCATACCCTCTGGGTGAGCGGGGAGAGAGATTAGATCTCTCTGTACTTGTGTTTCAGGGACTTGAAGCAGGGAGTATCCTAGGGTCCCCAGGGCGGGGAAATCTGGGAGGAGGTAAAGAGGGTGGAATCCCTTTGTTTAGATTCACGGAGCTTGAATCTGTATATCTCTCCAGGAACCCAGGGAGGGAACACCTGGAGGGGAGGAGGGGGAAGGGAAATGGTTTATTCCCCTTTGTTGTGAGACTCAAAGAATCTGAGTCTTGGGGTCCCCCAGGGAAGGTTTTGGGGAGACCAGAGTGAGCCAGACACTCTAATCTTCTGGCTGGTGGCTGCAATATCAGATCTAAGCTGGTAATTAAGCTTTGGAGGTCTCATGAAAGCTTCTCATGTTCTGAACTCTAAGGTTCAGATCTGAGTAGGAGAGTTAGGACAGATCCCTGCCTCCTAGGGTCAGCCTCATGCACAGGGCTTGGGGAAGGGTCTTCACAGCCCAGCTGAGCCTCCTGCTGCCTGAGGCTCCATGGTCCCTTCTTTCCCAGCACCTGATTTGTGTTTCCCAGGCTCTTCTCCATGGTGCAGAACAAGGGTCCCGTTACCAAAAAACCCATCCTCTTTCTTTGCCGTGGGGGGCCTTGCCCTCTCCCCTCCTGCATCTGAAGGGCACTATCCCCTACCTCTGGGGGGCTCATCCGCCTTCTCTCTGTACTTACGGGCCTGATTCTACCTGGATCGATCCCACTTTCTCCAGCGCTTCCTCCGTCACATTCGGACTTTCCTCTGTCAACTCACGCTTCTTGCCCTGGAAATTCTCCAGCTCGAAGATGGTGATCTGAAAGGAGAGGCGACGCTCTCACCCCTCCACTGATGCAGCCTGGCCCAAGCCGGGCACTAGCAGAAAGGGGAGCTGGACACAGGCCAGGCTGGCACAGACAAGCTAAACAAGCTCCGATGTGCAGGTGGAAGCGGAAGAGAGAGGAGTCACAGCACATGCGCGTCAGGCCATTGCTTCACCAAATCTGCTGCTGCTGCTCTGTCACCCATGGGGGAGCCCATGGCATTTCCCTTCCAGAAAGCCAGGCCTGGCACTGGCGCGAACACACACACACACACACACACACACACACACACACACACACACACACACACACACACACACACACACACACACACACACACACACACACACACACACACACACACACACACACACACCAGGCTGGGTGACTAAGTCGCCTATTTCTGCCTTTGCTTGCTAGTCAGTCTCCTTACAAACGAACCTGGTATTCCTAGTTCTGCAGCGAACTGTTCAGCATTGAGCCACTGCCGTTCGCACAGCAGGTTTGAGCCATACGAGTCGCACTCCATGGTAACTGGGCAGCACTACGACCGGTCTGAATTCCTTCTACCCTGATCAACAACTGGTTTTAATTCACAAACTGCATCTGCAGGGAGGGACGTGCTTTGCGCTTCACCTGCCCTGATGGCGAGTGCCAGCATCACTCATTTCTGACGTGCAGGTTCTGGCAAGATGGATGGCTCCAGTTTTAGCTTAATAGCCAAATATTGACCAGGGAGCATCTGTTGAATACAACAAGACGCGATAGCTCATCTGTACTTGGCTGAAACACTGACCACAAAGTGAATGCCTGTCTTCAGGATCATCCATTCAAATGCAAGACCCAAGATCCACACTGTTCACTCTAACAACTCACCTGGGACTCTGCTCTGGTTTGTGGTTTCCTGCCCCGGGGCTGGTTCATTGTAAATAGTTTCCCGCTCATCACTCTCTGTAGATCCATGAGCTTATTACCTGGGTCATTAACCCTGACTAGCTCAGAATGGGTTTAATTTTCACCTGGGGTCTGCAGGGCTGAGCAGCAGCCAAACCTCAAACCAAACCAAACTCCCCAGGTTGGGATTTGGTAACAAATTCAGACAGAGCCTTGGGGGCGTTGGGAACCCTGAATTTCAGAGTCATAGGGTGAGCATGAGGGTTCTGCGATGGAACCATTCACGAACATGTGGGTCCGTACACTCTCCACAGGGCAAATTGGGAGTTTCACTTTGGACGTCACTCTATCCTTGGTGTGAAAGATCAGACAGACCTTTGGGAAAGGAGTCACTGCAGGAGAAGGGCCCACAGACTGAGAACACAACACAGCTCACCTCAAATGTGCCAGCTCATTCCTTTCCCAGGAACCATCCCCAGGAGTCTCTTTCCAGCCCAAGCCACCAGCAATTAGCAGAAATCTAGGCCCAGGGGCAGTGAGAGCCCATGCCATGAGCCCGGTCTCCCAAACGCTGTTGCAGCGAAGGTGAGCCCAAGAGCCTGAATAGTCTCCTGGGTCTATTCCTCTCTCCCAGCTTCCCTGGCCAAGAACAGCAGCAGAGCATTGTGCTTGCCACCTGTGTCCTCCAGCTGAGGGAAGCGTAGAATTGAGGGACAGTGCAGACTGCTAGTAAGTGGTTGATTCCCTGTGTAAACAGCTATCTGGTGGGAAGTGGGGTCTCTGTCTCAAAGGACGGGTTACGACTGCTTCTGACATTGCACCGAGGGCTACCACTCTAACGCTGCAAGCACATCATAATGTGCCTCTTACTCCTGCACTCCCTATGGAGACCCTGGGTACAACACTCACACATCGACAGACCCATTGCTTTAGCATAATGTGGAACCCCAAGGGACCGAAGGACACTGCCCTATTCCTTCGCACAGTGCAAGATGGAGAAAGGAAATGCAGCACCACACAAGAGCTGAAGGGCTGAGCTGATGTTCCTTATTCCGAGTCTGTGACAGCAGAGCCGTTACCTCTGCCCTCTCGCACCGTAGGGAAAAACCACCAAGGAGAAACACTGACTTGCGAGGTAGCATTTGCATTTATCATCAGGGACTTTACCACCACTCCAGATCGACAGAATTATGCTTCAGACAAATATAGCCAAACTCTGCTGGGCTATAGAATCTGCTTTCTTTATCAGCCAGATAATAAAAGCTAAGCACTACAACAGTAAATGGATTACCAGGAGATCCTTCGGAACTGACAGACACTGCAGAAAGCAGCAGCACGTTTGGCAGGGGTACTAATAGTAACTCATCAGAACAAAGTTGCACTTCGTGACACTTGGAGGCTGGAAAGATCAGCTGGCACACAAGGACCAAATTTAGCACAGAACTGGGTAATGCTAAAACACTGCTGTGCTGGTAAGGCTCCAGGCTGCTGGCTTTTTAGCCACACAAGCTACAGCGTTCCACGTTAGTAAGCGAGTCCACTCAGAGACCAGTTATGTTTCGAGGGTGATCCAGAGCAATACGTAACATTAGTCTGTGACTGGCCATCGCTTTTATACCTTGTAATTGCCCCCTCTTTCGCCAAGATGCTCCCCAGCAGCCATCGGCTCAGGGGGACTCTGCGGTTCAGTCATTGTGCCTGAAAGATCCCAAACGGAAAGACGTTAACACTGTCACCCTGACACAAGTTGTACCCTTATTTTATGAAAAAATACAGTTGCTGCTTCTCTTTCTGGCTTTCATTGGGAGAACAAGCATGAGGCTGGGTACACAATTTTGACAGGAGCGTATCTGTGCACTGTATTCATAAACCCAATGATCCATTCTGAACATCTCATCTGGCCTCCAGCATAACACAGGTCACAGACCCTCAACCAGTGATCCCTGCATGGAGCCCAACAGCCTGTGACTGCATTAGAAAAACAGTCTCGGCAAAGACTGAAAATGGTGGAGACTATCATCACAAAGCCCTGGGAAGCTATTCTGAGGGGTAATTAAACTCACTGTTAAAATCTGCCTCTTATTTTCAGTCAGATTTTGTGTTGTTTCAGCCGTTCTCTCTGGTTACTGCTTCTCTCTCTTCTTGTGCAAAAAGCAATCCCAACTGTAATCACAATAAAGGACAAGCCCACCCGTGGGGTACAATTGCTGGGCCCCTTGTAGGCACTCAGAAGTTTCAGTGATGAGCACTAACGTAAGAACCTGGACGGATACATTCATTGTCTTTTCTGAAGTCAGAGCCTCTGATTTGAATGTGCCACAGCTGGCCAACTTCTCCTCCCCCCACCACCCTCTTTAAGTAGTTTTTGTTTAACAGGGCTTGGAGGAGCCAGTGGGCAGGAAGCATAAAGACCTTGAGTTCAACTAGTGTCCCAGTTAATTAAAACCCTGTGGTATCATTTCCCCCAAATTTTAACAAAATATCCTGTACAATAAAAGACCTTTTCTAAAACTCCTGTGCTAATTGCTAAAAACCCATTCAAATTCAAGCAGAGTTCCTGCCATTACCTCCTCTGGAGTGTTTCAGTTGTGACAGAGCGGGATCAGGGGACAGCACTATTTATGAGTTGTTTCTGAACAGGGCAGCACATTTTGATGCTGATGCAGCAGGTATGTCTCCTGAATTCCATCCATTAGGTTTCACTTCAATAGCGAGGGATTGCAGCGGGCTATGGAAACATTATTCAAATTTCTTCTGGCTTTCCCTTAAAAATATCCCACTCAATTTGCAAAAGATTAATATTGAACTTTGCATCTGCACGTTCTCATTGCTCCTTGCCAGATTCTCCGGAAAACTCCTCCTCTGCAGTTTATTGATGTATTTACACTGAAACCAAGGACAGTGCAAGGCAAAACTCATGCAAAATAGTTACAGTCTGTTTCAGGCTACAGAGCGAGGCAAGGCCTGGGGGCTCCAGCCCACACTGGCTCCGTTGTAGCTCTGGTGAAGTGAGGGCTCTTTACCCAGAAGGATTGCGGGATATTTTGAGGTAGTGTTGCCTAGCGGATAGGGCACTAGACTGGGACTCATTAATCTGCTGGGTGGCCTTGGGTCAGTCACTTTCCTGCCCTGTCCATCTTGGCTATTAGATAGCATGCTCTTCAGGGTAGAGGCTGTCTATCTGTGTGCCTGAACAACGCCGCCCCACTCTCATTACGAGGCTCAAGGCACTTCTGGAAGGCATGGAGCCTATTTGCAGAGCACAGCGATTGCATTACACAAAATGATGCTACAGACCTAGAACAGCGGCTTTTCGGTCCCTGGAGCCCGCTGGCTCCATGTGACCAGTGTGCTCCATCTAAGCAGCTGCAGTTCATGTTCCTATTCACAGGCTAATACTGAACATCACTCGGGTTGGTCTGAGCCCACTTCAGATGGAGAGCAAAGCCAGCACGGCTGTAAGGACACAGGCCTTCATGGTGCCAAAGAGACCTAGCCCCCCAAATACCCCATGTTAACAGGTTGCTCCTTACACCCTTCCCTACCCTCCGTCTCTTTGGGGTCTGTGGAGCTGCCAGGACTTCTGATAGCAGCAGTTCTGCTGCAGGTGCTGGTGGGGCTCACATGGTTATTGGCCTTCGAGCTGGGCAAACCATCCACAGCAAAACAACTCATGAGACAAATGTAACGAAATGAATCACTAAAGTCGCTCCATTCTGTGCCCTGGTCTTGGGTGGGGGTGAGGTGCTTTAATTTTTATTTGCAGAGTTGGTGTGAAATCTGGGCACTCCCTTGTCACATCAGCCTGCGTGGGAAGTAGGGTGTCAGATAGAGGGAAACAGAAAAGCATTGGAATAAGACACCTACTGCAGCATGTCTCCCAAGGATCTCCATTGTGTTAATGGGAAGCATCATGGTAACGACAATATCACTAATGTACCTCAGAACTGGTAAACTTTCTGTCCGAGACAACGATACCACAGCAAGAAGCATGGCCGAGGCAGGCATACTGGGATAGTGGTCATGAAGCAAGCTACTTAAACACAGGCTAGGGAGAATTTCTAGGGCAATATACTCCACAAGTTGGTTAATAGGAACTGATAAATCTTAGAGTTTTGTAATGCTGCCGGTCACTGTACTATTTTAGCACCTAAATAGGCAGGGGAAGGTGAAGTTACCATTTCAAAAGGTACTTCTGTCATTTCTATTTTCAATATCACTTCATATCAGGCAACAGGCAATCACACGCAAGGGTAAAACTGGGTTGTGCGTGAAGTTACACAATGACCAGATTTAATGGGAGAATGGCTATGCCAGGAATTGTGGTATGCTGGGATAATTACAATGTCTTAGCAAAGCAAAAGCATCCATTAAATACAACTGGCATCCAAGTTTTGTACTCTAATTTATTGTCATTGTTTGAATGCAACACATTTTGTACATGCAAAGATCCACCATGGACAGCAGTTGACTGTAGTTCACTTTTATTGCAGTTCCTCGTCACATGTTCATCTGCTTCTCTATTGATATGAAAACTCTTAGTTGTAAAATATAAAATTACTTCTGTACAGAACACTGAGGGGAGGGACTGGAATGGGATTCATTTGTATCTTTTACCAAACAAGACACCGTAATTTTCTCTTTTTTACTTTAAAAATACAGGTACTCTCCCATATGTTCATTTTCTTGGTAACATTTATTTTTGCAATGACTAAAGTGCCCCAAAATCCTGCTTCATTTTCCAAGTTCATGGAATATGCACATAGATAAGGCAGTTGCAAAACATCAGAGGGTAGGGATAATATATTGTACTGATTTTTCTTTCCTAACAGAACTCAATTTCCTCTTGCTGTCAGCTTCTTTAATCCCTTTGAGAAATGCTCCCAGCACACTGTTAGAAAATATAATCTTTTGTAAATATCTGGCAAGGCTAAACTTGGAATCATAGTCATACAAGTAGATACACCACAGATAGAATATCTGTATTACTTAGGAAACTATGTAGTACAAAATATTTTCTATAGCACAACATATGTATTCATTGTGTGATCCATATTTACATGTTCTATAAGGCTATGCAGAATGATATAAAAGTTTGTATCTATACAATAGCTCCTTTAAACAGGCTTGATACAGTCAGCATATTCACTACGGTAAGAAGAAAATGCATAAGTCACACAACCTTCCCCCTCTCTCCAAATCGCATCAATAGGATGAAAAAATCATTTCAACACATTTTGGTAAAAATATTTTCAGCTGAGGGATGGGACAGACCAAACAGTGGTTTGAAGAGCTTCAGAGAAAGCACATTGCTATGAGAAAGGATTTCCAATCACCCTGGAAATGACATATTTCGCATACGGTTCACCACACATTTTCCCTGCCCTGTATCACTGTCATCAAGAGCCTGCATTGACCAACAACCTTCGACTCTGGTATCCTGGATGACTGAGGAGTCAGAATATTGTGCTCATTGGTCCATACTCAAACCCACTGTAAAAGGCAGCGCTCCACAGATGTTAATATGGTTGCAGCCAACCAGGAAAGCCTGGTCTTCACTCGGGGGGGAAAAGGTGTGTTCTTGGCTCCAGTGAAAATCCTAGGTAACTAAAAGTAGAATGAACAAACAAACTGCCTTGTCTTTACTAGGACTGTACTTCAAGTTAGCTAACTTGAGTTCAGAACATCTCTTTTTCCTAGTGAAGACCAGACCTTACACCAAATCTGGACTTGTCCCTTCGTCCTTGGGTTGGGTTAATTAGCAATGCACTGTTAGTACCTTGCAAGCTTAGCGGCAGAAGTGGGCTGTGAGCTCTAAGAAAAGAGGACATACTTTGCACACACAAAAAAAAAGGGGGGGGGGGTCAGAGTTAACATGCAGAAACAGCTGAGTCCCTTTCTAATCTAATGTTTAAAGGCCGAACGCTGCCTTTGGATATTGGTGTAGATCTTGTCGAACCCAATGAGAGCATCACACATGTGCCACAGGACAGAATTTGCCTTACCCACCCAGGGACTTAGATGATCCTTATCACTGCAGTATCGGAGTGCCTCTGACGTGGGTGTAAGGAGGTGAGCTCCTACCACTATGTATGGGGTGAGTAAGGGTGAACAATGTGGTCTCTTCAGTTTAACAGATGCTCTAATGGCAAACCAGCATGGATTGGTTTGTATGAAGGGCAAACAGGAGAGAAAGGAGTTTTCAAGGTAGTGCAGAGTTCCACATTCATAGATCATTCCCGAGAGGCCATGTTAGCATACACCCTGCCCCACAAGGACACGTTGGCTTGCTTTAGACTGTTTATTGTATTACTTAAGTTCAAGAATATTAGAAAAGAACATTTACCCCCAAGCAGAAATTGTTTCATGTTTTAAATATGAACCTGTGCAAAAGAACTTAAAGATTGTCAGCATTGTCAACTACATTCTTTTCCTCCTGAGATAGCAGATTCTCTCTTAAGGTTTAACCTGCCTGCACTGTCCAATTGCAGAAGTCTGGATCAGTTACAGTTATCAGTTCAGTTACAGCTTAGCCTGACTGAAGGGGTTTTATACTTTACTGACACGGAAAGGTATTTGTATGGTAACAAGAGACACTGGGCCCAACTAGATTGATAGAGTTTTAACATTCTATGGAACTGACCCTTTTGGCCTACTCGAAGAAAACCAAACTTCTACCACCCTCAGAACAGCCATATTGAACATATCTGCATCTCCCAAATAATTACATTTCACTGACTTCCATTATATTTTACAAAACAGACCATGCCTAATTCATGCCAATTATTCTACACAGGACACCTTCACACAACTCCTTCTCTTATCCTATAGAATACATGGCTTGTTTATTTCTAAAACACATTTCTATCATCACAGAATTCTAACATTTTGGACAGTTGGCACAATGGGAGTTTGGATTGATCAACTTTTTTTGTTCCAAAGATTCAAATAATGTGTGACAGACCCTTCAAAAGCCAATTACACTCAGTTTCCCTACACACCTTTAATGGCATTGGGCATAGCCCTGTACATAGTCAGGATGCAAAGTGTAAAGAAGGCAGCTAACATCACTGGGTGCCTAGATTTTTAAAGGATTCCAAACTATTTATATTAAACTTATCCTAGAATTGTTCTCATCATTAGTGTGATGTTTTGGTTCAGCAGGGCTCTCCATGTAGCAACTTTACATTAAACCACATCCAGGGTTTACTACCTTACACATTGCAGGCATATTAAGTACATGTGCAAACCTGTAAAATTACTTATAAACTAATGGATAATGCTGCTGCGGATAGTATGGTTGATCAAAAGTTTGCAAACATATGTGCACAAATTGGAAAAAGTTCAGAGGAGAGAAACAAAAATAATGAAAGGTTTAGGGAACATGACCTATGAGGAAAGATTGAAATAATTAGATTTGTTTAGTCTAGAGAAGAGAAGACTGAGAGGGGACACGGGAACAGTTTTCAAGTGCATAAAAGACTGTTACAAGAAGGGAGAAAAATTGTACTCGTTAACCTCTGAGGCTAGGACAAGAAGCTATGGGCATAGCAGCAAGGGAGGTTTACGTTGGACAGTAGGAAAAACGTCCTAACTCACAGGGTAGTTAAGCATTGGAACAAATTGCCTAGGGAGGTTGTGAAATCTCTCTCAGTGGAGGTTTTTAAGAGCAAGTTAGACAATCATTTGTCAGAGATGGTCTAGATAATACTTAGGCCTGTCTTGAGGACAGGGGACTGGACTAGATGACCTCTCGAGGTCCCTACAATTCTATGATTTGTGAATTAGTAGCCGGCAGTTTCTGATATACAATGCTTCTGGTAATTTGCGAGCAATTACTAGGTGATCAAAACAAAATACCAGAGTGTGGAAAGCTAAACCTCTGTGCAAGCAAGAAGCAAGTTTTTAAATCCTACACGACCATGTTAAAAATATTAAAATGGAAAGCAGAAATTTAGCATCTTTGCGTACAGCAGGTAATATAAAACCAGTAAAAACATTGACTTCGCATATATTGTACTAACCTCAAGATACACAGCCATAAACAAGGTGAATATGCAAAACGAATAAAGGAGAAGAAAAGGCCAACTGGTGATTCCAGTGAATATGAAATGTACAGACGTGTACTGATCCTAAAACATCAGTGGATTAAAATTCTCGGGGAGGATTCTCCAAATTTCAGTGAAAAAAAAGGGGCATTAACGAAGTATTTCCAAGTTCCATACACCAGCCTGATTTACATGTACTTGTTTAAACTATTGATCTACTAATGCAGCTGTAGGATGAAGAGCAGATAAAACTGTGACAGTCTTAAATAAAAAGAACAAAACACTTCTGCAAAAGCACCTTGTATTCAATGGCAAATGCCAAACACCAGCTATCTCCATCAATCACACTTACGGGAGTTCAAGTAAAAGTGAGTTAAGAGTTAAAACTTACTCTTAAAATAGCTTCCAACAGTTATTAAAACAAAAAAAAAATCACACATGAAGAACATGCTGCAGGTAAGAGCTCATTCCTGGCTCATATTAATAGCAAGTTTTAATCTGTGATTGTTAAAGTAAAATAGTAAAAAGTTTCATATGCATTATTTGAAATTAAAATGGAATTTATCTAAAGAAACTTTTGCAGCATGTTGTTATATGTGTAATAAATATTTATGATATCAATAATTTCACGGTGGGAACCTGGAGTCAAGAGAAAATAGATATTTAATTCACATACAATACGAAGAAATAAAAGATCAGAAAAAAAAAAACACCACTATCTCACTCAACTTTATCCTAAAGATTTTTTTTAGTCACACATATTTAAGATTAAACATTTCTCACTAGCAGTAAAACTACAGTACATTTCAGTGCATTGTCCATGAAGAAATGGAAACACATACTCAAAGGGCTTTGCCAATATGCAAAACCAATCCCCTCAGTGTATCAGAATGCACAGCAAAAACACTGCAGCTAACAATCTAAAGAGTTTGTGGCTTTCATTTTGTTGCATCAGGAAGTGTTAGACAAAATGCTCTGATTGTCATTAAAGAGACACTATCAAGTTGCTCAATCCTAAAATTAAACCTCCCTCAGTGTTTTTATGGTCACATGCAAATCTATCTGGGTTTTGAATTTAAAAAAAAAAAAAAAAAAAAAAAAAAAAAGGCACCCACACGCTTAGCAAGGGAAATTAAAAGTGACCAACATTCTTCTGTCACACCTAAAAACCCAGCAGCTAATACTGTTCAAATTGTACACACCAACACCAGCAAGAACATCTGGTACACCACCGACAAAACAAGCTGGCTGATGCATTACAAGCATAGAAAAATACAAAGCTTGCCTAAAAGTTACATTTCCAAAATAAAAACAGGTCCCACGCCACATAAACAATGGGCAGAAAACCTATACAACTAATTTTAAAAAGCAGTCAACATTGTCTCTTTTAGAGTTTGGACAAATGTGCTCCTCTGGAAGCTTCTCCTCCTTCCCTTAACGGGCAGCGGGGGGGCGGGGGGGGAAGGGAGTTAACCACATGAAAGAGGGCAGAAGTGTGACTCCATTCGATAGTAATATTTGAGAATTGACTGACCTGGCAGAACAAACTGTAAAAGCAGTGTCTGGCATTGCCTGAAGAGAGGTGACAAAGAACTGAACAAAGACATTTTTATTTTGAAGTGGAAAAATATTGTATTTCTATAAAATAAGGGGTGCTACTGTTAGAACTCTGACATTAAAAGGGAGAAGAGCATACTGGTCATCTCTCTTGACATACTGCAGTTATTTACTGAAGTACGGGCTGGGTGTGAAATCACCTAATTTGTGACTTCTTTATGACAAGAGTTGGCACATGGTTTATGGCAGCTAACAACTTGATGGGTGGCAGACAAAGGTTATCCCTTTGGCTAGCAGGTGCACTGTTGTGGTAGTACCACATAAGACAAGCCTTCTGAAACGCTGAGCAGAAAAACGGAAAATGTGTGCAAGTGCTGGTGCCTGATTTTTAACATTTAATTTAAATAACCTTTCAGCAGGAGACAAGAATGTGTGTTTTGCTCCCACGATGCAACTATGTGCAGCTTCATCACATCTGACTGTTCAGGCCCAAACATTCTGCCACAGAAGGTTACGAGAATAGTGGAATAGAAAGAGCTTATCTACTTTGATTCAATTCTCCTTTCCATGTCACTGATCTCCTTATCGGAGTCCTGGGGGTGCCTACCTTAAAGAATGCGCTTTCCTGTTAGTGTATCTTTTTAAAGATTTTTCTGAAAAGAGCACTTGGGGAAAATAAAGTAACTAATACATATTTTAAATACAGTAATTTACTTATAAATGGACTTCTTGGTTAAAAAAAACTTGCCAATTTCAGAATCTGGATCCAAAGACATCAAAACTCTTCTGATGTGACTGTCACAGCTGTGTTGTGATGTTAGTATTATCTACATTGTTAACATACCAACATTTGGTCTTAAAGTAAGATATATAGATCATTTCATAAACAGTTGAGAAGTGAGAGATTGCATTTAGGTTATCCCACAAAATCAGCATAAAAATAAACACTTAAAACTGATATTTACAAAGGTAACTAATAAAAATATCCAGTGGGACAATCTGAGGTGCTTCTAGAATGACATTCAACAATTACCTGGAACCCTCATATTGACAAGACTCTACATCCTTCCTCGTCTCTTCCTTTTCAGTAATAAAAACAACATTTACATCTATTTTTAAAGAGAATTGGTTGACATTATTGCTTTATCGTCTTAAGAATATGACATTCTAATAATGCGATTACACTACATGCTGACAGACCAGACAATCCCAGTTAAAGAATGAAAAATTAACATTATGCTCAATTTAAAAATCAACTTGATCTGCCTGATCAGCAGATCATGTGCAAGCATCAGCCAACCAAAAATACCTTTAAAAAAAATATCAGTCAAGTTTAATTTTTTAATATGGCAGTAAACATGATTTGTTCTTTCATTCTCTCTTCCACAAACTTCATTCTGAATATGAACCACTATTAGTTCACAGGAAAGATGATTTTAAATTTTGTTATTTTCATAAACAAATACAAACCCCAGCCTTTACATTTGACACGCCTTCCAGCATTCACATGCTTGAGTTGCTGAACATAGCTTAATTCTGCAGAGATGTCATCTTTGTTCGAAGGCAAGGGAACTTTTTCTGATGCGCCGTATTTCCTAGAACAAATGTTATCCTCAGGCAAGATCTTCTGAAGTGCTAACTATACTGCACCATCTCTTACTTCAAGTAGTTCTAAAGTGACTATATCCTTCCCTATCTGAGAAGATACAGCTTTGTATTTGTCTTTGAATATTAAGCAGCTTTCTCCACAAAGCAGGAAGGCACCATGCACATAGCAGTCGAGGAAGGAAGCAAACAGCAGCAGCATGATGTGTGAATTTTAGGTTCAGATGAGTTAAGGCTTCTGTTATACTTCCATGTCTTTTTCTAGTCATAATCAGGGTCTGAAAAGGGAGAAAAAAACAGAAGCTCTTTGAATAGCTGCAGTATGACATTGTTCATAAATTTAACCAATCCCATTGCCCTCGGGACTCTCAAGTCTCTGGGATGTGTGCGCACCATCAGTGATGCTCTTTGCATGTTGCAGCAGCAGCCACATGCTATTTTGTTTTATTAAATTGCATATGGACTATTAAGAGCATCATTGAAACCAAGTGCTCCAATGGTTTAAATATCTATCGGCAGAACCTGCCCGTTAACCAATGACAACACTTTGTAGTAGAACTCTACATATTGTTATAAAATTAGCAGAACGGTGAATGTTATTATAAAAGAACTGCCTGCCTAGAATTGCCTTGCTTTCATCTGGGCTAGTAACTAAGGCTACAGAACAATAAGGGAAAGGGAGAAACTGCATAATCTGTATAGTAAATGTCAATGAAATCTGATCTGCTTCATTATAGCAATATTTTACTGTCTTGGACATGCATTGCACAGTTACACACAACATGTGTATGCTCTATGCTTGCTGAGTCAGCGTACAGGCATCTTCAGAACAGATTTTCCAGTCAAAGTTTCACATCATCAGAATCAGCTTTAAGGGGCTTGAGCATTGCAATGATGTGTCTGCTGCATGTCCATCCATGTGGCTGTACCAGTCACAGAAAAAGCTCACCCATGCCCTGTGGGAATAGGGTGTGAATACCGAACATACATTATTTCTGACAGGCTGCAAGGGCTAAAGGTAACTGCATAGTAATTTCTCCTTCAGCTAAGAATCTCCTTTGGCTGAAAAGACAGGAACTTCACAGCAAAGCAGTCAAATGAAAATCCTACAGAGTAACACCTCTGTTTTCGCTGTACTGTACCTTCTCAAACCTGATTCTCATGCTGGCTCTGCCTCTTCTTCGATTTCAGCTCTTTCAGCCACTGAGGAGACATTTCTTCTGACCTAAGGACACAGCAAAATAAACTTTATCCTACACTGACAATATCTCATTACAGAAACAAAAACAAAATAAGCCATATCCTTCTGGGAGCCTAGCAGGGAAATGAACAGCTGTTTCTGAATTTACTGATTGCTGGAATTTAAACTGCTCTCTCACCTGTTCTCCTTCTCAGCACTAGAGGGCAGTACCCTGCCACCAGGAGCTCCTTGCTGGAATTGGGATTTAAATAGCTGTGCAGAATTTATTTCACTAGGACTCTCCGGCTCTTGTCTTTTCCGAAGCTGAGCCTAGAAGAAAGGTTTATTTTTAAAAAAGCTGCTTTTAGATTTCCTTGGAGGACAATCTGATCACTCAAATCACTTCACTGCCTTATGAAGCTGCAGAAAGCACAAGTCTGAAATCCATAAACTGCATAAATTCATAATGGAATTTACCATAAATCTGAGCTGTTTTGAAAACATACACGAACTATTATGGAGTTAAATTTCCTTCTAAACCACTGCCAATATTTCTGTCAATAATACAGGGTCAATGAGTGAAAAAGCTATTTACAACATCACTATACATTTCTTAGGCCATCTAACAGATCATCAATTTTTCTTTTCTGAACTGTTCAAACCTCATTGCACTGCGACGCCCTTCCGACAACCCCAGGAAGGGGGACCAAAGCCTGAGCCTCCCCGAACCGCTCTCTCCCCGGTGGTGGGACCAAAGCCAAAGCTCAAGGACTTCAGCTCCAGGCAGGGGGGGCCTGTAACCTGAGCCCCACCGCCCAGGGATGAAGTGCTCAGGCTTTGGCCCCGGGAGGCGGGGCTCGGACTCTGGCCCCAGCAAGTCTAAGCCAGCCCTGGCGACCCCATTAAAATGGGGTCCCGACCCACAGTTTGAGAACCGCTGGGTTAATGTATAAATTGTCCTTTCTGGGATTCTTGCACCTTCCTCTGGACAGCATCTGATGGTGGCCACTGTCAATCATGGGATACTGGACTAGATGGACCCCTGACATAATCTAGTATGATCTGTCTATCTTCACCTTGAGAACAGAGTGGTCCATGCCTGGAAAAACAGGAAGCCTCTGAGGTTGCATAGCTGAGGATCTCTCTGTTTTGTGTATTTTTTCTTCCTCATCAGACTCTTCCTGTTTTGTAGATTTCTCTTCTAACAAAAATTACAATGACCAGATGTTATTTCACACCAGACACATTTAAATAGAAACAAAGCAAGTTGGTCAGCAAATTTTCTGTCCATGCCCTGACCTCATAACCCTCTTCCTGTGTAACAATGTAACATAGTAGAATCATGAAGACTTAGTGGAAGTTATTTGACATGATTTAGCACTCACACCATGGCGATGGGCACACTGTAAATACCTAATGGTAGAGAGAGACTGTTTATTAGGGCTGTAAAAGGGCAGAATTGTATACTTAAATTAATTCAGCTCTTGCTTCTGAATTACTCAGTTTATACATCATAAAAGCATATATGATACAGTTCAGTTTACAACAGCTCAGTTCACTCACATTCGCTGGCCTCTTGCTTGGAAATTACTTTACTACATTTTGGCTTTGCACAGTCATCATCAAAGGTCACAGCTTGAACCAAAACCAGCTGCAGCTTTGTAATATTAACATTTCTGATTCAATGTCTTCAAATAAACACTGCATTTTGTATTGAGTCAGATCACCAATTGTGCATGCACGTGCAGCTAGTTACTAGTAACATGAGAACAGCGCAGCTGGCACACTCAACCATGCAATAGCTGGGACAACTTGCTCTTCATCTGCCTCAAACAGAAACCACCAGAAGAGACTAGTCTGATCATACGTTCTTCTCTCCCAGCCATCGAGCCTTAGGATCCTTCCCTGTATTCTGTACTGCCCTGGGGAGTCCAGAGGACTGCAGCCATACAGCTCGATGCGTAACTATGGTGGTTACCATAGAACCAGAGGCTGTGTCAGCTGATTGATAGAAGACTGTAAATACACTCTGACAATCGCCTTTGGTGACGAGGGCTTGAAACTGGTCCTTCTGCTCTTGTGGCAAAAGAAAGAACATTTGCTATAGTTCATACCCTTGTACTTTGCCATCAAGGCATGATAGCTGACTACCCAGGAACTGCAGGGCAGCCAAAGAGTAGCTTTTGTGGCCGAGAAGGTGCAAGAGCTTAAAACCATTGTTATGAGGTGTTGATCTAGACTGGGGAGGGGGGCAAACTTTTTGGCCCAAGGGCCACAACTGGGTGGGGAAATTGTATGCAGGGCCATGAATATAGGGCTGGGGGGTTGGGATGCAGGAGGGTCTGTGGGGTATGGGAGGGTGTACAGTATGCAGGAAGGGGCTCAGGGCAGCGGGTTGGGATACAGGAGGGTGTGGGTTGCAGCAGGGGGGTCAGGGCAGGGGGTTGGGGAGCAGGAGAGAGTATGGGGTGTGGGAAGGTGTGCTATATGTAGGAAGGGGCTCAGGGCAAGGGGTTGGGGTGCATGAAGGGGCTCAGGGCAGGGGGATGGAGTGCACAGGGGTGCAGGGTGCAGCAGGGGGCTCAGGGCAGGGGGATGGGGTACAGGAGGGGTGTGGCAGGGGGCTCAGGGCAGAGGGTTGGGGTGCACAGGGGTGCAGGATGTGGCAGGGGGCTCAAGGCAGGGGGTTGGGGTGCAGAAGAGGGTTCAGAGCAGTGAGTTGGGGTGCAGGAGGGGTGTGGGGTGTGGCAGGGGGCTCCGGGCAGAGGGTTGGGGTGTAGGATGGGTGCAGCAGGGGGGTCAGGGCAGGGGGTTGGAGGCTGAGGGTAAGAGGTTGGGGTGCAGGAGGGAGTATGGGGTGTAGGAGGTTGTGCTATATGCAGGAAGGGGCTCAGGGCAAGGGGTTGGGGTGCAGGAAGGGGCTCACAGGTGTGCAGCAGGGGGCTCAGGGCAGTGGGCTCAGGCCAGGGTGTTGGGGTGCAGGAGGGGTGCACGGTGTGGCAGGGGGCTCAGGGCAAGGGGTTGGGGTGCAGGAGGGGTGCACGGTGTGGCAGGGGGCTCAGGGCAAGGGGTTGGGGTGCAGGAAGGGGCTCACAGGCATGCAGCAGGGGGCTCAGGGCAGTGGGTTGGGGTGCAGGAGGGGTGTGGCAGGGGGCTCAGGCCAGGGTGTTGGGGTGCAGAAGGGGTGCACGGTGTGGCAGGGGGCTCAGGGCAAGGGGTTGGGGTGCAGGAAGGGGCTCACAGGCATGCAGCAGGGGGCTCAGGCCAGGGTGTTGGGGTGCAGGAGGAGGTGCGGCAGGGGGCTCAGGCCAGGGTGTTGGGGTGCAGGAGGAGGTGCAGGGGGCTGAGGGATCAGGGCAAGCGGTTGGGGTGCAGAGTGTGGGAGGGGGCTCAGGGCAGGAGGGATACGGCAGGGGGTTAGGGGCAGGAGGGGTTTGGGCTGTGGACTCCTGCCCAGTGCTGCTTACCTTGAGCAGCTCCGGGGTGGCCAGCAAGTCTGGAAGTGTCTCCTGGGGGTGGGGTGGGGCGGGGCAGGCGGCTCTACCGCGCGCTGCCCTCACTTGTGGGTTCCACCCCCAAAGCTCCCATTAGCTGAGGTTCCCTGTTCCCAGCCAATGGGAGCTGCAGGGGACAGTGCCTTCAGGCAAGGGCAGCGCACAGAGCCCTCTGCTCCCTCCTCTCCCCGTATCCAAAGGGACGTGCTGTCGGCCATTTCTGGGAGTAGCGCAGGGCCAGGACAGACAGCGAGCCTGCCTTAGCCCCGCTGGGCCATGGGGCTGGCAATCCTGTGGGCCGGACTGAAAGCCCTGATGGACCAGATCCAGCCCGTGGGCCGTAGATTGTCCTCCTCTGATCTAGACCAATGTTGCCTGCTTCACTCATTAATGGCATTGACTACCAGAGAGTTTGCGGTGAGATGGGAGAAAAGGAACTCTGAGCCCTTGGCTGGTACATAGTGCTTGTCAGCCTGCGTGCATGTAGGCAAGGCAGTAGCTAGCTTTTGCCACATAGTGTATGGGCTGGAGGCTATAGGGCATCACTAATGGGCAAGGCTACCTCGCTTTGAGGATAGGTATGTAAACCATGCACTGGGAGTGCTGTGGTTCTTGTATCTCCTCCAAGGGATCGTTAAAGCCTCTGCCGTCTTCTTCATCCATTCTTGGAAGTCTTTGAAGTTACCCATCTAGGATGGGGGAGGGGACATAACTGCCTTGTCTCATGAGGAAGAGGATTTATTAGAGGGTAGTGCCTCCTCCTCTGCCCTGAGCTCTTGTTCTTCTAAAGGATCTTCCTTGGGAAGAGGGTTCTGGGGTACCAGTGGGGACACTCTATAGAACTGATCACCAGACAGGATCCAAGGGTTCCAGAAAGCCCAAAGTGGCAGGACATAAGGAAAGGGAGAGGGACCTCCAGGATACTTTTACTAAGGCTGACGGGTCAGACGTCACCTGATTCCTGTGGTCTCATCCTTAGGATACAGCACAGGAAAGGTGGTAGAATCCTGTATGGAAATGTCTGAGTCTGGGAGAAGCTAAGGGTGTCAGTACCCATGGTGAAATTGGCACAGGCAGTCACATTGGTACCAGAGATCAAGATTTTGTGTGAGGTTGCAGCAGCACTAGAGAGTATGCCAGTACCTGAGGGTACCAACAGTACTGGCAAAAAGTCTTCTTGGCACTCCTCAGGAGAAGGAATTTGGGCTCTACTGACATTTGGAGAGCCTCTTGAGAAAGAAATGCAACCAGTATCAACCGGTATCAGAGCTCTTCGACACTGATCCTCAGGTTGAGAAGTGTCAGGTGGTACTGGAGAGGGTATGAATGGGATGGTCCGTACGCCCTTTATGACCATGGCTCAAGGAAGAGGTCAAAGATCCTTTCTTCAAAGAGTCCTTCGCTATGCTTGGAGGGCTCCAATGAGGCTACCACTCGTTTGCTGAGAGACTTCTTGGTACACAGTGTGCTAGAACCCTTTTTTGGATGTATCAACCTCTTGATATCAGAGGAACTATAAGCCTCGGCATTACCCATCCTGTGAGGCCAGCTCTCCTTATTTCCTGGTCTCTGGGCCAATTTCTCCCATGTAGGGATCAAGGTATTTTCTTTTCAGTAGATTTTGAAGTCTTCGAAGGTGCCCCTTCATCTCTGCTCACTGGAGCTGAAGAAATCACTGCAGCGACCTGAGAGGCTGACCCCAGGGTATGGGTGAGGGGGTGGAAAGGTGCAGGGGAAGATTTGGACTCTGAAGTGGTGCTTGATAAGGAGCAACTTCAGCCTCTCTCAAATTCCTGGACCTGCTCTTGAAGCTAAAGCAGATTTGCACTTTGACGGGATGTGAGACTCTGAGTCAGCTGGAATGCCCATCGTTGAAAGGAAAGGACCTGTGTCAGGTCTGTCAGGGTCTGAAGCCCAGGGTTTTGGGCATGCCCAAGGAAGAAAGGTGGCAAATGAACAGGGGTCAAAGGCAAAAGGCCCTGACCATGGAACAAAAAGGAGGGACCTGCTAAACCAGAGAACTTGTGCTGGGGAAAGAAAATATAAAACAACAAACTAAAATGAGTGAATAACATTAATAGAATAATAGGAACAAGGAGGAAAAAAACAAGGTAGGTATGCTGAGCTATTGGACATCTCTAGCCACAGGTTGAGAAGGAACCGGAGTCCACCTCTCCCTGTATATCCTCAGGCTGGAGCACAAAGATGCGAAGGGCACAAGCATGAATATGCACATACTGCTGACAAAAATCTCTGACTGAAGATGCGCAGGCACACACACAACTATAGTGGAGTACCCACAGGGACATTAACTCAAAGAAGAGAAAAGATTCTACAGAGGACAAAATATATCTCCAACTCCGCAGCACCATGACTAATTATTTCACAGGACTGAGAGGGATACCTGTGGAGTCTTTAAACATCCAAGTGCTGTCAGTCTCCTGCATCACCGAGAGTTTGTTTTCAGACTCTAACCGTCTGCTTCTCCTGAGCGAATGGGAGCTAGGTGCCCGGTGGCGAATCCTTTTGCTGAGCTGCACGCGGGTTTTCAGGGCACTGGAATCCAGTATAGAAGTTTGCTTTTAAAAAGAAAAAATGTTACCCTCAAATGTGGGAATGTCAATTAGCCTGAAAATAGGGTGGTTCATTCCATAACTACTGCAGGTCTTATTTTTAAGCATAACCATATTTCAGATTAATTAAGACTCCTTTTGTTTTAATTATTATCACCATTATTTTAAACTCCAATTAAATCGAATTTACTCAGAGCGCTAAGATGCTGTACAATAACTGATATGGAACTACAGTGGTTTCTCATTTGGACAGTTCCCTGAACTCTGCTTAGTTCTGGATGTTTGAGCTGCATCACTGCAGAGTTATTTTTCAATAACCAACCTATGATAATCTGTGTGCTCTTACTAGGTAACAATGGCCATCAGCCAATCAGAAGGCAGGGACTTGCAAAACCATAAAGGGATTATGCAACTCTCTCCTCTCTGATAGTATGCTATATTTTCCCAGCTCTGATTGGTCCCCATCTTCAGAAATGTCAAGCTGTTTGCCAGCAACAAAAAGAATGAAAGTTAAGTATCATGGCTTTTGGCAAAAAGGAGATGATCAGTTATTTAAAACAATGCCATCTCCATGCACAAAGGAAAACTGAATGGATTACAGTAGAGCAAAAGCAGAGCAGTTGTATTTAGTGATATAATTCATTGCCGATTATAACTGTCTTTTCCCAGAGGCCCTGGGCCCTCCATTCTCCCCTGAAAGCTTCTATTTTAAAACAAAGATTTTAAAAGTTCTCAGTTCAGAAACTAACCATTCATCCAAACAGCACAAGGGCCTTCTGGACTTGGACAGTTCTGCTTGAAGTCATCACTGTTTCGAAATGGCATTTGCAGCTGCTGGGAGGATGGGATCTATGGTCCTATAGCAGAGGCCACTACAAGGTACCCCACACCCAGAATCCACTGGCAGTAAGGTGTGAAACCACCACAATGCTGCACTGCCCAGGATCTGGACTATTATCCTTAGTTACGGGAAGAGAAAGCGTTAGCCTCCTTCAGACATTTTACAGCGCAGTCTGTTGTTCAGCTACACTACCGCTATTCAGGTCAGCTACAGTAATACGTAAATAGATGCATTGTAGCGGCTTCTGAGAACACTCTATGTTCCACCTTCCCCAAAGCTGTAAATTCTACTACAAAACAAAGGGGGGGGGAGTTGTATAGAGAGAGAACGTAACAATTCATAGGTAGCTTTCTACAGTATCTGCCCCCAGCTAACATATAAGAAAAGACGAGCAACTCTTATTCAAGATAAATTCTTAACTCACAGAGACTGTACCTGAAAGGAGAAATCCATATTATCTGTAGGAATGCTCTTGTGTAGCGCTGAAGCGGAGAACTATCTGCATGACTAGGCACTGTTATTACCAACATTCCTGTGCAATTCAGGATTCTCAATTTTTCAAAAGATTCTCTTTAAACTAAAATCATTTTAGGAACATGATTTTAAAAAGACTGCAGAAAGACGGTCTCATTGTCAATTAGAAAAGTAGTATTAAAATCCAATCTCTGTAGCTTAATCTGCATTTCTCACAGCATGGTGGAGCACTAGCAATTTGTATCACTTTACTATGTTGTCTCAGAAATGTATGGCTTCCATTTCCTAGAGTCATTAAACTCTTTTTCACAGCACATCTCCTAGGAGCAGACTGAAAAATGACCAACTGAAGTGCAAACCATTGTCCCTTTGGTCTCTTTTAATAGAATTCACACAGACTTAATAGGAAGGGCAGCCACAAGAACTTTCACTGCAATTTATCTTGAATTTTTCACACAAGAAGTCACTGAAGAAGCTTTAATGGATAAAGAAGCACAGCACAAGGTTGACTATAAAGTTGGGAGAAGACATGGCATAGCATTTTGCTAACAGTGTAGGTAACATACTTAAAATGAACAACTTTTTCCATTTATGGAGACTTACATCAATGAAGGAGAAGTCAATGGTTTTCTCCTCAGAGTAGGTATCTGCTGGAAGGGGTCTCACAATACCATCAGTTGAATCCATATCAGTGCTGGAACGGTCCAAACTTGTGCTCCTTTGGTCTTTTGAGGAATCGTGCTGATCGATCATGGAGGCAGGTTCCGTTTGAGAAGAGAGAGAAGACAGCCGGCTATTCGGTGGCTGCTTCCTTGTTGAAACAACATTGCTTTCTGAGGAAGGAGACTCGGGCACAAAGCTGCAACACAAGAGAATGAACTTTGAGGCAGAAGGATGCATGAGCGAACATACCTGCAAGTATATTTTATACCATGCATACTTAGAATGTATCATGATGTATTGCATGTACAGGAACATGTATGCAGCCATCTATGAGAGGGACAGACTATATAGTCTTAGAACTAGTGCGCGGTTTGAGTCATAGGTATAACAGATTGAGGCTGAAGTGAGGAGTTCTCTTCCATAAGCCCCAGAGCAACTACTGTGGCCAGAACTGCAGCCGCAAATTTGTACCAGTCCCTGTGGCGATGGAGGAGAATGGCAGATGGATTCATAAACCACAGATCCATTGGCCCTGGTCCCAACCCAGCCCCACAACTCCCTAGAGTGCTGCACTGTAATAAAACTTGGAAAAGCTTCATAGTATACAGTGGTTGTGGACCTTCAAATCCAGCCATGCTTTCTGCAAAGGAGCAGCACCAGTCCCACAAGGCCAGGTCTTTGTACCACCATAGACGACAGACAGGATGTGGCCCTTAATCATTCAGAAAGCTGAAACCACGTCAAGAGGTAAGAAATGTATCATTTGGAGACATTTCAGGCTAGCAGAGAAGGGTGACTCATTTTCATTGTAATAACTTTTTCACCACAAATGGCTTCACTTAGGATTCACCTGCACCAGCGGTATGTGTACCCCTGGGGGTATTCAGAGGTCTTTCAGGGGCTACATCAACTCATCTAGATGTTTGCTTAGTTTCAAAGCAGCCTTCATAAAAAGCACTGGTGAAGTCAGTACAAACTAAGAAAATAAGCAATTTTTCTGTGATAGGGTGCTATATGTGACAAAGTTCCTCCTTTACCTTGGTGGGTCCTGCGCTTATCGGCGGATTTGCTCACCTCAGTGATCTTCCCCTCTGGTGGAACCCACAGTCTGGGTCAACTCCTCCTATGTCTGATCAGGAGTTGCGAGGTTTGGAGGGGAACCCGGGCCCGCCCTCTACTCCGGGTTCCAGCGCAGGGCCCTGTGGATTGCAGCTGTCTATAGGGCCTCCTGTAACAGCTGCATGACAGCTACAATTCCCTGGGCTACTTCCCCATGGCCTCCTCCAAACACCTTCTTTATCCTCACCACAGGACCTTCCTCCTGGTGTCTATAAATGCTTGATTGTCTGATAATTCCTCAATCCTCCAGCAGCACACCCTCTCAGTTTCAGCTCCTTGCGCCTCTTGCTCCCAGCTCCTCACATGTGCTTCCTCTCCTCTGACTCCTTCCTGCCTGACTGAAGTGAGCTCCTTTTTAAACCCACGTGCCCTGATTAGCCTGCCTTGATTGGCTGCAGGTGTTCTAATCAATGTAGTTATCTCTACTGCCTTGTAGAAAGATCTTAATTGGCCCCAGGTGCCTTGATTAACCTGGAGCAACTGCCATTTGATTCCCATGGTCCTAGGGATGTGTTTAGCCTGGGGCTAACATACCTGTTCCTCAGTACTTTACTGTAGCCATCTGGCCTTGCCCCATCACATATGACACTTTTATATTTGTATGTCTGATTTTGTAAGCAAGTAGTTTTGAAGTGAGGTGAAACTTGGCTATGCAACAACGATCTGACTCCTGAAAGGGGTACTCTAGTCTAGAAAGGTTGAGAATCACTGGTCTATGCACAAAAATGTGTGTGAACTTAAAATAGCAGTAAAGACACAGCAACTTTGCTTTTAACTTGGGTTCAACCCCAGACTACCCTGTTATACTTGAGCTGCTAATCAGAGTTATAAGGCAAGCTGTCATGTCTTCTCTGCTATTTTAACCTGAGCCAGCTAATGCAGGTAGGCTAATCCGAGTTAAGAACACACACACACTTTTTTTTTTTTTTTTTTGCTGTGTAGACATATCCGCTAAGTCAGTGGTTCTCAAATGTTTTTTCCCCGTGGACCACATGAAAATTGCTAAGGGTCTCAGCAGACCACTTAATCATCTTTCCAAATGTTGTTTGTACCATTTTACTACTGTCAAACACTTTGGATAAAAGAGCTACACATACATATATATAAAAAAATTATAACAATTATCTTTTTTTGTTCTACAAATAAAAGCACACAACTCATATTTTCATATCAGTAGTTTTACATTTCTAATGTGATGGATGTGCCCTCTCTTCCCCTCCAAGGCAGCCCCTGAGCTGAAAAGGAGGTGGGTCTCTCCCTCTCTCCCCTGCCATAGCAGCCACAGAGCTGAGGCTAGGAAGGAGGGCAGCCTCTTCCCGGAAGATGCAGCCCTGTAGCTGGAGAAAAGTTGCCTCTTTCCCTGGCCGCTGCAGCCCTGAAAGTCCCAAATTCCCCCCACCCCCTCTTCTCACCCCACTGCACCCTCCTACCTACCCCCATTCCCTCCAAGGCCATCACCTCACCTTACATGTACGTCTTCTCCAGGGTTCTGGCACCTAATTAGTGAAGCCATGCCTGCGCAGCTCCACTAATTAGGTGGGTGGCCCTTCATTCTCTCATGTGCAATCGCCCAGGTGCCCACCTTAGAGGGAACTATCCGCAGACGACCTGAATGGAGCTTGTGTACCGCTGGTGGTCCACAGACCACAGTTTGAGAACTTCTGCTCCAAGTATCAGAATTACACAAATAGAATACATACAGATAAATGTAAAATTTCAACTCAAGGCATAATTTTGTTTACAGCAAATGTCCACACAAGTATCTGTTGTTAGGTTCTGCACAATTAAGCAAATTGTCTGGCAATCCTGAACCAGGGTCCACATTAGATGCTCAAAAAGGGACAGACCAGATGAGTTGGAACTGCAGCACATTTGAAAAGAAAACAAGTCAGAGGGATCATGCCCTGTCTACAGGCCCCAGGAGCATGAAGCTGAAAAAAGCATTATTTTCCTTATTCGTTTGAGTATGATGTATTTGTATATGGATGAACAAAGAGAAGTAAGCCCTAGTCTGTTCTAGAGAGGTTCTTATACTGTGCTCATAATGGTAGTATCTGAGTGCTTTCCAGAAGTGCATTAAATGATGTGCCTAACATGTCACGTGTTTGTTCTCTCATCTTCTCCCCAAGGCGACAAGAGTGTGCAGGGGAGTGTATTGTTTGGGAATTTTTACATTCCTATCCACACACACACACACTCCACATATGTTAGACAAGGCAAGGTGAAAGAAATGTGCCCTGCACTCAGAGTGGATGGTGGTGAGATTTGTGATGATCCTTAGCTCTGGTGGGAATTCATTTCATAGTCTCAGGCAAGCCCCTGGAAGTACATATAGTGTTTGCACAGTACTTAGAAAGCTCTTTAAAGGGGCAGTGAAGAGTTGGGCTGTGAGTAATTTCAGCTACTTCTAACTCAAAGGAAAGTGAAATATTGTCAGCAACACAGTGAAATTAAATGTTCTCTGATTCTGAACTGCTTACGTCACTGTCCTGACCAAAGGTCAGCACTTCCATGATTTTCCGCTGTCAGGGCAGGTGGGAAGACACTATCCTGTGATTGGGGGGCATTAAGTTTAAACAGCATTAGGATTTATATTTCGTCTTTCCTATCTGCGATTATATTTGTTATTTAAGGTTCGATCTAGTCAGAGAAATGCTGAAGGGTTGATCCCTCGACAGGCAACCATCAAGAGTTTAACCACTCAAGAAAATGAAACCAACACTGGCCTGATGAACCATAGTTGCCGAGGTGGGACAGAGGCGATCACTAGGTTAAATAAATCCTAAACTATTGTGGAATTTAGCAGTCGTAAGCAACAACTTGAACTACACTTGGGAGTAGCAGATAAGCAGGGCAGGGCACAGCATGCCCGTGTTATATATACTCATCACAGTTCGCTCCACTCGGGATCTGTACCGATATATTCTGCGCTAGCTAAAGATTCTGGGTTCTTTTAAAGAGTATCCTCTAAGTACAACACACAAAAGACTAGCCTCAAGATTAAAAAGGTGTGGATCACTAATGTGAGGTCAGCATCACAGAGGAAGGGCCACAGACATCCAGGAGTACTGCGGAAAGTGTCATAGTGGACCACAGGCTAAAAATAGGAGTCAACAGTGTAATATTGTTGCAAAAAAAGCAAACATCATTCTGGGATGTATTAGCAGGAGTGTTGTATGCAAGACATGGGAAGTCATTCTTCTGCTCTACTCTGCGCTGATTAGGCCTCAACTGGAGTATTGTGTCAAGTTCTGGGTGCCACATTTCAGGAAAGATGCAGACAAATTGGACAAATTCCAGAGAAGTGCAACAAAATGATTAAAGGTCTAAAGACCATGACCTATGAGGGAAGCTTGAAAGAATTAGGTGTGTTTAGTCTGGAGAAGAGAAGACTGAGCGGGGACATGATAACAGTTTTCAAGTACATAAAAGATTGTAACAAGGAGGAGGGAGAAAAATTGTTCTCCTTAACCTCCAAGAATAGGAAAAGAAGCAATGGGCTTAAATTGTAGCAAGGGAGGTTTAGGTTGGACATTAGGAAAAACTTCCTAACTGTTGGGGTGGTTAAGCACTGGAATAAATTGCCTAGGGAGGTTCTGGAATCTCCATCATTGGGGAATTTTAAGAGCAGGTTAAACAAACACCTGTCAGGGATGGTCTAGATCAAGGGTGGGCAAACTTTTTGGCCAGAGGACCACATCTGGGTGGGGAAATTGTATGCAGGGCCATGAAAGTAGGGCGGGGCAGGGGGTTGAAGTGCAGGCTGTGAGAAGGTGTGCAGGAAGGGGCACAGGGCAAGGGGTTGGGGTGCAGGAAGAGTGTGAGGTGCAGGAGGGGGCTCAGGGAAGGCAATTGGGGTACAAGAGGGATGCGGCAGGGGGCTCAGGGAAGGGGAGTGGGGGGTGGGGTGCGGGGTGCAGGAGGGGTTCAGGGTGCGGGCTCTGGCTCAGCACCACTTACCTCAGGCGGCTCCCGGGCAGCAGTGCAGCAGGGCTAAGACAGGCTCCCTGCCTGCCCTGGCCTCACACCCCTCCTGGAAGTGGCCAGCATGTCCGGCAGTGGCTCCTGGGGGTAGGGTGGTGCAGTCAGCTCCGCTGCGCGCTGCCCTCACCTGTGGGTTCCACACCCGAAGCTCCCATTAGCTGTAGTTCCCCATTCCCAGCCAATGGGAGCTGCGGGGGGTGATGCCTGCAGACAAGGGCAATGCACGGAGCCCTCTGCTCCCCCTTCCCCAAGGGGCTGCAGGGACGTGGTGCCGGCCGCTTCCGGGGGCAGCGTGGGGGCAGGGCAGGCAGGGAGCCCACCCTAGCCCCACTGTGCCACGGGGCTGGCAATCCCGAGGGCCGTAGTTTTCCCTCCCCGGTCTATATAATACTTAGTCCTGCCATGAGTGCAGGGAACTGGACTAGATGACCTCTTGAGGTCCCTTCCAGTCCTATGATTCACTGTGGCAACGTGCTACCATCACATGCTGTGGAAAATCATGCTAGTTACAGAGTTTCAATTTACTTTGCTTTCGCTGGGTTTCCAAATGGTTTTCACTCCAGTTCAACGTTAGGAGTATTTTGCCTCTCCAATCATTCTAATAAAGAAAAACCTCTCCACTTTATTCTGGGGGCATTTCAGTGAGTCACTCACCTGGCCCCACTCCAACAAGCAATTATTTTTTAAAACAAATGACATGAAGTTACTCATGTTGGGCAGCAGATGGCATCGGAACCTAGAATTGGAATAGGAAGGTCTTTAAAGACAGATCTTTTTTAAAAGACACACTTTAGTAAAACAAATACCAAGGTTTTGAAGACCTGTAGGTGATCCTCAGCAGCAGTCATTCAGTCCTGGAAGACCGCCCCCCACTCCAACCCCAAACATAGCTATCAAAGGAATCATTCTACATCCAGACAGACTTATATTAGTCAGTGATCGTGCATAACTCTTGTAGGACACAGGGTTGGTGCAGCATTTGATGGGGGAGGAGAAAAGTGGAAATGAAGCAGTTTCATGGCATGGCAAAGCTAATGGGGTGGTTTTATTTTTATTTTTTAAATGAGAAGCCCCCAAGGCTCAGACTCATTTCTGCTAAGAGTTCTTTATGATTAAGTACCTGCTTTTGAGAAGTTTCTAGCTAAGCTATTTTAAGAAACAAAAATCTTAAACTGTGTGCGTGTGTGTGGTTAAATATATATGTGTGCACATTTCTGAAGAGCAGCACTCAGTACTTGGTGTGATTGACACTGATAATTTTGAAAGGAAAACATTCAAGAATGTACTGTTGGAAAAAATAGTTTTTATCAAGCAACAGCAAACATGTTAATTTCCAGGTTGGCAGGGACTGGTGGCACTGCACAGGCAGAGTTTCCAGCAGATAAGCAGAAGAAAGGTCTCTTGCTTCCCTCAACAGTGGCCCTGCTCCCAGCCAATTAAGAAGTGGTGCTAATGAGCTCCAGAGGGAATCTTGTCTAGTATTCTTTATTGGGAAAGACGGTTGGTATCTGCAACTTTAAGCCTTCTAGATTCATTCAGAGTATAAAAGAATGCAGAAATGTGCGAAGAGAATTTTGGGACATAGCATCTTTGGGGAAATTTAAGCTACACATTTAAAAATCTTTTCTGATTTGTAAGTCTCTGGAAAAGTTCTCCCATACCACACCCTTGGACTGAAAGTGATGTAGGCATGGGAAGCCTTGAAAAGTGAAAATGTTTTGCTTCAACAGTATTAGAAAATACAGTCGCTCTCACTCGATTAAACTAATTAGTGGCTTCCTCATACAAACGTTTGAACAGATTCCCTTTTGGAGTTCCTGCACAATTACAACATCATTACATTCTAAATATTGTGACACAGCTCATCAATAAGAAAATGACAAAGATAACTGGAGCACGAGAACATATTATGCAGAGTAGATTTTTTTCCTCCCCAAACACTACACTAAGTAAAGGAGCCAAATCAGAAATTAAAATCTACAGTATCATTTAGAATAGATTGCAACTTCTTTGGGCTAAAAATCTGTATGCCTGCATATTCTGTATATCACACAATTATTAAAATACCATATCAGTGCTCAATTCTGAATATGCCTTTCAAAAAGACTGTCTGTTCCTCTAAAAGGTAAACCCAACATTTTCATACAAAGTGCACCCAAACGTAAGCACAACAGGTACCATACAAATGTAAGCAATGAAATTCAATATTTTATTTTCACTGTCTGTCTATGTAAACAGTCCCAGCAATTCTCAAAATTGCTGCAGAGAATATGCTGATTTACTCAGTGCGGGAGATTGTGTAATACCAGAGTCCGGAAGAGAAATACAGGGGACATCCAGTTTCAACTTGAATACCTTTGCAATATATTAAAGAGTCAGAGTCAACTCTCTGCATCGACACACTGCAAATAAATAGCCACATATGGTACAAAATAATTTCCACTTAAAGATTTCAGTTACAGGATATAAAAGGTAAATTCATGCCATTATAGCTTACTGATATTGGATTACATTGAGTTTCTTTTCTAAAACTTTCCAGTAGTCCAAGGAAATGGCTAAAATGTCAAAATGTCACCTGGCATAAAATCAGATTATTACAATTCCATTATGTAATTAATATGTCTCTCTTTTATCAAAGAGACTGAATTTGCCTCTCCGAAGACTATCATTTTTAAATAATTACTGCAAAGAAAGATTGGGATAGCTCACTGAAGAACCTGAGAAGGTTTATACAAAAAATTCTCTTTATTTAAGAAGAGAAAATCTGAATAATTGAAACATCACTATCCATTTTAATGAGCTATCTGCTAAACTGCACCACAAATGAGACTCTTAGGCTAGCTCCAGCAGTGCCTAGCTCCATTGGGAGAGGATCTCTAGTTCCTCTCTCAGTGAAGGGTACCCATAAACAGGGCCTTGTGTATCTGTGATTTCGCAACTACTGATTTTGCCTTGGAATTCCCCTCTTGCCTCAGAATTGTGCTTCAGAACCTTCACTGTCATTAAAAATAATTATGTTCCTAATGTTTAAATTTGGGGAGATAACCTTGAAAACAGCAACAGAGCATAAATCAATTCAGGAATATTGCTGAGACATTCCCGAAAACGACTAAAACAATGGCTCTTAAAGAGCTGTCTTGTTCATTTGAATCAGGGCCCCATGGGGTGTGTCTAGACTGCAATGAGACACCCGCAGCTGGCCTACGTCCGCTGACTTGGGCTCAGGATGGGGGCGGAGAGCCTGGCTATAAAATTGCAGGTTAGATGTTCAGGCTTAGGCTGGAGCCTAGGCTATGGGACCTTCCCCACTCCAGAGTCCCAAAGCTGAGGCTTCAGTCTAAGCCAGAACATCTACACTGTAATTTTCATAACCCTGTAACCCAAGCTCCACAAGCCTTAGTCAGCTGACATGGGCAAGCTGCACAGGTTATATTGCTGTGTAGACATACCCATGGACTCCATGGATAGGGATGCAAAACCATACTCTGCAGTATCCCTAGCCTCTGTTTGCCAGAAGCCAGGAATAGGTGACAGGAGATGGGTCACTTGATGATTACCTGTTCTGTTCATTCCCTCTGAAGCACCTGGCATTGGTCACTGTTGGAAGACAAGATACTGGACTAAACAGACCATTGGTCTGACCCAGTATGGCTGCTCTTATGTTGTTATTCAGCAGCCACAAAAACCACCTTTTCCCTGAGATACCAAAAATGTCAGCATTACCGACACAGAATTCACCAATTTGCTGCAGCCAGGCACCCAACATTTTATTTTCTGTCCGCCTTGTCAGGACCAACCTGAAGCAGCAGCCTCTTGCTCTCCAACTTTCCCCATTACGAGGAGGTCATGAGATTACAGTGTGTGCTTCCTGCATTGTTCCTTTAGGCCAGGCAGCCGGAGCTCAGTTTGCAGACAGGACGTGGGAAGAGCCAGAAGCGTAAGCTGTCAGGCTGGTCTGCCTGGAGAATTAGCATTGCAGTTGAGGTCCAGAGAGCTGGGGAGATGAAATGTTGAAACTGGCTGCCCAAGAGTTTCCAAGCTGGACCACCTAGACAACATTGTGGTAGCCATGGCCCAAGGAGCCAGACTGCCTGGAGAACATACTGAAAACCTCATTCTCAAAAACAACAATTGTTCCAATGTGAATGAGTATTTTAAACTGTGTCTCATAGGAGTCAGTATATATTTGAGGTCAGGCCTGGGAATGAAGGCTATGTCATGTCACTGGCCGAGTGTAAGTGAACACTGCATTTAGGGTTTCTTGCAGCAGAATTTGATCTCATTGTGCCACCGAATACAGCCCCTGCCCTGGCCATAATCCCGAACCCCAAATAACTATAACTGCTCTCTACAGCTAAACAATTGATATACAATGCAACTACTCAGGTAACTCATCACCATGCTTTTGTACAAAACCTGTTCTTAAACCCTCAAGTCTTAAAAGCTTACCCAACCATAAAAATAAACAAGCCTGAAACAAAACATCTAACAAGTTACTGAACTACATTTCCCACAACATCTAAGGCTAGGTTAGGAGTCACACAGCCATCTCACTTTTAAAAAAACCCACCCCTCAGATACAGAGACCTTCTAACTATGAGGAGGAAACGGGGTAAGCCTTCTAGCTCCATTCATCATCCTGTTCCATAAACAAACAGAACATTTACATAACAACCCAATCAAATCTGATGTTCTTTAACAAGCATTCCATAATTCTCCACCCCTCAGTCTCACAATGGCTATGTTTTAAGCAACTCCTTTTTCCTCAGGAATAACTTTTTACACTCCGTGCTCCTTGCAGGAGCACTGGGTAGCGAAGCACTGAAGGAGATGCAGCACAGGAGGCACCAGGGTGGGGGATGCACACAGACGGCCTTTGCTCCTTGCATTTCCCATACCTGGGCTGCTCTGGAGGCCAGTCCCCAGTGTACACTGGAGCAGCTCTGGAGGTTGCTTTAGCTCACACCACCTTGCCCACAACCATCAAAGGGCTACTTTCCCTGATCCCAGCCCCATTGTCTGCCCCTGCACTACACAATTCCTTACCTGCCAAAGGAGCTGTCTAAAAGAGGCATAGCAAGGCAGGGATCTGGCCAAGAAATTAAATAAAGCCATTAAATCCCAAACAGAGAACCACCAAGTTAGCTCGTGACTCACATGGTGCACAATATGTTTTTGCAAAACAAAGTAAGGTGTGAAGTTTGGTTTTATATACACACAGCCTGAACGTTTGGAAGAGTGTGCAAAGTACATTCAAAATAAAACACAATCAAGAAAAATTGACAGAATAAGCCCCAAGACATCAAGTCTCGTTCAGGAGCACAAACAATGTGGAATTAAACATGCAAAGATGGCTGTAAGCAGGCCAAGGCCCAAATCAGCTAGTTGAGAGCAGTTGGGGTGAAACCAGTGAACAATGAGGCAAGGTAACAGTTTAAAGATGAAACACTTTCCCTTTAAGAGCAGAGAAGGTTCATATTTAAGATACACAGGCTTTTTTATTAAGTGTGAAGCAGACTGCCACCACAAGACTAGGAAACCTCGTTTCTTTCTTACAGCTGCACGGTTAGAGTATTTTTAACTTTCAGGCTCCAGAATACTGAACGTTTCTATTAACAGATAAACAGCAAAAGTTTCCACGATTCCCTCCCCGTCACATACCTCCCTCCAGCTCCACTGCATACGAAGAAGATCTAAATCATGAACAGAATATACAGGTAGCTTTATATCTTCTAAGCAAATCCAGTATTTGAAAAATCAACTCCTCCATTTACCTGCTGAGTCCTGAGTTCGGGCAACAGCATTCCCCCCCTGCAATGAATGATGGAATCACCCTACAGAAGAGCAGGGAGGGCAGCCAAGTGCCTAGAATCCCATCAAGGCATTTCCTGCTCTCCTTTTAGGGGTGATCTCAACATTTGCTGCAGAGGAAAAACACTCCAGCATTCAAGGCTTGACAATTCAATGCTTAAATAAATTAGCATTTTTAAGGTGGCCTCCCTTTCTATCATGAGTTAACCACAGCCATAATCCAGCTTTGAAATATATGTTCAACTGGTCTTGCTTTTGAATTTGAAAGGAAGATGCCTTTGTTGTTGGAGATTGATTTCACAGAGAAGGCAGCTGCCAATACTTAATTAAAGTTTAACTTACTGAAGAGATTTAGATGTTGGCATATCATTTTGTCAGCCCATCAGGTCTTCTTAACCATAAAACTACCCAGTCTTAGCAAGCATAAAATATTTATATTGCACCATCTCCCAGATGCAAAACATATTCTGAACACAAGTGACGTTAGAACTGCAGTAAGACCCAGAGTTAAAGCAGTCATTTCTACATTGTGTTTAGCAATTAAGATATTGCCACAGGCAGATCTGAGACCAAGACAATACCTAAACACAAATAGGTGACTGAGCAAGCTTACAATTTTCACTCCGGGGACCCTGGCTTTAAATGGTATTAAAAATGAAAAGTTGACTTTGATAACTCACCCACCTTGCTGCTGGGCACCTCAGTTATAACCATACTATGGTACTTAAATTCAAGATAAGCCAAGGTTGGGTACACCTTAATACAGCATAACAGCACTACTTTGACTGGAACAGAGCGCTTGAAAGCATCAATTAATGGACACACTGCATTTACCACTGTAGAGTGTTTGGGATTTAAAGGCCTGTTATAAGCTATCATCTTCTTATTCTCCAGAATGTTTATTTAGATATCGTTAATTGGTATGGATAGATACCAGAATTTATATCAAAGGCGGCAAGTAAAACAGCTTCTATGTAAGTGCCTTGTGCTAGAGTAATTTGAATCGTCTTGTTAAATTAGGGTGACCATATTTCCCTATGCTGAATACGAGACACCGGGTAAAATTACTCGTATTCAAGCGAGTTCAATGGCACTGAACGAGAACTATGCAGTACAAACATTCAAATTAACATCAAGTTGACTGATCCACTTTTAAAAAGAAATACTGAGTAGCTGGATTCTCCTTATTTACCTTTAAGACTGTAGGGTTCACACAGGGAGAGGTGAGACACACACACTCCTGTACACTTCTCTCACACGGTGGGGTGACCGACCAACCCAGCTCTCCCTGCCCGGCACTCTCTGCCCTCCATGCCTGGCTGGGCCCCTGGGACGGACCCGCCTCTCCTGGTACCTGGCACTGCGTCTTCCCAAGGCAACTTGGCAGGGTACACAGGGTCACATCCCCCTCCCCAGATTTCTGCCAGGGTTCACACCAGAATGTGGCCAGCAGCAGCCTTTTGGCACTCTGTAGGAGGGAAGGGATGTGAGCTGCTTCCAGCCATGGGGATGGGCGGGGGAGGAGGGGAGTAATTACTTATCTTGTGTCTTTGCAGAGCTCATCTCTTGCCCCCTCAACACACACACTCCCCTGTGGCTGGAAGCATCTTGTCCCTGCCCACACAGTGTCGGAAGGCAGCTAACACCTTCAGGCCGCTGAAGGCCACTGACATAACCCAGCCGCCTCCTGTGCCCGGCTGCAGCGCGGGCAGGAAGGGGTTAAGCCCTTAGGATGCATTGCACACCAGGCCCAGGGAACCTGACTGCAGGGGCTTCAGCAAACCCCACCACAGAGATGGCTCAGCAGGTGAGGGTGCCATGGGGACAGAGCAGCCCCACTCTCCCTGGGGGCAGGACCTATGGCAGGGGGTTGGAGGGTGAAGATGGAGCTAAGCTCATGCCCAGGGGGCTACTGTGGAGCCTGCAGGGTCAGGACGCAAACAAGCTGGAAATCGCTCCCCTCGCCCCCTCTCCCGGTCACTCCAGAGCTCAGCTGAGGGGTGAAGAGGCTTCCCCGTGCCAGCGCTGGGTGGGGCTTTGGCACATGCAGGGCTTGGCTCCTCCTGGCCAGCACCCCAGGCCAGAGGGTCTTGGGCTTTCTCAGGGCGCTGGCCCAGCCTGAGGCAGTGGGGGAAGGAAGGAGCCTGCCGGCCAGGCTGTTGGTGAGCTGAGAGCTCTGACCAGGGGCTTGTTCTTCACACAGCACTGGGAGTGGGACGCAGCCCATTGGGGGGGATATGGGGAAACAGCGGGGCTGGGGAGGGTGAAGGGGCAAAGCAAGGAGAGGATGGCAAGAGGGGGAGCATGTAAAGGGTCAATGGGTGGGAGGCAGAGGCAACACGTAACTGGCAGCTGCCTGGCACCGGCCTGCACTCACCAGTCACCATAACTCACAGTGTGCAGCCAGCGTCGGCCGGAAATGGGACTGGAGTGTGTGGGGCGGGGGGGATGTGTGTCCTGCTGGCTGAGAGGCAGCACACAGCACAGGCTGTGATGATGGACCAGCGGGGTGAGTGGCCAGCCCTGCGTGCTGTAGCTTTGCCCCACCACCAGCCTTGCACAGCCACCCCCATCGTCAGCCACTGGAGCCCCCTACTCACCGCTGGCGGACAAGTGGCTGGCAAGCAGGGATGCAGCCAGCAGCAGGACCCATCAGTACTGATGGGGGACGGAGACAGAAAATACAGGACAATTTGCCTGTTTTTAAGAAAAAGTCAGGACACCTGCAGGAGGGCTTAAATATGGGACTGTCCCTTTAAAAACGGCACGTCTGGTCACCCTATGTTAAATGGTCATTATCTAAATAAATGTGTTTTGCTAAAGCTAATTGCAAGATAATACATCTGGAAACCAAGAATGCACTAAAGGATGAGAGACTATTTTGGAAAGCTGTGGCTCAGAAAAGGACTTAGGGTCATCACAGATAATTGCCACAGCACAGCACAGTGCAATACCATGGCACCAGGGTTAACGTGAACCTCGGATGATCAAAGGGACAATATCGAACACCTGTAGCAAAGTGATCTTGCCTCTGTGCACAGCATCAGTAAGAACAGTACTGTGTCCAGCTCAAGAAAGACGTGGAAATGCTGGAGAGTTAAAAGGAGGACTACAGACATAATCCAGGGACTGGAAAGCAATCCTTACGTGAGCTCAATTCAGTCTGTAAAGTGAAATTAGATGTCTTTCTAAAAAGCTATGTTTCAAACCAGCCTCTGGGAGATTTTCTACAGCCTGTGTGTGTGTGGATTCAGACTGAGTGGTCATGGGGGTTCCTTCTGGCCTTGGAGCCTGAGAATCCCGCTGTTCATTCCCTTCTTTCATGGGCCAGGGGGAAAACAGAGTGCATACATTGCCCTCAATATGCTCATACCACTTGAAGCTCTGCCTTAAGACAAAGAATCAAATCTCATGTGTCAGGTCTTTAGCCCATTGCCTGCCAGGTCAGAAAACATTTCCCCCACTTATCCTCCCAATGCACAATTAGCCAGATGTATTTTAGGGTTTGGTTTTCTTTGTCTTCCTCTGAAGCATCAGAGATTGGTCACATATGGAGATGGGACACCAGATGGGTTAGTCCAGTGCTCTGAGGTGGTATACAGAATCCTCTTTCTTAGATTCTTGCTCCCATGCTCAAGGTCAAACTAATCACCAAATTTCAGTTTCAGAGATTCCAAGGCCAGAAGGGACCATTGTGACAATCTAATCTGACCTCCTATATAACACAGGCCAGAGACCTCCCTCAAAATACTACTTAGAGCAGATATTTAAAAAAAAATCCAATCTTCATTTTAAAATGGTCAGTGATGGAGAATCCACCACAATTCTTAGTAAATTGCTCCAATAGTTAATTACTCTCACTGTTATAAATCTGCATCTTATTTCCAGTCTCAATTTGTGTAGCTGCAACTTCCAACCATTGGATTGTGTTAGGTCTTTCTCTGGTAGATTGAAGAGCCTATTATTAAACATTCATTCCCCTTACAGACACCTAGATACTGTGATCAAGTCACTTCTTAACCATCTCTTTGTTAAGCTAACTAGATTGAGCTCTCTGAATCTATCACTGTAAAACAGGTTTTCTAATCCTTTAATGGTTCTTGTGGCTCTTCTCTGGACCCTGTCCAATTTTCAACGTCCATCTTGAATTGTGGAGGCCAGAACTGGACACAGGATTCCAGCAGCAGTCATACCAGAGCCAAATATAGAAGTAAAATAACTTCTCTACTACTCGAGATTCCCCGGCTTATACATCCCAGATCGCGTTTGCTCTTTTGGCCAGAGTCACATTGGGAGCTCACTTCAGCTGATTAGCTCCTGATCTTTTTAAGTATCACTGCTTCCTAGGGTAGAGTCCCCCATCATGCAAGTATGGCCGACATTCTTTGTTCCTAGATACATACATTTACATTTAGCCATATTAAAACCAATATTGTTTGCTTGTGCCCAGTTTACCAAGTGATCCAGTTTGCTCTGAAGCAGTGATCTGTCCTCTTCAGTGTTTATCACTCCCCCAGTTTGTGTGTCATCTTTGCAAGTGGGAAGGAATTTGCCTGCTGGTCAAACTGGAGTTGTTACACCTCTCTCTGCAGTGGGGCATGGACCACCTGCTAGGAATATCTGGCCATATTTCATTAACCAATTCCGTGCCATTGCAGGGCCCATGGGTATTGGTGGCACTTCAATCTTTCCTGTTCTCTGCATGTGGCACACAACAGTGTGGTCTCCTGAGGACTGAAATGTTTGTGTGTAACTGAGCTCAGTATAGGCATATCTGGGCAAAGTTTAATGGCCTGTGACATATAGGAGGTCAGACTATATGATATAATGGTTCCCCTTCTGGCCTTGAACACTATGAAATCTATGGATATAGTTCATGGTATGTGAAACCTCCCCAAGAACAGTGACAGAAGCACACGCACCACACAAGTAGGTCATCACTCATCTAATGGGGGGAGATGGAGGAGAATATCTCGGTGGTTTGAGCATTGGCCTGCTAAACCCAGGGTTGTGAGCTCAATCCTTCGGGGGCCACTGAGGGATCTGGGGCAAAAATCAGTACTTGGTCCTGCTAGTGAAGGCAGGGGGCTGGACTCGATGACCTTTCAGGGTCCCTTCCAGTTCTATGAGATAGGTATATCTCCATATATGTCTAATTTACAACACCGAAGTCTGGGTTTGGTCTGAAAAGCAAGTACATAAAAATGGCAATATATTGCTCAATAGAACCGCTCCCTATATGAATTCAATCATAACTGCTTTATCTACCAAAGGAGGTCATATTTTTACTGCTTTTTCCTTCTGTAGTCACCGAAGAATGTAAACTAGATCCTATTCCGGCTCATACATGAACAGAATTGTTAATTTAGTTCCAGTTGCGGGATTTTTACTATTCATGAATTATATAACTGATGATCATGCATGAGCCAGAAGGAACAGCTCAAATATCTGATCCCAGCTGCAGCTTGCTGTGATAGTTTTTAAAAAGAGGCTTTTCCACTTATAAACCAAGCACATTTGATAGATATGTCATTCAGACACAAACATGGAACTACATAATGCTACTATTACAGTGACTGTTCACATTTTAAGGAAAAAGGAGTAAGTGGATGTCTCAAAATATCTCAGGACATGTCTATAACGGAGCTACAAGGTGTAATTTCCAGCTCAAGTAGCCATCCCCATGCTAGCTCAATCATTTCTAAAAGCAGAAGCATATCTGCAGTGGCAAGAGCAGCAGGATGGACCAGCCCCCAAGTATTATCCAATGTGAGCCCACAGGTAGGCACTCAGATGGTTAGTCTTTCCTGCTGTGGTTATACTTCTATTTTTAGTGTGCCATCTCAATCAGAGCTAGCACAGGTATGGCTGCTTGAGGCATATCCTCAAACCGTCTACTGCATTGTAAGCTAGAGAAAACATATCAAAAGGGAAAATACAACATGCAATACCCATCCAAATCACTAGGGAGAACACAGTCAACCTTCCTCAGTCCTACCTGTCTCCACTGTGGCGCTGCTCACTCCAGGTACCATATTGACTGTCAGCCTCTCGCACAAGTGTGTCGGTGTCCTTGGCCTCTGGGGGATGTCTGGCAAAGCACTGCTTCAGTTGATCCTGCAACACAATATAATAGAAGTTTAATATGATTCCTTTACCAGTTTGGTTAAACAGTTTACTGAGTTAATTTATGCCAGTAGCCAGGACCGGCGCTAGGGGTTTGAGTGCCCTAGGCACACGGCCATTTCGCCGCCCAGCGCGCTGGTCTCCCAGCTCCACAGTCCTGCCTGCGGACGGTCGGCAGCTCCCGCGGCTCCGGTGGAGCTGCCGCAGTTATGCCTGTGGGAGGTCCACCGCAGCCGTGAGAGCAGCCGACCGTCTGCAGGCACGACTGTGGCAGCTCCACCAGAGCCGCGGACCAGCGGACCCTCCGCAGGCACCACTGTGGCAGCTCCACCGGAGCCGCCTGCCGCCCCCTCCAGCAAAATGCCACCCCCTAATAATGCTGGCGCCCTAGGCAATTGCCTAAGCCACCTAAATGCAAGCGCCGGCCCTGCCAGTAGCTTTCAAATCTATAAGTCTAAAGCTGAACGAGAGTAAACTTATGCACAGAAACACAGTTTAACTAGTAAAATGTCTTCAGTCTATAAACACTGTGACAGACCCAGGCCAGTGGGGTACAGGAGTCTGGTAGAGAGCAAATACACTAGTCACTGGCTGAGTAGTCTTCTGTTCCCTGAGTGACCAGAGCAGGGGCTGCACTAGAGTAATCAGGAACCTGCTAGAACCAATTCAGGCAGACAAGCTGATTAGAACACCTGCAGCCAATCAAGGCAGGCTAATCAGGGCACCTGGGTTTAAAAAGGAGCTCACTCCAGTCAGGGAGGGGGGAGCCAGAGGAGAGGAAGTGCATGTGAGGAGCTGGGAGACAGAGGCACAAGGAGCTGAGAGTGAGAGGGTATGCTGCTGGAGGACTAAGGAGTACAAGCATAATCAGACACCAGGAGGAAGGTCCTGTGGTGAGGATAAAGAAGGTGTTTGGAGGAGGCCATGGGGAAGTAGCCCAGGGAGGTGTAGCTGTCATGCAGCTGTTACAGGAGGCACTATAGAGCTGCAATCCACAGGGCCCTGGGCTGGAACCCGGAGTAGAGGGCGGGCCCGGGTTCCCCCCAAACCTCCCAACTCCTGATCAGACACAGTAGGAGTTGACCTAGACTGTGGGAAAGACCACTGAGATGAGCAAACCTGCCAATAAGCGCAGGACCCACCAAGGTAGAGGAGGAACTTTGTCACAACACCCAAAGGCTAGTAAGGTCTTTATGAAAAAGATGCTTTATTTTCATGGGCAAATCATTGGGGGCCTGAAGCAGGAAATGATTTATTTTGTTTCATTAACTCAAAGATACATGGCTACAGTTAATGCCTCTTCTATTTAACAATAGTTAGCAAGTAATTTTTGGAGGGCATCATGTAAACACACACAACTTTACTGAGGGAATAACAGAAGTTGTGTACTTCGTCCTCACTTCTAGCTTCTTCTATAGGAGTATTTTGGCAGTATGGAAGTATTATGGAAGCTCCTCGAAATAAAATTATCTTGCCTGACAATTGCACCTGTTTAGCAAACATTGCTCTTTTGCTCACTCCTTCCTCACTTTTGTTTATTATGCTGCAGAATCATTTGATGGAGCTCCATTTGATCCACCTCCTTGTTTGTGCAGTAGCATCGTGACTGGGTCAGTAGGAATGTGCATAGCTTAGAAACTGAGGTTTGTGAATTAAGTGCTGCACAAAGTCAAAGGAGGAAGCAGAAAGCTTGTTGTGCAGGTCCACACAAGAACCTATTGTTTTTACAGACTACATTTTTTGGAATATATTCAGAATCCATAGCCTTTCCTCCATATGATCATAGCTATTTTAATAGATTGTATTTGGAGTCTAATTTACTTGCCAGTATTCCTTTTAAACACTGGATTGCTATTTTATTAGCTTTTAACTTTTTTGTTATAAATCCACAAGAACATTTAAAGCTAACAATCCTCTGAAGGAGAGAAAATGAACAGTACACAGTATCACACAGCAGTGAGTTTTCTTTAGCCTTTATACTCTAGTTCCATATGTCTTTAAAAACAAACAGCCGTTTTCTTTTCAAGAGTCATTTGTAACTGTGTGAAACACAGCAATAGAGTCTGATGTGAAATGACATTTCCAAGTGATCCTCAACAAGTCATTTCAGCCACTTTTTCTTCTTCTCATTTCTGCACCAACTCAGTGTCGGAATCATTACACACTGACATTTTACATCTGCATTGTGACACTATGTCTAATCTCCAAGTGCATTGGAAGAGAATGTCACATGTGGTTAATTTTCAATTTGAAGCCATAAAAGTAGTGAGAATACTGTTTCTCAGTCATGTGTGTCATTTATTGTTCCTACAACATTTGATCACAGAAATTAGAAACAAGAGACTCATCTTGTTCCTCCCTCCATCAGTGCAGAAAGTGCCCTAAAGCATAGATGAGTGTTTTGTCTTGTTAAAGTGAGGGAGGGGAGCAGGTGCCTGAGGAGGAAAGTGATATGGATGCTCCATAGGGTAAGAAATTATTCAGCAGCATCCACCAAGTCAGTGAAAGGTGTCAGAGTGACAGCTCTGGAGCCCCAAGCTCTGTCTACCCACAGAACTGTGAGCACAGAGAGCAGCAGAAACAGTTTCTTACCATAGCTTTACTGAGATGACACTAGCTGATGTGGAGGGGCCATCCCTAGGAGCAGAAGGATAATTCAGTCTCCATGACCATTTAGTACTTGACCTCTCTCAAGGGACTGCCAAAGTTGCCAATTAGCACCTAACATTGAGTGTTGGGGGGGTGGTAGTTGTGTTGTGGACATTTAACCTGTATGAGCTGGATTAAGACCACCTAACTCATTTTACATGGGCCAACCAAAAGCCAAATGATAGTTATGATTGCCAGTTACCAAAAGTCTGTGTAGGATTTGAACCAGCAAGTAGAAGTGAAAAGCTCTCCCTGCCACAATCAATCTCCAGACAATTGAATTCTGTCACTTGGATAATTAGTTGCTGAACAAAAACCAGTAAGCACGGTCATTACTTTTTTGAGCATGCTCAGCAAATACCAATATAAAAATAGTACAGTACACTGACAAAGGCAGGAAAAATAGTTTTATAGGATAAAACTTTTATGAAGGTGAATGGTACATTGGTTCACTTCAATAGGAGTTGTAGTGTAGACACAACTGTCTCCACAGAAAATTTTAAAATGTACTACATATGCATAATTAGACAAGAGGGGAAAGGAGTTTTATAACTGCTTGCAGAACAGTCAAGAACACAGTCACCATGAAGAGAAAAGCAGCAGTAGAAATGCAAGTCCAACTGTGAGCCTTTGGATCTCTCACATTAAAAGAATACTGTCCGAACGCCTCATGTTTGCACTACAGGAATCAATCTAGAACCAGCCAATGGCTGTAATAAAAACTGTAAAAATCAACACATCCCAAGATACACTTGCGTGTGAGCCATACACTCAGAGCCGTGCACAGAAATTGGTTTGTGTCCTTGCGTGACAGAAGATTCTCATGGACGTCCTTGGAAGCTGTGCTATATAATGAATGCAATATAATAACAGGCAGGGCTGGTGGCCCCACCGATCGTTAAGGTTGCCTGAAAATTCCCTTTATATGGCTCTGTTTTCAGTTGCTAATAACTTTGCCAAACTTTAACCCTTCAGGATGCAGTTTTTCATGCTGTCACCTGTGTGTGTGTCTCAGGAATGTTGTGAAAATAAATTCATTAGCGTTGGGGAAGTATTCAGATACTCTAGTGCTGAGCCCCACAGTAAAGCCCATAAGGAAATTAATAATTCTGTGTTCCGAGCAGGGTTTGAATAGTGCGCAATAACTAAGACCTAGAGTCACACATTGAACAATCAGAATATTGACTAGCTGCTCATTAAGCAAGCATCATCCATCCAGTACGCTGAGTAAGGCAGGAAAAATAGTATGTGATCATGCAATTAAAGACTGTATCATAGCACACAATGCATGCATACAAGAGGGCACAATTATGGTTGCATGGGCAACCTTAACTCTGGCATTTCCTAACTTCTGAGAGCTTGACTTTGCATCCTTAATAATGTATTTTAACAGTTTGTGCTTGTAATAAATAATAAATAATCATCATCTCTTCTAAAATGTTCATCCATAGTTCTCGAACGCTTTAATAAAAAAAGTATAATTATCCCCATTTTTGGATGTGGAAAAATGAGGCACAGGGAGGTGAACTAACTTGCCCAAGACTATATAGCTATACGATATAAACTGAATGTTATTCTGGATAGTAAATGTATTAAATGTTCTTTTAACATTTGATTGGCTTGCTACAGGTACCCACTTTCAAGTTAGTCTTGTGAGGCACTCTGAATGGTATTTTATGGAAAGCAGAAGAAGTGTAAAAAAAGTCTTACATTCATTTTCAGTAAGCACTTCTCTGAGTTCCTATAAACATAGGTATGAAATTACCAGATATGCCGGTTATTTTTCAGCTGAAGTCACAACACTGATTTACCATTTGCTCAGTTATATGGCGGTCACAACTCCTCATTATTCAGTAGACTGTGCATTTAATACATACACTGGGCGAGATTCTCAGTTCCAGTTTTGTCCCTGAGCGACACAATGGGGATATAATCCAGGCAGCTGCAAATTCCCCCAGCAGAATTAAGGGCAGAACACTTTCCCAGAAGTAGCAGTGTTGCATAACGCCGGATATTAGAAGGTATTTGATAAAAAACAAACCAGATTAAAGTGTAGCTACAATGGAATGAATTAGAAGGGTCGTAATAGAACTAACTGAATATCCTTGCCTTTCTTCATTGTATCTCTCACCTCTCATTTTCAAATAACTGTCTAGGGAAGCTAGCAGGTTGTATGACTTAGATATAAGTGACAAATATGAAGGAATCAATCCTCTTTTGTGGGGACGGGGAGGGGGAAGAAATGGGTCATATCTGAATTTGCAGCAGACAGATGTAAAGTCACAGCTATAACATCCTACTCCGAAGTAAAGCACTCTAGTGCCTTCTGTTTCCCAGTGGCACTGAGTCATCCATTGAAGCTAGAAATTATGTATCATGTACAGACATGCTGGCTCCTTCTTGTATTCATTATCCCAAATGACCAACAAACATTCATATTTTCTTTCTAGGGTAGTGTTCAGTTCCATGCCATTTCCTTCAGTATACAATCCTTGAGGAGGAGACCTGCATGATTTTCTGCCTGTTAGGACTTGTCTATACTGGAAAATGTTACCAGCAAAAGTTCAGCTGGTGTATTACTTTGGCAGAATGTGTTCACATTTGGCTGCCTTTGCCAGTGTTGTATGTCCTCATAGAATCAGGCTGTACCAACACAAGATATGTTGCGCCATGGATAAGCATCCCAGCATACACCAGCACCATCAGCTGACACACAACCTTGTGGGAAATTTTTGTAGTACACCATGGGATACAACCACTCTTGTAAGGGACTGTGGGACTTTGACCCCAAACAGTCACAGTTCTCTCTGCTCTATCTCATAATCTACTCTTTTTGCACTAGTTTTACTCTCTCTGCCATCTGACCACAAAAGACATGGAGGCCACACAGATCATTGGAGCTCTCTTGTCTATTTTGAGGACAGGACATCTGATTCTTGTGTATTTGCGGAGCCACAACTACCACCACAGTGGCTAGTCATGCACTGTGAATACAAAGGTTGGGTGGATGATACAGACAGTGAATGAAACTGATCCGCTTCTTCATGTACTTACTGACTAGCAGCGCACAGTTGAGTGGTGACTCTGGATTGATGAAAAAAGCAGCAAATGGTGGGACCAGATCATGATGCAAACCAGGGATCACCAGCAATGACAGCTGAACATTCAGATTTGGAAAGCCACATTCCTGGAGTTGTGTGCCAAGCTTACCTCCGTTTTGCTGTGCAGACACAAATGGGAGCTGTCTGGACAACTGAGAGATGGGTGACACTTTCTGGAGGTTTGCAACTCCAGACTGCTATCCTTCCATGGGCACCAGTTTGGTGTTAAAAATCTGCAGAGGGGCAGTCATCATCCAAGTGTGCAAGGGGTGGGTACATCAATACTTTTGTTTTCGTAGATCTGTAACTCTCAATGCTTTAAGAGTAAAGTTTCTGTGGCTAAAAAAATCCTCTGTTAAGCCTGCGTTGCTTGTGGTCCTGCTACATTGTCCTTACGGGATTAAAGCAGAATCCTGGAGTGCCCGCAGTCTAGGTGGCGCTCTAGCGGCAAATGTATAAGTGACTGGTGGGGACGGGGAGTCTCAGACACTGATTTCAGCATGTAGGGTAACTGAGTCCCATGTCCCAAAGAAGGGTGGGGTATGGAGTCAGGTCATAACACACAGTATGGGGAAAACAATGGACAAGCTAAGCAAAAGTGAGTAGCTGAGTGGGAAGCGTACTACCTCATGCTCCATTTAGCTGTCTTTCTCCTTCCGTGGAATATACAAATTGCTAAAAACATAGCGGGCAGGGAAATGGAGAGTAGCTGCAGTAAACAGAAGAGAGCAAGTTATTTATTATTCGCTTGGCACTGACAATGCGCTTGGTACTGTACAAGCCAAATAAAGAAAGTCTCTCTCTTGGGAATTTAGATCAAAGAACCAGATACAGATGAGATTAGACAAAATGGGAGACCCAGAGGAATGTATCTTATTTATACGGTATATGTCTTATTTATTTTAAAAACACAACTGTTAACAATTCTAACCAAAAGCTTGATTGCAGCTAGTTCAGAACAGGTCAGCACTGTCCCCAGTTCTTAGTTCCAACCCATTATTAAACTCTTGAGATAACGATTCACCTGACATTACGGCAGGGTTTCCCATACTTTTTCCAGAATGTGAATCTCACCTTACATTGCACTATGGACACTTCCCCTCCCGCTCATGATCCTACTGACTGACATTGCTTAATTCCTCTGCTACAAAAGATTACTAAATACCTTTATGGGCCATCTTGATTATCACTTCAAAAGTTTTTTTCCCCTGCTGATAATAGCTTCTCTTAATTAATTAGCCTCTTACAGTTGGTATGGGTACTTCCACCTTTTCACGTTCTCTGTATGTATAAATATCTTCTTACTGTATGTTCCATTCTATGCATCTGATGAAGTGGGCTGTAGCCCGCGAAAGCTTATGCTCAAATAAATTTGTTAGTCTCTAAGGTGCCACAAGTACTCCTGTTCTTTTTGCTGATACAGACTAACACGGCTGCTACTCTGAAACCTACATACTTTTATCTATCTTAACACAATTTAGCAGCCAGAAATAAGAAGGGGAGAGCAGCATGTGACCAGATGGCTCTCTAAAGACTACCAGCAAGCGCTCCATGGACTTCAGTTTAGGAATCTCCACTCCACAGCATTCAGATTTCTTCACATAAATGCCACTGTCGTACTTACAGTTTTCTAATCTTCTGTTTCGCCACCCAAGTATTCACTTGCGGTCTGCTATTTTCCATTTTGTGGAGGGAGTGTAGATCTGGTTCTATACTGGTCTAATTTTAACTCTGCTGAGGACAATCCCCCACGTACATATTACATAGGATTGTTTTCTCTCTACAAAATGAGGCTGCACAATAACCGCTCTCTCTACTTCCATATTAAAGTTGTTTTCCCTACAGCTCCTGCCCTTGCACAGAACACCCCCAAATCACTCATATATGTTAAAAACCAGCTCTCTCGCCATAAAGCTGCAGCATCTACAAACTAGTGTCACACCACATTCTAACATCCCATAACTCCTACCAAACAAGGTTTCCATAATTTGTCAGACACTTTCCACCAAGGCCATCAATCTCTTCCTAGCCTTCCACATGCAAATAGTTTGCCTTTTTTCTATTCCTAGTCACAACAAACTGTTTGTCACTCCAATCTAACCTTTGAGGGGTCATTGCTGAGTCAGCTTCAGAGCTTTACTTCAGTCAGCCATTTCTGTTTACATTAATATCAACATCATCGCAAGACCTAAGAACAGCAGCAAGACCTGCATAGCCCAGATCCTTAGGACTTCATGCTCACATGTATCAGTGTCTCAATTCCATACGCTGCAACCTGTGAAGTGGTCTGCAATAATGCTGAACAAAGTAATATGAATTACCACATGATAGGAGTTGAAAAAGGTTGTACAGTTGCTCTAAATTTTCAACTATTTCAATGCACCATCCCTAGATACTGAGTCAAAAGTCTATTTTTAGTCTACAGTAAACACACACAGCTCAGCACATATGTAGTATGAAACTGAACAGCTTCCTGCTCTGCTTTGTTCAAATGCCTCCACAGCCTATCCAATAACATTATGATAGCAATTACTTTCCTTACTGTATGAAGCAGACTACGGTCATGAGTTGTTACAGCTCACGCTGTGGGTAAGTATACAGTCATGAAGAATGCATTAATTTTTCAAATATAGTAACATGGAATGTTCTTCTCCTGTCCTATGTCAGGCACTTCTGCAGCAATTTCATACGAGCCCAGGGTACTTCCCCTTTACCTGGCCAACCATGTGTTTCAGTTACTATAATATCATCTTTGTAGCTTCATGTTCTTGGTGGCTGAGTTAAGACTTCTGGGGTCTAATCTCTGCCACCACTCACTTGCTCTGTAACCTTGGGCAAGTCAATTCTCCTCTCTTTTCCTGTATTTGACCAGCGCTTTTATGGTAGCGCTTTCAAAGCAGTTTACAAGAACAAAGTACTCTTCTTACATTTCTCCCCACTTCTCCTGCTAGCTCAGATGTTTTTCTGCTTGGTGTTTGCTATATAAATCTAATCATGTTCTCATATTGCTTGCTAAAATAAAACACTTATGTAATCAATATACAGATACTGTTGATCACCTTGTACCATTTTCTGCACACGACAATGTAGCGTTCATGAGGATTGTTGCAGTTGTACTAAGAGCAAGCACTGTGGAGCTATAACTACAGTATCTGGCAATCTTACCAGCACACCATGTAGTTCCACAGGTATTTATATGACAGCCCAGTAGTAAAGCTGTCATGGGATTCAGTATGAGGAACTCTTTTCCATCACAATATACTAAACAAACCTCTCTGACAGAGAAACAAGAATAAGCTTTGCTAATAAAGTTTCCACAGAACCCAGACCCCCTGCCTCCAAACTCCACACTCCTTCACTCAGAACACCCCCTATTGAGCTCCCTGCACTCAAACCCCCACCCTGACAAGCCCCATCCCCTGCCCCAACCTGAGCCTCCACATCCAGACCCTCACACCACTGACTCCCAACTAATTTCACCCAGACCCCCATCCCATGAAGCCCCACTCCCCCAGCACCCATATTCTCCCACTGAGACCCCCATACCCAGACCCCTCCACTGAGCCCCAATCACCTTCACCTGGAAGCCTCTGCAGAGTCCTATTGCCCCTGCACCTGGACCCCCTCACCCAACAAGCCTCTGTGTATCCAGACCCCACAACACCTAGACCCCACCCTTTGCGCTGCCTGCACCCAGACTGTCCCACACAGAACCCTCTCAACTCACACTTGGATCCCCCCCCACACTGAGCCCCTTCATACTTGGATCCTGCCTGGTTGAGCCTGCTTGTCCTACACCTGGGGCAGAGGGACAGGGCCCCAGGGTGTTTCTGAGCCAGGTCCAGGCTTTGTGCTGTGTCAGGGTCAAGTGCAGCCTCACCACTGAGTCCATTTCCCAGGGGTGGGGGTGCTGAAGGGTGATCTCCCATCTTCGTGCAGCCAGTGGCCTGTGCTCCCCACTGCCATGCTGGAGCCTCTGCATTTATTTATTGACAAATGAAACTTGCTGGATTTTGCAGAATTTTAAAATACTGTGCTCAGAATTTTTAATTTTTTTTGGTGTAGAATGCCCTCAGGAGCAATTCTCTATATATTTTGGTGCCCTATATTGCATGTGGTTTTTCTTCCCTTACTGCCCTCAAGTTTCAAGCTTCTTCTAGGCTTCTGTGTGCCCTTAACAGAATGGCATATGCTGAGAAGCTCAGGAAACAAAATGGAAAAGTACAAAGGAGAAAGAGAATGGCAAGTAAGTATATCTAATATTAAAGCAGTACTTCTGAGAAAAGTTGTTGGAAGCAGAACATATTTGTTCAGAACAGTTAAAAACAACCAAATATTTAAATGGCAACACATGATGAGGTCTATTGACTAAATTTGTTGCCCTGCTGAAAGTTCGGTAATTCTTAGCAGTTCTAATTCGAACACTGACTGACAGACACACATTCACCAGTTTGGCTTAAAATTTTATCTGCTCTTTGATGTTCCTGCAGTTTTTAGACTTTCTCATGATAACATAGAAGATGTGCTTCGCACTGTAAGATAATGCTTGGTTTTAACTTAGATTACATGGAGAACAATTTTAATGGTTCTTTTGAACTTTTTTTTTAATAACATCCGTCTAAGCTCTGAGAATGTGGTGGTATAAATAAGTGAAATGGTAGTGGATTTCTAATACAGTAATTCCTCACTTAAAGTCATCCTGGTTAACACTGTTTCATTATTAGGTTGCTGATCTATTAGAGAACATACTCGTTTAAAGTCATAAGAACATAAGAAAGGCCAGACTGGGTCAGACCAGAGGTCCATCCAGCCCAGTATCCTGTCTGCCAACAGTGGCCAATGCCAGGTGCCCCAGAGGGAGTGAACCTAACAGGTAATGATCAAGTGATCTCTCTCCTGCCATCCATCTTCACCCGCTGACAAACAGAGGCTAGGGACACTATTTCTTATGGATCCTGGCTAACAGCCATTAATGGACTTAAGCTCCATCTAGCTCTCTTTTAAAACCCTGTTATAGTCCTAGACTCAAACTCCTCAGGCAAGGAGTTCCACAGGTTGACTGTGTGCTGTGTGAAGAACTTCCTTTTATTTGTTTTAGACCTGCTGTCCAATAATTTAATTTGGTGGCCCCTGGTTCTTATATTATGGGAACAAGTAAATAACTTTTCCTTATTCACTTTCCCCACATCACTCATGATTTTATATACCTCTATCATATCCTCCCTTACTCTCTTCTTTTCCAAACTGTAAAGTCCTAACCTCTTTAATCTCTCCTCACATGGGATCTGTTCCAAACCCCTAATCATTTTCGTTGCCCTTCTCTGAACCTTTTCTAATGCCAGTATATCTTTTTTGAGATGAGGAGACCACATCTGTACAGAGTATTCATGCAACGTTCTGTTATAAGGTTGTTTGGCTCACCCCGCTCCAGCTACCCGTTCGGTGTTCCTGCCAGGAAGTGGGGTCGGGGCCTTGCCCTGCTTTGCCCACCTGGTGTTCCAGCCAGGGAGCGGGGTCAGGGAGTGGGAGTTTGCCCTGTTCTGCCCACCTGGCATTCCAGCTGGGGAGCAGGGTCAGGGTGTGGGGGCTTATCCCATTCTGCCCACCCGGCATTCCAGCTGGGAAGCAGGCAAGCCCCTGACTCCGCTCCCCAGCAAGAGTGCTGAACGGGCGGAGTAGGGCAAGCCCCCGCGCCCCAACCCCACTATGCTCTGCCCCAACCAAGCTTCACAATCATCATTCGTGAGTACAGTATAAATAGTTTGTTTAAAATCATTTAAAACTTATACTGGATATGTATGTAATGTCTTTTGTCTGGCGAAAAGAATTTCCCTGGAACCTAACCTCCCCCATTTACATTCATTCTTATGGGGAAATTGGACTTGTGTAACAATGTTTCGATTTAAGTAGCATTTTTCAGGAACATAACTACAGCGAGGAGTTACTGTATTCTAGCTACTGTAATAGTAAAGGGTCCTACAGTAGCTAAATCCTGAAACATTTCTACACCTTATCTGCAGGGAAAAAGTAAGAATTCAAATTGACTTTAACATCTCAGAACAAAAAGTTACACATTATACACAGGTTTAGGTCCAGACTGCGAAGCCCTTATCTGGTGAACGCTGACTCGTGAGTTATCCCCACTGAAACCACATGTGTCAATTACAGTGCAATACATTCCTGACCGAAAAGATTACAAATAAAGACATTTCCCTAAAAAAAAAAACAACCAGAGTTCATATATAGAAGACAGTACACAGAATATTATAATGCTCTGAAAACTAACACAGATAAACAAAAAACAATACACTTCATTTTTTTGATGTTTGATAAAGCTCAGTGTAATTATAATTCATTTTTAGGAGCCTTTGGCACATGCAGATTCTAAGCAGGTCTGGAAGCACGAAGTACCAAAATACTGAGAGAAAGTAATTTACTAGGTGACTATTTCACTGTGCACACAATCTTTATCACTCTCATCCATCTCCCTCAAAAGATCCAACTTTGTCTCAGATCTCCCAAGGGAGACTGAGGTAGTTAGGCCTCCAATCAGAGTTAGACATCTGAGTCCTTAGGTACCTCTCAGAATCCCAACATTTGTTTGTTTGCTTTTTCTGACTTCCCCCAGTTTTGTTTATAGACAAGAAATGACACATACAAGAAGCTATTAAAAATTCAATATTTGCCAACAGCTATCAAAGATCTCTCTTCATTATACATTTAGGAGAAAATGCCATTATTCTCAGATACCACTAGTGTGGAGTTAAGTTAAACACTATGTTCTCTCAACCTCCACTCAGTATAGCATCTGCTGACTTTAATAACAATCATTCTAATACTAGCCAGACACCATATTAATTCTCTTTAAACTACAGATGCATACATTTCAATTAATTGCTCAGAGGCCCTCAGGCATGAATACTATATAAAATGAATAGACTATATACTTAATTATGTATTTTTCTTGACTTTAACACTTTTCTTGGAATTACTTATTACTGTAGACCAAGAATATGAGCTACAGAAAGAACCTCAGGTCACTCACTGAACATTTTAAAGAAACAGAGAAAATTATTTGGTTACGAATTATTAACTGTGCTAAAATGCAAACTTTCACCTCTGACATCTTAAGGCATCAAATCACACAGTACTCCAATACACCAAACATACATATTTCAGCATTGTAACTTTCTGCATCAATAATCTTTTTTGGAGAAAGAACCATATAAAACATATCAATAAACCGAATGACCCCTAACTATTGCATAAGCAATGTTTAGACGATACCCACAATGCAAGAAGGTGGCATGCTGGAAAAACTCTCCCACTCACAAGCAAGTTGCCTTACATCATGCACGGGGAGAAAGAAAGGAAGAGTCTATAGAGTACATAAATACTGCACATTTGTAGCAGTTACAGACTAATACAGGCAATAAGTCCACTTTTCATCCTTTCGTCCCAATACGCCTAACTGAAAGTATCTCTCACTTTCTTACCCGCTGCCAAAAGACATGTAAATCTCCTCTCAATATGGGATATAATACAAATGCTTGCTCCAAATGAGAGAAAGAACCATTATATTTCTTTTTGTATATAAACATCACTGACCAAAAAGGTTTCCTGAGACTCTCAGACCCCTCACCCCAACTGCTTACAACTTTTGCAGCTACAGTGGGCTGTAGCCCACAAAAGCTTATGCTGAAATAGATTTGTTAGTCTAAGGTGCCACAAGTACTCCTGTTCTTTTAGTGTATCTACTGACATTAGAAACTGCCATCAGAAAGCTCCTTGCTGAAGAGAATGTTAGGATTTATCAACCCGACGAACTGAAGCAACAAAGCTAAGGTCCACATCCTATACATCCTTGTACTAAAGAATCCAGAAAGGAAAACTAAAGGGTTGCAGATAACACATGTAGAGAGACCTCAGGTGCAGTCATCCCTACACAGGCAGAGTGCTCGTGATGGAAAGAAAACTGAAATGTAAAAGAAAGACCCTTCTATTGCGGTTAACCTCTCTTTCATGCATAAGAGAAATGAACAGGGATTAAGGATTTTCTGACTGACAGTCCAAAATCAGTGCTTGTAAACGTTTGTTGGACAAGAAAAGTCTCCCCAATAAAACACCCTAGTAATAGTTTTTTTTCCCTCCATATGATTTTAACAGTCTCCATCTAACCAGGGGAGTTGGACATAATGCTTTACACAGCTTTTAGATTATGGAATTCTTCAAGCGTTGGTTTATAGCTCCACATATTTTCATGACAGGAATCATAAAAATCATTTCAAAATTCAAGTGAAATAAAGCAAGACGGTAAAAAGAAGACTTGCATTTGTTTCTAATTTGGATGTTTCTCAAAATATCAGACCTCATAATAATATTGGGTCTCTTATTACTTCCATCTAGAAATGTTGGTTTTGGCACTAGTCCAGGATTCATCATCACTGTAATTTCCAATCCCTGAAAATGATATACAGACTGTATCTCCTGCCAATCTCGAACACAAAGAAGTTCTCTTCTATAGCCACTAAAGCAGACACTATCTGAAGGAAAAAGACAGCATTATAAACAAGCACAGAATATCAAACACCTTGTTGCTGTGATGTAGAATAAGGACATGGCATAAACGAAATATTGATTGAGATGGATCTCATGAGTCAGAATCTGCACAGTTAGTGGCAAAAATATCTGACTGCAGAAGGGACCGACACACAACAAACAGCCAACATGACACCCACAGGATGCAATACCAGTAAAAATTAAAAACAAAGATCTGTTGGCATAAAATTAGTGGGAGCAATTAAATATATACACAGAATGGGCTCTTTGTCATCAGTCCAGAGAGGAGCAACTCAGTTTGCCTTCTTATTACTGGAATTATAGAATGAAATCTTAATGAGTTCTTGGAAAGCTTTTTTAATGTACACAGAAATCAGAAGCTAGCTGTTGCATACTCTGGCCAAAAACCATGTGCAGTATGTAATGCTGGTGGTGGTACTGTAAAAGGCTGGAAAATCCAGGTTTAGTGCAGGCAACATGAGGAGTATTATTTACAAACCAAAAGAAGTGCACCAATTGCACATTTGACCCCTTTGATTTACAGGCCTGCAAAACATCAAAGAGATGGAGAAAGTGGCAAAGTATCCTATAATATATTAAAGTACTGTTTAAGAACCCAGGAATCGAGATGGAGAAGTAAATCTACTATTTAGAGACTGTTTCATTAGAGTGGATTCTCCACCCTTAAATCAGGCCATTAGCATAAAGCATAAACCAAAAGGAACCCATTTTATAATGCAAGATGCATATACTTTCTTTTCAGAGTGGTACACGTGTTAGTTTGTATCAGCAAAAACAACAAGGAGTCCTTGTGACACCTTAGGAGACTAACACATTCATTTGGGCATAAGCTTTTGTGAGCTAAAACCCACTTCATCAGATGCATAGTATGCGCTATAATATATATTCTGCTTACTGTATTTTTCATTCCATGCATCTGATGAAGTGGGTTTTAGCCCACGAAATAAATTTGCTAGTCTCTACGGTGCCACAAGGACTCATTTATACATTCTTTGTCCATCTGAAAAGTTACAGTGAAAATGGAGAGTTGGCTGTCTCTCCAACACACAATTGCAATAGTGCAACTGAGGTTCAGATCTGGAAGAAAAATTAATCCTAGAACAGAAATCCTGGCCCAAATACCAAACTAGATACAACAGTGTATATTTATTGTACCTCAAAGGATATTTAGGTATCATTTTACCAGTGACCTGAAGAGCTCTGTGAGAGCTTGGAAGCTTTTCTCTCTTACCAACAGAATTTGGTCCTCAGTCACCTCACCTCTCTAATATCCTGGGACCAACACAACTACAACAACACTGCATACAATCATTTTACCAGTGTTATTTATGTATATAGTTTTCCTCAGTCAAAGTTCTACTTTCTGGCATCACATGAAATTTATATACACGCCTCAAAGGGCAGACAGAATGGGGGAAAAAACCATGACCACCTCTACTGCTATCTTTGTATGCGTAACATTTATTCTTGAAAACAAAGACATTATATTCTGCACATCAGTGATACTATCCACCATAAACTCCCTCTCCACAAGCATTAGTGCATGGTAAAACTATCCAGAGTATGAATGCATCTTCTGAAAAGCCTAATACCACAATAATTCAGTCCCCCATAAACTTAATCACCATACAAAGAGAACTGTATAATTAATAAAGAATATTTTAATATATAAAAAGCCCATCTTAACAACATTAAATGACAAACTGAAAATTACAATATCATTCCCTTCATTGCCTCAGATTCAGTACCCCACCAACAGTTTAAAGTGTGTATGTAGAACATCTCTAATTTGTGCAGCACACCACTTAAAAATATAACGTAAGACCAGACAGATTGGGTCAGACCAATGGTCCATCTAGCCCAGTAGCCTGTCTTCCGACAGTGGCCAGTGCCAGGTGCCCCAGAGGGAATGAACAGAACAGGGAATCATCAAGTTACCCAGTCCCTGTCACCCACTCCAAGCTTCTGGCAAACAGAGGCTAATAACACCATCCCTGTCCATCCTGGCTAATAGCCATTAATGGACCTGTCCTCCATGAATTTATCCAGCTCTTTTTTAAACTTGTTATAATCTTTGCCTTCACAACATTCTCTGGCAAAGAGTTTCACAGGTTGACTGTGCATTGTATGAAGAAGTGTTTTCTTTTTTGTTGGTTTGTTTTAAACCTGCTGCCTTTTAATTTCATTGGATGACCCCTAGTACTTGTGTTATGAGAAGGAGTAAATAACACTTCCTTATTTACTTTCTCCATACCAGTCATGATTTTATAGACCTCTATCATATCCCCCCTCAGTCATTTCTTTCCAAGCTGAAAAGTCCCAGTCTTATTAATCTTTCCTCGTATGGAAGCTGTTCTATACTCCAGTCATTTTTGTTGCCCTTTTCTGTACCTCTTCCAATTCCAATATATCTGCATGCAGTATTCAAGAGGTGGATGTACCATAGATTTATAGAGAGGCATTATGATATCTATTCCTTTCTTAATGGTTCCCCACATTGTTTGCTTTTTTGACTGCTGCTGCACATTGAGTGGATGTTTTCAGAGAACTATTGTGGGGATCATGTTTTCCATGTGCATTACTTCGCATTTATCAAAATTGAATTTTATCTGCCATTTTGTTGCCCTGCCACCCAGTTTTGAGAGATCTCTTTGTAACTCTTCACAGTCTGCTTTGGACTTAACGATCTTGAGTAGTTTTGCATCATCTGCAAATTTTGCCACCTCACTGTTTACCACTTTTTCCAGATCATTTAGGAATATATTGACCAGTACTGGTCCCACTACAGACTCCTGGGGGACACCACTATTTACCTCTCTCCATTCTGAAAACTAATCATTTATTCCTACCTTTTGTTTCCGATCTTTTAACCAGTTACTCAACTTTAATAGATTGGTGAGGCATGATTTCCCTTTAAAAAAGCTGTGTTGCCTTTTCCTCAACAAATCCTTTTCATTTATGTGTCTGATGCCAAGCAGTGTTTGGTTGGTTGGTTGTGCATAGCTCCCATATGCCACTGTTCACTGAAAGTAAAAGCTTCCTCTTTACTTTCTTATGCAAAACGCAGCAGATATGATACTTGTCACATTAGTCACTGAATGGTCACCTTATTTTCATTTTTCCAAAGGCAAACTCCACCACAATCTTGCACCAGTTGAGTGCATACTTGAATCTGTCTTGCTCAGTATGTGATCAGGAAGAAGCTTCATTAGCCATACAAAAGGAGGTACTGCAGGATCCTTGAGAATCACAGAATAGTAACACAGGTGTTCAATCGGAGCAAAGTTCATTTCCCTTTACCATCTCTTGAAAAGTCCAGTTGTTAAACATTCTAGCACACACTTTTGCTGGCCACTCTATGTACACAAACACCCATGAATTTTCCATGGTGATCCATTAAGGTTTGAATCTCTTTGTTAATTTACCTCTGGAGTTGGTAGGAGGAGAAGAGGGGGATACAGAATGAGCCAGTGCATTATTTAGTACTGAAATGTAATTGTAGTTTTGGATCAGTAGCAGAACTATTAGTTGAAATGATAAGACTATAGTTGTGTAAAAGAGAGGGGCCTTACAATCAATATTAGACATTAAAATCCAGATAATTTTGTACATACACACTAAAGATATATGCAGCAGGCTGAAGGTCAAACCCTCAAGGAATCAGAAATTCTATGACTTAAATATACTCACTATTTGAGGGGCTAGTACTGTGCACAAGGAATTTATCATAATTTAACACCACTGTTACAATTGTTTCCTAGAGATCTGGCAAGAAAATCCAACAATCCAGTATTAAAATTTAATTTGAAAAATAGTGGCCGATCTAGGGCAACATACCACATGTATGCAAGCTCCCCTCCCACTCTGCACACAGACATGCGCACACATACACTCACACTCTGCACCACACCCCCAACACTGCAGCAACAGATAAATAATTCCAGAACCGTGCATATTCTTGCTGACCTCACTGATGACAAAGGTTAAAGGCTTCCATATTGGCTCTCACAGCACTAGATACTCAGGAAGAGGTAGCATTTTCCTTCCTGGCCAGGCTGACCTCTTCTATTTGCATGGTAACTTTTCAGGTCTTACAAGCATTTTACAAACCAGGAAAAACAAATAAATCAGGAAACTATATTTAAAAAAGTGCAGTATCCTTTTCACTCCTACAACACATTATTCATCTTTGTCTGTTACAGCTGTCCCCCTGCTGCATTCCTTTTTCCCCTCTCCTTTCTGTTTGTCCTGTGTGGCCGCCCCTCCAGGTCATTGTGCTAACTAAAGTCACAGCCCTATTCATAGGAATGGCTTGTACAGACTAACTGGAGCCATTGCTCTGCCTAGGGAGGGGGCTTCTTGCTTCTTTGTTTGGCTCCTTTGTTCAGACCTGGGCTCGGTGTGGGGGGCGCTGCCCAGAAATGCAAGACCTGAAGTGGCCAACTAATTAAGCATATGAGTCATACCTGTGGCTCAGAACATGCCCAGGCATGCCTATGCTTACCTGCAGCCTTTCCCTGCCTTCTCTCTGTCCCTGCCCACCGGTATATGGGATCTTGGGGAGCAATTACCACACAGGTGGGGTGCCAATTAATTTCTTTATTAAAGGAAAAAGGAAGTGGTGGGAATTTAACAATGAAATGCGATGGGATGGAGTGTATAGGGTGTTTACAAAAGACAATGATGGGGGGGTTCTTCTTATTGAACAGTGTAGGGAGTTCTAACAGTGGGATGCAGTAAGTGGAGTTCAGCACAATGGGATACAGTACAGTCAATAAGCAACTCAACTTTATATAGGAACAACTCTAGATACAGTGTGGAATGCAAAATGTACCAAAAAGAAATGCAAAGTAAAATGGTAGCTTCTATATGAAACGGTCAACAATCTCAGATAGAATGTATTAAGTGGTTAATAGCTATATATACACAATGTAACACAGTGGCATCAATGCAAATACAAAGTATATCAGAAAAGTGGAGGCGACCAATGGGGTGTTATAACCACAAGTAAAACGTGAATCACAGTGCAATGATACAATATGAGTGATAAGTGAAATTATGCAATGTAACAGCATAGAAGAAAATTAATGACTTAATTTGTGAGGTTGTAATAGCTAATCTGCAAGAGCGTACCTAAAGGCTGAGTCAAGAAACAGGAGTGGGGAGGGGAGTGAACGATCAGTGGCAACTGATGAGAGGAGAGTGCAGCTGCAAGCAGCGAGAGACTCTGAAGCCCTGCGGGGTGAAGCCCAGAGCAGTCTTCAGGAGCCTGCGGGCTGGACGTACGGGAGACAAGAGCAGCTGGAGCGCACTTAAGGGGAGTCTGGGAGCAGCAAGAGGGGAGGGCGCTGAACGTGCAAGCGATGGGAAGGCACGTGGAGAAGGGGGAGAGGCTGAGGGAAGAAACAGGTTGCAGCAGCGGAGAGCACTTCAGGGAAGTTGCGGAGCAGCGGGGTGAAGACAAACAGAGCAGTGTGATGGCGATCTTCGGTAGGGGAGGGGCAGCGGAGAAGCAGGAGCACAAACACTGGGGATACAGGGAGAGGCAGCAGAGAGGTGTAAGGAAGGGCTGGAGGGACACCCAAAAAAAAAAAGGAGTGAAGCGGCAAAGGGTTTGAGAAGTTACACAGGGGGAGAAGCAGCAAGGGGTAACAACAACAGGGAGACACGGGGAAGTACACAGAGGGGGAGATTTGGAGCGGGGGAAAAACAGACACGGGAAAGTTCAGGGAGAGATAGGGACAGCAGGAAGACGAATTCAAACAGCAAAAACCTTATCTATCGTCTAACTTAATCAAATTTATATAAAATGACAAGCAGTTTGTACAAAGTAACAAAACAGGTACAGAATACGACCAGGCAATGGCTTTTTTAAAATCTATCTTAACCAACGACTAGGCAAAACAACAAATATCACAATTCTTAGCAAACTATAACAAGCAACTATACGGAGCAACAAAACAGCAACTATAACAAGGCAGGTGAAACTTACAAGCGCTACAATCTTAGCAAACTATGACTTATTAAACTAAAAAGCAAAACCAATGGTGCACCTTATGCTATGGGGAAGTCATAGAGGGCAGAGTAGTATGTGCCCAGGATACAGCTCCCAAGGAAGCCAAGGGATGGTGGCTGCAGCAGTGGATATGGCTGAAAGCAGTGAGCCCCGAAGCAAAGCCCACAGGAGCAGAGCTTAGCGGCGGCACAGACTTATTTTTAGCGGCAAAGTGCCGTGGAGTTTAAGAGAGGTTTTAAGACACAGACTAAGGTTTAGCTTGAGTCTGTGTGCTGGGGAAACAGAGCCAGCAACTAAAATAATAAAATAAAAGTATAGAAAGTTTCACAGAGGGATTCTTACCAGTCCCTAAGGTAGCAGCAAAGGCAGAAGCAGCAACATCATCAGAAGAAGCAAGGAGGGCTCAGTACGGTCTCGATAATCAGGAGATCTCTCAAGCAGCAATTCGTTCTTCATGGGGGGGGTTACAAAACGGGGGTACGCTCAAAAATAAAATGAGAGCGGAGAAAGGACCCCCCAGAACCCCTGGCTGATCAGACCAGGCAGCAATGCAGGAACCTTTCTGATGTTTGTTTTTAAAATGCCTGTTTTTAAAGGCAGACTCAGGCAGTTTCCCGCCAGTAATCCTGGTAGGCTCCCTCTGTCACAGGGGAGGAGACACAGGGAAAAACTGCAGGTGAGCACAGAGATGGGCCTGGGCAGAGTCCTGAACAATAGGTGTGAGTTCACACCTCAGGACTCAAAAGCACATGAGGTCTATGACTCATGCCCAGGATCTTAAAAACACATTAGGTCTTGCAGCTCTGGACATTGCCTACCCTAAACAAAGTCCAGGTTTAACAAGGTGATAACAGGACCAACCCTTTGAACAGGGCAGTGGTCCCACCTAGCACGCAGCACAAGTGGCCATCCCTTTGAGAAGGGCAATGGCTCTTGGTAAACAACTTAAGGGGCCCTCCCTTTGAGAAGGGCAGTGGCCCTGGTAAACAACTTAACAGCCAGGGAGGGGCGGTCACTGGAGGAGAACAAAAACAAAATGGAGTATGGGTACAGCTGTAAGAAACAAAATGGAGTAGGGAGATAGCTGCAACAGACACTCTCCTCCCCTGTATCAAGAGGAGCCAATCAAAAGTACTGGTGGGAAACGGCCTAAGTTTGCCTTTAAAGCCAGACATTTATTGATCAGACCTCAGAGAAGGTCCTTGCTTTGCCACCTGGTCTGATCAGCTAGGGGTCTTTGCGGGGCCCTCTCCCCGCTCTCGTTTGTTTTTGAGCGTACCCTGTTTTTAAACTCCCCTCCCAGGAACAAAGAATTTGTGCCTGGAGATCTCCTGATTATTGTAAGTGAATCGAGTCCTCTCTCCATCCTCCGATGCTACTGCTGTTCCTGCCTCTGTGCTTGTTGCTGTCCTGGGGATTGGTAAGAACTCCCTCTTGCAGATTCCTCCTGTCCTAGCTGCTGGCCTTGTTTCCCCAGCAGACAGACCCAAGCTAACTCCTTGGTCTGTATCTGTAATCTGTTTCTTGCTCCGCAGCGCCTTTGCTGCTAAAAACAAGCCTGTGCCGCTACTAAGCTGTGCCTTCCTGGACAGTATCCTGGGCCGCCGGCTTGCAGCCGCCCCACTACTCCAGCCACCACCCCACCCCCCGGGGGCTGTACCCTGGGCACACACCACTCTGCCCTCTGGAACTGCTCCCCCTCCCGATCAAAGAATCGGCATAGTGTAAGGTGCACCTATTAGAATCAGGTTCTTAGTCTAGATAAGTTGTAATTTCATTTTGCACAGCTGTGGTTAAGTTAGGTTTAAAGAATTGTTTGTATTGTGTTCTGTAAGATAGGTTTAAAAAAGAATTGTTGCATTGTGTTTTGTTACTTGCTAATTTGTGTAGTCTTGGTTAAGTTAGATCATAAATAAGATTTTGTTGTGTTCTGTATAATTGTGGTTAAGTTTGTCTTCCCGCTGCCCTAACCCCCTCCCCAGCTTGCCCGTGTCTCCCACCCAAGCTCCCTAGTCACTCGTTGCAGTCTCTCTGCTATTTAAACTTGTAGCCTGTCTGCTCTCTGTGTCTCCCTGAGTTTAAATCTCCCTCCGCAGCACCTCTGCCTTTGGTCTCTGCTCTACCACGTGCTCCTCTTCCCCCATCCCCCAACCTCATTCCTCTATCATTACCTTTCTCTCTCTCTCTCTGTTAATCCCTTCCCCCATGTGTTCACCCCGCTCCTACTGCTGCCAAACCTCAATTGTATTACTGAAGTCTAGCATAAAACCCCATTGGTTACCCTTTTTCTCTCTGACACACCTCACATTTTACATTTACACCACTGTGACACATTTTTACCTAGAGTTGTTGGTTATTTAACACATTTTACCCATAACTGTTAGTTGGTTATATGCTGCTGTGACTCACCCTTTACACAGAAATTGTAAGCTACCTGTTACATTTATACTTCAGTGTTAATTGGTTACCAACTGTATTGTACCCCACTGTATTGTACCCCACTATTGAAACCCCCTATACTATTTACTAAAAGAAACCCCTCCCCAATTGTCTACCTTTAACAAACCCCATACCCCTCACTATTGTATTTTCCCTGTTTTTGCATTTTCTTAATAAAGTTTATTTTGCACCCCACCAGTGCAGTAGTTGTCCCCCAAGATCCCCTACCTGCTGGCAGGGTCAATTTTCAAGAGGTGGTTGACTGTAGACAAAACATTAGGTGTGATTAAAATCTGACACAGATTAAAGTTTTAGTAGGCTGGCACAATAACGTAATTTTAAACAAAACAAACACCAAGACCAATGACAAATACAATTTAAATCACACCCCATAACAACTTAATGACTTGCTGTATTCAGACCCTCTCCGCCATCACCACCGAAAAAGATTGAAATAAACACAGATTGATTTAGTACTGTAAAATTTTCCACTCAACTCAGTCCCTTACTGAGATGTAGTTAAACTTCAGAGAACCAGAAGTTTTAAAGCGGTAAATGGGAACTGCCTTTTCAGGAGCACATTTGGGATATGAACATGTGAAAATATTGGCATATAAAAATTGCCCATGCCTCTGTCTTAGAATATAAAAATTTAGTTTTATTTATTTTTATATATTTGTGTAGAACTATTGCAAACCCTAAAGAGATGTATTATTATATTTAAGTACCCCTAAAACTGTAAAGAGTTAATTTTTCCACATGCAACTGCATATCAGCCAAGTCCCATGGTGTAAAGTATTCTGACAAATTATAATATCAACCACTACAGTTCCATTGTTGCTATGCAACCAAAAGACTGTCAGAGCCATACACATTTTTTCTCTCCGCCCACTGGCATATGATAACCAGTAGAATTGCTAGTGTTAAAAATCTGCCAATATTTCCTTTATAAATCATGGGAGTTATTTTTAGGGGTAACTGGTTTAGCTTCTCAGTCTTTTCAAATCATACTGTGATGAGTTATAGCACAGACTCAGGCACGAACCTGAATTCTGATATTTTTTCATAAAGAAGGCACAGTAAAATCCAAGTACGGTAGTCTTATATTTACAGGCAAAATGACAATGGTGTCACAATTTTCGCTCTGCCAATAGGTCAAAATGACTTGAATGTAAAATAAAATGTTTAGAAGTCAGCAGTTGGGGCTACCTGGCCTGAGTAAAGTAAAGAACCCTAAACCTTCCCCCAACCCCAAAACACAAACTGAAATATTTCAGTCAGTCAGAGGTGACCTCAGTGCTGCTGAAACTTTAAATTACTAAAAACAATGGGCCCCTGGGGTTGCTAGATCCCCTTTTCTGAGAAGAAGTGGGGAGGAGGGAGGGAAGGTAGAACAGGTTCTAAAGAGGGAGGGAGAAGAGATGACATGCAAATGTCTCTTGAAGAGATGACATGCAAGCACTGGATGACCCAGAATTGATCAGAGAGAAGCTTGGTCAGACAGAGAAGTCTGACTACTTAGCAAAACCTTCTGGGGTCTGCCAACTAATTAACTGAATTCAGGGGAAACGGTCCAGATGCGAAAGCTAGACAACGAACATACACTGTAGCTACTCTTCATTGCAAGAGCTTTTGTTTGCATTAGTGTCCCTTTAAAACACGGAATGGTTTAATTTTATTGTGTGGGATATATGCTCTAACTGAACATTTTATATCAAATATCAGAGGGGTAGCCATGTTAGTCTGGATCTGTAAAAGCAGCAAAGAGTCCTGTGGCACCTTATAGACTAACAGACGTTTTGGAGCATAAGCTTTCGTGGGTGAATACCCACTTCATCAGATGCATGTATCTGACGAAGTGGATATTCACCCATGAAAGTTCATACTCCAAAACGTCTGTTAGTCTATAAGGTGCCACAGGACATTTTAAATCAAATGGTCTCAAACCATTGTACTATTAGTGGTGTTGCTCCTTTGGATTTTAAACAAAAATGTACACCCCATCAAGCTGTTTATTAATCTTCCTAAAACCTTGTTAATATGAAAGCCAACTTTAAGCAGGATAAAATGTATTGTGCTTGAGCACTGTGTTTCCTAATAAATCCAATTGAAATTAATATTGTTAAAGGTTATATACAAGTGTTCTACAATACAATGTGCCATGATTTCTAAGACTACCTAAATAAGATAGCGAGTTAAATATTATCAGCCTTGACTTTCATTTTATTGCTTTCAGCCATTTAAGGTCTATCATTCATTTTGTTTAAAAGTGTTTTCCATTTTAATTCCTATCAACTTATTTTAATGGTGTGACTGTCAAATAAAGCATAGTACATCAGCCATTGAAAAGCTACCTACAGTATTACAGAAAGCTTGAGTGGCTTACAGATCTTCTATCAATATCTTTGCAACATTTCAACAGATCACAGTGTAACACAAGTGTTCACTGGGCAATGTTCTTACCACATCAACTAGCTACATTGTTTGATTTTAATGTCTTCTTTATCACAGTTGGAATGTGTAGTGAAATTGGGAGGGATACAGAATGATCAATATTGCTCTTATCCCATACCGAAAGGTGCAATCAACTGTAGTTCCAGTTTTTTACTTCAACTTAACTTTCTACTTGTTACTGCAACACAAAGTCAAGTCCCACTGAAATCACTGAGTGCAAGGGAACCTATGGATACTGTATTGCCAGGGTAGGAATATTTACACCTTAACTGAAATATCAAGCTGTGCCACAGCCCTAAACAATACCTTTGTTAACAAACTTCATTGTATTAGTTATTTGTATTAAAGCAGTGCCTAGAGGCCCCAGCTGCGATCAATGCCCCACAGTCCTAGCCAGTGTAAATACATAAAGGAGAGAGAATCTCTGCCCCAAAGAGCTTACAATCCAAACAGACAAGTTAAGCGATTTATCCAAGTTCAAACAGCAGTTAAGAGCAGATCAATCAGAGAATCCAGATTTTCTGATTCCCAGTTCAGTGCCTTCTCCATTAGACCACACTGCCTTTCTAATTTGGGCTCGATCCTGCAAAGTGCTCAGCACTGTTGAGGCCTTCAGGAACAGTGAGGCAGATTCCCCACTCCACCCACCACCACACACTCCATTTACAATGGACAGAGTGGAAACTACCTGCACTTCCTTTGCTGATCATTCCCTTGTGTTGGGGAATCCCTAGTCTGTGTAGCCCTGTTTTTTCTATGCCAATTTCCTCCTAGGTCTGGTCTAGGCACAGCTAGCAGATAGCTCCTTGAGAGTCTGCTGCTCTAACCTGCATCAGGGCCAATAAGAGAATCAGGGAGTTGGCTACTGGGCCAAGCTTATCTTGGCTACAGCAGAGGATCTGGCCAAATGAATCCATGGGAACTCAGGTTTAATAAAGAATCTAGTTAACTCCATGGAATCGGACCCAATTAAAACATTTTCAATTATGTTTATATTTGTGCATGATCAACTTTTTTTTTATTAATTTGCTTATATTTGTGTATTATGAACCTTTCCACAGCAGTATGAATTTCAAAAGCTTCATACAGACTATCTTCAACAGGCATATCCTGAAAAAAGAGTTGCTTAGACCTGCAGAGAAAACTCCCTCTAATTTAATAGAAAAATCAAGTGATTTTAGTGCAGCGCTAGAGACAGAAGTAGAGAGTGATACTGAGAGTGATGAGGAAATAGAAACCAATTCTTAAAAAAAATAAAATAAAATAAAAAAACGTCTGTCTAAACCAAATGAGCATAGCATTAGAATATTTCCCCAAATCAATTATGGATAGGAAAATAGAGCAGAGTATTGAGAACAACAGTAAATGTTTGACACATGAGAGAATTTAATAGTCCAGTGCTAGAAATCAGTTTTACTTTTCATCCCAGGACAGTAAAGATCATTATTAAATATAGATACAGCAAGTATATTGGAGAGGGGGATCTTATTGTTGTTTAAACACCACAAACTAAGACAGATTTATTATCCTCCATTAACTGCATCTTCAATACTTTTGCAGCATGTTCCTCTACAATTTATCACAATTCTTTGCAATGGGAGGAAGTAGCTGTCTCTGGGGAAATTATCACTTTAAATAGCACAGAATTACTGGGATTTCTTAAGGCACCATAAATAAAAGGCAGCACACACAAAGCAAGAGCAACCTTTGGTAAATGTTTCAGTATAGAATTGAGTTTGTTTTTTCAACAGTTATATTCTTTCTAAAGAATTCGTATTCTGTTACTTAACTTTCCCAAAATGTGGCTTGTGTGCATTAGTCTGATCTTCTAGGCAGCATTATCTCTTACAATTTCATCAAGTCTACACTGGATAGTTTTAGAGTGGTCGCTGCATGGAGTTTAGAGTAAATTAATGCACTATATGTAGCTTTACTAATTTGGTACATTTGTTCATTGTCTGAAGAGGCCATGAGCTCACCTGCATTTCAAAACATTAATGTTTTACTAGTTTTAAACATTAAAGATGAATGGAAAATGGGTGAATAACATTTGCTATGCAGCAAACACAGTGCTACTGGCTAATTCAGAAGGCCTGATGAAGTTAGTGGAAATAATATATGAATATGGCAAAAAATACGGACAAGACAAAAGTTATGGTCTTATGCAAGGACACTAGGAAAACATGCAAAATTCCAATGAACACCACAGCCATATAGCAAGGGGAAGAATAAACACTGGATGAGATGGGACATAAATCTGAAAGTTAAATTTTGACTTTTAAAAACTATTTGGTCTCTGTTAAATTACAGCTGTGAAACATGGACATTCAAACAATCGATAAAAAAGAAAGCTCCTCAAATTATGGTGTTATAGAATAATTCTGAAAATATTATGCACAGATTACATAACTAATGAAATGTACTGGTGATGACTGGAACTTAGCAAATGCTAGTTAGAGATCTTATGAAATGGAAGAGTAAACTTGCAGGGTACATTTTAAGAGTTTCAGCAGGTGATGTATGTTTATGGGCACTGGAAAGGAAAGTTGATGGCAGAACGTGAGGCAGAAAAAGAAGATATTGGATGGACAATGTGATATCCTGGGTGGAGCAGAAGGATTGTTCATCCACAAAGAGATTAGCAGAGGGTTGTACAGAATGGACTTGCATGGTTGCAAACCTCCACTTATGAAGATGCCACATAATAATAATAATAAGAAGAAACATTAAAGGAAGTTCCGAATGGAATTATAAAAACAATTTTTAGTATGTAAGTGCTGGTGCAAAGATACATTCTTTGTGACAGATTCTGTTACTTTTATTCATGTTGACCGGTATCTTAAATAGCAAGAAGCCCTGTCAAAGTCACATTAATTACCTAAAACCAGGAAAAAAAACAAAAAATGGGTCATTCAACATGTGTAATGCCTAGCACAATGGGTGCTGATCCCCAACTGGGACCTTTATGTGCTACCACAATACAAGTGATAGTATTATTAATGTACTAGTATTCTACCAAACTCTAAGAGGGAGTGAATTCCAAAGGTGAACACACCTCAATTGAAAAAAGTCTTATCACTTACCTCAGAGAATTTACTCTAGAAGTTACAGTAACAACCTCCCAGAAGTTCCTAACTCTCATTACTGGGTAGAGGATGGGAGAAATACATATGTGAAGGAAAAACGCAAGCCCAGCAGGATTAGAGCTGTGTGGCATTGGGCAGGCACCAGTGTCCATCTCAAAGAACTCAAACAAAATAGCACTGTATTATTCCTTCACAAAAGACTCAGAGGTCTATTCTCCCAGAAATGTGCACGTGCAGCTCTAATTAACACTAATGGGAGTAGGCATAAAGAAGAGAACAGACTCCCCTCACTCTCTTAACTGGATTAAGCAGGCTTATTTTATACTGTAACATTAGGAAGGAAATATGTTTACTTGCATTAAGGACCCATGTTTGGGAGCAACACCTTCAAGTTATGGAGTTTTCCCTTAATGATTCAAATACAAAGCTAAACACACTAAGTGATCACACTTTTTTCCTGACAGACATCTCTTTATGCTTAAAATAGGATTAAGTTTAACAAGTGTGTGATAAGTGAAAGTTCTCGACACTAATTAGCAAATACTTAGACTCCATAAACTGTATGTTCTTCCTTTCAAAATTACACACACATCAAAATCCAGCATCTTGAAAGAAATTCTAAAGGTACACAAAGTTGAGGAAATAGAAAGAATGTCAAAAGTAATGCAGAGGATATAAGCAGATGTAATATGCACAAATATTCAACGAAACTAAGAAGAAAAAAATATTTTCAGTACAAAAATATTACTGCAGTCAGAATAAAATGTATTTCAACTAATGTTTCTATTTAATTCACCTTGTTTAGGTCTCCCAGCTAATTGTACATAATGGTCTGCTTTTTTTCAAAATATGAGAGAAATAAGCCTAACTAATAACTAAGTCTAAAGACATTTCATTGTTCGAGTGTCATTAGATGTTTATGCTGTAACAAGAACCTATTAAAATGACTAAGAACACTATCCTAGGCTTGCTTGCTCTCAAAACAGAATCAAAACGTTTTCCAATTGATTCTTCCAATCAACAGAGGTAGAAAGACTAATAAAAAGAAATCCTGGGTACTACTTTTCTTATGGTCCTACTTTACATAAGCTATGTTCATGGCCTGATAAACAGAAGAAAGACGTTATTAACAATGAAAAACCATGAACTGCTTGCGTATTGGCTCTTGTCATCCATTAATTAAACTCGTCAAAATGTATTTGTCATTGTTAAGGTCCATTTATTTTCATAGAAAAGACACATAACTGACTCATTCTAAAAAGCATACTTTCTACAGTGGTGCTATCCTCTTTGCTTTGCAATGTTTCTCTGCAAATTTAGAAATTAAGTTGCAATAATTGACAAAAGTGGAAAAAAATATTTTAAACTCAAGAATGATTCATTACTGTTCTTTGTGTGAATATTTTATTGGTATATAAAAATTCATTAAAAACAATATTGTAAGTAGATACATTTACTATAGGTGAGCAATAATTCCTAATAAAGTAATTATGCACAGAATAAATAATTTAAGACAATTTGTTTTTATTTATTAGGCAGTTTGCATCTTTCCCCCCCTAAAAAAGGTAAATCGGCAAATGAAACAGAGTTTCACTGTAGAAGACATAAAAGCGTCCAATTCAGTGCTCCCTTGTGTTAAATCATAGCAAGCTGATGTACCTCATTCTAATCACTCAGTACAGAACACTAGGCTAATGGCTCTTTAAAAACAAACCATGTATTTAATGAGTATTGCCTACTCAAAGGGAATAGAGCATGCATGGTTCATACATGCTCCAAACTTCGCAGTGCACATCACTGGGATTACAGTACATTCCTGAGACCTATGTCATGCATCTTCTCTACAGATGCTGCCATAACAGTGATATTCCTAGCTCAGCACTAGCTCAGCACTAAGAGCACCACGGTGCCACACAGACTTTATACAGAAAGAGGAGGAGATGGTGCTCCACTTACAACTTTTTTTTTTTTAAAGCGGAGGAAAGGGAAGAATAAATTTCCAGTCTAAGATGATTTTTTCCAGACATGGAGGTTGAAATTTCCACCTCTCTTCTTACTGCCTCCATTATCATCATGTGCTAATCAGAGGAAGCTGGAGCACAATGAGGGCCTTTCCCAGGGCTGGGAGCACACCCAGTACACCTGTGCCACTTCCGGGCCAGACTCAGAATACCCAGTTTCAATCTTTTTCTAATATGCAGTTGTCTGAAGTTTCCCTTTTCATATTCCACTGCATGAAGTCAGATACATGCTGTGACATACTATATTTTGGGGGAGCATCAGAGCCAGCTTTAGGTTTTTTGCCCCCCCAAGCAAAAAAAAACAACACACAATGGAGTGCTGCCCCTTGAAAAAGTGCCGCCTCCAAAGGGCAGGCGTGCTGCCCCTAGCACATATTTGGAACACTGGTGCCTACAGCCGGCCCTGGGGAGCATCTTGTAACCCCCATTTCCTCATCTGTATATAACTAACTGTGATATTGCATATAAAGCATTCCATTGCAGTATCAGGGAAAAGGTTATGATCAGCTGAAAGTCACTGCTCTATCTAAATAAGTACATCATCAGTGCATATGAAGTTATGAGATTGTGTTATATGGTTGTCACTAAAACATGCTGTATGTTGGGGAATCATCCAGATATTAGCTCCCCAGAGACAACAGCAAGGAAAGTAACCAACGCCCGGGTGCGGTGTCAAATAACCCATCAACAGCCATTGTCCAGCAAGGGAGCTACAATGCAGAGACTCACCTGCATGAGGCCACACCAGGAAGAATAAACTTCTCAGCCTCGCCTGGGGACTCAACAATGCCCCCAGACATGCCTGGACTTGAGTTCTCCAAGCACGTGGACTGAGGGTTTAAAACAGGACATGGGGCCCATGCCTCACCTTTCTCCTGTCCCCAACTATGCTGCAAGCAACAAGGACACTGAGAAGACTTAAGACTCCAACAGAGGAGACTGGCCCAGGTTTCAAGGGTGAAATCTGTGTACTATGAATGGCAATATTCAGCGGAGTGAGAAAAACTGCTTCATCTAGATGTTGCCCAGTCTAATGGGGTTGAGAGTTTAGACTGCGCGCTTATATTTTATTTATTTTGGTAACTAACTCTGACTTTTTTTTATCATGTGTTATCACTTGAAATCTATCTTCTGTAGTCAATAAATTTGTTTAACTGTTTATCTTTACCAGTAAGTTTGCCTGACGTGTTTGATAAAGGTGCTTGCTCAGGTTTGCAAAGGTTTGCACTTTCCATTGATGAAGTGGTTAACCAATTAATAAATTGAGCAGTGAAAGATGGTATATTCCTGAGGTACAGTGCTGGAAACTGGGGGGATTCAGCTGGTGCCTTTCTCTGTGTGATTCATGAGTGGCTCAGGGAGCATTCATGCAGTCTAGCTGGATGTGGGGCTCCACATGCGGTTGTGCTGAGTGATAAGAGTGCCTGGAGGGATTTGCTGCTTGTCACTAGCAAAGAGTTGAGAGAGAGCGCCCAGGCTGGAGAGATAAAGGGGCACAGCAGTCCCATAGTCCCAGGCTGCACCCCAGGGATCCTGTCACATGCATCTTACAAGTTTAGAATGTTTTGAGCTACTAATAGAAAAAGAAAAAAATGAGTTGGGCATTTAATTCTTCTCAGCCAAACAGAATACATACAAATGCTCTCTTTGGCACTCTGAGGTTTCAAAAGGAGCCCATGTTTGACTAACGGTATGTCTACATCTACAATTTTGCAGCGCTGGTTGTTACAGCTGTATTAGTACAGCTGTATAGGGCCAGCGCTGCAGAGTGGCCACACTTACAGCAACCAGCGCTGCAAGTGGTGTTAGATGTGGCCACACTGCAGCGCTGTTGGGCGGCTTCAAGGGGGGTTCGGGGAACGCGAGAGCAAACCGCGGGGAAGGAGACCAGCTTCGCCGCGGTTTGCTCTCGCGTTCCCCGAACCCCCCTGCAAACCGCAGGGAAGGAGACCTGCTTGCTCGGGGGTTCGGGGAACGCGAGAGCAAACCGGGGAAGGAGACCAGCTTCGCCGCGGTTTGCTCTCGCGTTCCCCGAACCCCCCTGCAAACCGCAGGGAAGGAGACCTGCTTGCTCGGGGGTTCGGGGAACGCGAAAGCAAACCGGGGAAGGCGACCAGCTTCGCCGCGGTTTGCTCTCGCGTTCCCCGAACCCCCCTGCAAACCGCAGGGAAGGAGACCTGCTTGCACGGGGGTTCGGGGAACGCGAGAGCAAACCGGGGAAGGAGACCAGCTTCGCCGCGGTTTGCTCTCGCGTTCCCCGAACCCCCCTGCAAACCGCAGGGAAGGACACCTGCTTGCTCGGGGGTTCGGGGAACGCGAGAGTAAACCGGGGAAGGAGACCTGCTTGATTACCAGAGGCTTCCTCAGGTATGCTGGGATACCTGCTTATTCCACGGCGGTCAAGAAAAGCGCTGGTAAGTGTCTACACTTGATTACCAGCGCTGGATCACCAGCGCTGGATCCTCTACACCCGAGACAAAACGGGAGTATGGCCAGCGCTGCAAACAGGGAGTTGCAGCGCTGGTGATGCCCTGCAGATGTGTACACCTCCTAAGTTGCAGCGCTGTAACCCCCTCACCAGCGCTGCAACTTTGTGATGTAGACAAGCCCTAAAGGGTGACTTTATGGCCATGATAAATACTTATGTAAATGGAAGCAACTTAAACTGCACCACTACAGCAAACGCCTCAGTCGCTCCCACTCAACAATATTTTGGGAATATGTTTAATAGTTAGTTGAACTTGCCATTTTCACAAATGTATAAATTCACCTGTTAATTATAAAAAAATTAAGCACTTTGAGAGCTAAAAGGCTTTTTCATATTGTAAACAAATGTATGAAGTGTCTCTAAACACATATTCTATAAAGATTTCACAAATAATGTATTTAACATTTGATAAATACATTTTTATTTCTAATGCTTCAATCTCAAAAAGTTTGGCAGAGGTAGCTAGGAAAGATACTGCAGTAACTAGAAGATAACATGGGCCACAGTTGCATCTTATGAAGTTAGTAGCCTAGAAATATTTCTAGTAGTTACACACACCTTGGCTCCACACTTAACTCTGTTTTATTTTTAAAATCTATTATTTTCTTACTACATTTTCATGAAGTAACCCCAACTCTATAGTAGTGTTTTCTCCAAAACCTAGTTTTTCCACTGTATCTCCATATAAAAAGTATTATAAAATTAATATACTAAATCCAGGTGCTCATGGTAAGCATTCAGACCTCATCTGCTATGTGTGATGCCTGGAGTATTTCAATTATAAATCAGGGGGGAGAAAACAATTTGAAGCATTACATTTTGAAGGTTAATTGGAATAGCAACTCAGAAGTTAAAAATCCATGGAGTTTTATAATACATGAGAAGAGTCGGGGAATAATTAAATAGAACTATAATGGCATGCATTTTATAATTAAAGGGCTTCCTGAAAAAGAAAAAATCCAACTGAAGAACATAACAGATGTCAGTTTTCTCTTGGCCCAGTGACCATCCATGGCCAGAATATGACCATTCATTCAAGAGCACATACATGTTTACAGATCCAGTGCCCATTTTTGAACAAAGTCTATCACAGGGTGACTGGATTGCTCATGAGTTTTGTAATGAAGTATGAGCCTTCACTTTAAAGTCACCCACACAAACCCTGCTCAGATCAGTAACATATGAAAGCAGATACTATCCAGAGTGTGGATTCTCCATCACTGACAATTTTCACTTTCAAGATTGGATGTTTTTGTACAAGATCTGTTCTAGGAATTATTTTGGAGAAGTTTCATGACTTATATTGCACAGGAGGTCAGATTAGATGATCACACTGGTCCTTTCTGGCCTCAAAATCTATGAATGTTCACTGGTGTATGTGAAAATTATTTTTGGCCTAAACCTAGTTCCTAGTACGTAATAGGTCTCCACGAAGACAATCTCAGATGACAGAAACTGAATCACATTAACCCTTACTGGCAGTCCTTAAAGGGCAGGGTTGAGATTAATTAGCAGTGCTGTTTGGGGAAGTCTTGAAACAACCCTATTTCTGTGTATGAATGAAAGGCTTCCATTTCCAGCACTGTCCTGAACTTCACTAGCATTACATTCAAACAAAGAAAGTTGGCATGTGACCACATCAATTCTAAGTAAAAAGGAACGATCCCAGGAGCAGAACGGAAGAACTGTGTGAAGGAACAGAGGAGATACGGCTAAAATATAACTAAGGCAAAGGTAACGTACACATTAAACAAAACATACGGGCCACTGTCAGATAAACTGAACTTCTTCAAAAACATCTTAAGGGGGGGGGATAGCTCAGCAGTTTGAGCATTGGCCTGCTAAACCCAGGGTTGTGAGTTCAATCCTTGAGGGAGCCCCTTAAGGCTCTGGGGCAAAATCAGTACTTGGTCCTGCTAGTGAAGGAAGGGGGCTGGACTCAATGACCTTTCAGGGTCCCTTCCAGTTCTAAGAGATAGGTATAGTTCCATTTTTTTTTTATATATTTATATCCCACCATTATCCTTTCCTAAGGCAGGAGACAGAGGTAGAAAGATGTGCTTTATACAGCGTTCTGAAGGGTCAACAAAATCTGCCTTTGACATACCAAGGAGAACACCAAATTCCAGAGAAGTGTCACTTTCAAGAAGAATACCCTGACCCATGTCTAAGAACTGCTGGCTCAAGCCCAACAGTAAATCAAATTCTGAGGTGGCATGGAGGGATACTAATCAGTCTCTGTAAAGGCTGTCTGGATACAAACCACAAGACCACAGACATCTTGAAATGCACCCAGCCATAAACTGCCGAGAGGGACACAGTTAGTTAACTAAAGTGCTTCTTAGTCACCACAAAAGTCTAAAAATTTAAGAGCAGTTGGTGTTGAACAAGCATCTGTAGACTGTTAACCTGAGGGAGTATAATCCTTGCAAAAACCTCAAGATGTTTCCACATATTAGTGCAAACATAGCAGCAGCCAAACTTGCTGTCATTCAAATCTCACTTTGAGCCAAGTACTGGGAAAAGCAGAGAAACTGCAATGTATGGATGTTAAAAAAAAAAATTAATTAAGAACTGAGTAACAACACCTCTCTCAATGGAATCTAAATCACCCTCAGTCTCCCCTTCTGACTTCACGTACACATTGAGCGAGAAGATGGCACACTATATGAGAGCCAGTGGGGCAGGTAAGACCAACACCTATCTTCAGAACCTCTCAGGGAGGAAAGGTAGCCACTGAAGTGCAATTCTATTCACTTTTGCCAGGATCTGCAGCCAAGCCAACAAAACATATATACATAAAATTTAATTTATACACACACACACACACACACACACACACACACACACACACACACACACACACACACACACACAGAGTTGTCATTTTATTATTACCATGATGCTTATAGGAAATTAACTAGCTGATTATCGTTAACTCGTGGGTAATTTTATGTCTACAGATAAAAATCACTTCATTAACAAAACAATAAGATCTAAGTTTTGCAGCTTCTATTTTTTGTTTGAAAATTATCTCATATAAAATTAAGACAATGCAGTTCAAGAAGAGAGATCTAATCGAGATACTTCTTGTTTACACTGTGTTTTGGGAGCTCAGCTTTGTTTATCCCTGCAAAGTGGTAAGTGTCTTTTGACATTCCCAGGAGCATTTCATAAGCAACATAGTTTAGGCCCAGGAACATCGTCAGCATTTCCTCCAAGATTTTTAAGAACATAAGAATGGCCAAACCGGGTCAGACCAATGGTTCATCGAACCTAGTGTCCTGTCCTCTGACAGGTGCCCCAAAGGGAATGAACAGACAGGTTAACATCAAGTGATCCATGCCCTGTCACCCAATCCCAGCTTCTGGCAAACAGAGGCTAGGGACACCATTCCTGCCCATCCTGGCTAATAGTCACTGATGGACCTATCTAGCTTCCCTTCGAACCCTGTTATAGTATTGGCCTTCACAACACCCAATAGGCAACCCAGTGTGTTCCCCCCAAAGTGGGAGAGGCTTGGAAAGAAAGAAAAAATACACCTGTGACTGCTGCTTTTGTTATAAGCAAAGACCAAATTATAGATGTGGCAGAGGCAGCAGGTTTTATGGGAAAGGAATAATGGAGGTATAAAATATGGCATAGCCAATATAGTTTTGACTTTGGATGAAACCATGGCAAATCACAGGATAATGTAAACTCTCAGCAGCAAAATTAAATGTGGAACAGTAGAAGTACAACAGGAAAAAAACGTCTCTCAAATGTCTTAAAAATGCTTTCTGCTGAATAAAGCCAAAACAGTATATTTACAATCATTATCTTGCATTGTGGTTTGCATTGTTTATAGCTTAGTACAAACTAGCTCTTTGGTATGACAAATGTACAGACACTTAAGGATTCTTAGACTGGAATTTAGAGGCCATCTTTTTGTTCTGTGATTGAACAGCGTCTAACACAACAGGGTCCTGCTCCATGCCTGAGGCACCTATGGCACTATGGTAATATAAATAATAAATTAAAAATGTATTTGGGAGCCTTATATCACTTGACTGACCTGACACAAACAACAATTCACACACCCACCCACCCCAAATAAAAATAAATAAATAAATCTATATATAGATTCTGTTGATTCAAGTTCGTGCTATCCAATAGTGGTCTCACATGAGGCCATCTATTCCTCTGGTTTTTATTTTAGAAATAAAGGCCTGAAATGATAATATTTTGAGATTAGAAGTGATTGCTGTAAAGTGCAAATAGGACTCACAATGTGCTCTGTATAAGGTCTTGTACCCTCATGTAAACTAAAAAACTAGATTTTGAATGAGACATTTCCTTCCAGACTTCCTTCCTGAGGAATCTGTAGTTGAACCTTCCCACCAAGCTGCTAGAGGCAGCAAAGAATGTCAAGATTTTGACTCATGTCAGGAAGTTAGTGCTGCCAAAATTACTAAAATCTGAAATGTTGAAGAGATGTAAACAAAGAAAAGAGCACCAAAGAGAGGGAAGGAGATTTCACTATAAAAGAACCTAACATTTACACCAAAAACAATTTTGTTGATCTATCATGGCATCTATTCCCTGAGCTTTTACTCTAGTTATTCCCCCTCACAGCCCAGTATCTGCTTCTGCAAGATCAAGCAAGAACTTATTGGTCCTGATCCTCAGCTGAAACCAAGAACTGAAGCATGGGGTCCAAGGTCCAAGTAGGTGAAGGTTATTTTAAGTCATCTTTCCACTCCCTGATTCTGGGATTTCTCCGTGCCAGGTTAAGGTTAGGCCACATAGCCTGCACTAGCTGCACGAAGAGGCAAGTATAGGAAATACTGAGACTGCCTCACCAGTGCATTGCCCTAGGCTAGAAAATCTTTTAAGAGACAAATAACCTTAAATTAGACCATTGGAGCATTGTGAAGCTGCCCAATGGCTGGGGAGGATGTGGCTCATCATGCAGTGTTTGTTACATTAGTCTGTGGCCATGGAAGTATAGTTACAAACTCCGCATGAAAAACACGCCTGGAGGGTTCCATAGGAGATAAAAGAGAAATCACTGATTTCAGTACAAAATAATTGACAAATATGGCAAAATAAAATGATGAAATAGAAGCGCACAGTCTGACGCACTAAGTCAGGGATCGGCAACCTTTGGCATGCGGCTCACCAGGGAGACCGGCTGGTTTGTTTAACTGCCGCGTCTGCAGGTTTGGCCAATCATGGCTCCTATTGGCTGTGGTTCGCCGCTTCAGGCCAATAGGGGCAATGGGAAACCACGTGGGGCGAGGGATGTGCTAGCTGCCGCCTCCCGCCGCCCCCATTGGCCTGGGACAGTGAACCGCAGCCAGTGGGAGCTGTGATCAGCCGAACCTGCGGACGCGGCAGGTAAACAAACCGGCCCAGCGTGCCAGGGTGCTTACCCTGGCGCGCCACGGGCCATAAGGTTGCCAATCCCTTTAAATATTAAAATTTCTCAAAATGATACCATGAAGCAACTCACATCGCAAGAAGAAACACATACGTGTTCATTTCACAAATCAGCCTGTCATCTCCTAATGATCTGTAATCTATTTGAATAGGTATCCTGTGAGGAAGGTCCAGAGAGTTTCATAGAAGGGGTTGGTACAAAAGGAAGGAGTGGATACATTATTTTTAAGTTAAAAATTATTACTGAACTGTCTTCCACTTCCACTTCATCCAAATTCTTTGGGGGGCATTCAGTATGCTTAGATCAACTGTAATTTCAGCTGCGTAGTTCACCTTGAGTTTTGCAAGTTCCTTCCTGTCTTGTACAACACTAAGCATTCAACCAGTACTGTACTGCAATGGAACACAAGAATCCAACTCCACCTAGAAATAATTAGGTGGCGTTCACTAGTGGACACCTAGCTCCCAAACTAGTAAGCAAAAGCTTATCTTCACAGTCATTTGAAAGCATCCTACAAAAAGTATCAAGAGCAAACTTACACTACCATTGTAAAAATGACTAACACCCAACCCATTTCTGATGGATTACACACTGTTTCAACTACACTGGTATTTAATAAAAATCTATTAGTGATTCCATGGAGTTATTAAAACAAACCCCAATATCAGCCCCAGAGAGAAAGGTAAAATTTCTGTGAAAGTACTGCCAGATACTGAATCATACTGAATATAAACTCCATTATGTAGGGACTTTTCTTATTTAAAATTCATTTAGGACAACAAATAAAACGAAGCTTCTACAGTAATTCTAAGTTCCTATATCCCTAGGCTATTTTGGTTAAACTGAACCACTGAAATGTTTAACTTTGGAAAATACTGATGTTATTTCAGTTAAACTACTCACATGCTTAAAGTTAAACACATGCAAAAACGTTTGCAGGATTCAGACCTAAAGCAGCTCTGGTGCCTGCATGAGCAGTAAGTTCAAAGGCCACCCTGCCTCTGAAGATGTTCTACGCTGTAAGCCATGGGAAGTTTTGCTGTTACTTCTAAATGACTCGTTAAGCAAGAGGCAGCCTCCATTTCTTTCTGTTTCTGAGTCCATATATTTGTAGCACTTTTGCATGATAATTTAAAATTGTTTTTCATTTTGACAATTCTAATTGCGTAGTGTCACAATTTCCCATGAGGTGCTTCCCTCCCCCCTCCCCACATTACATTTCTTTCCAATTAAACTTGCCTCTTTCCTGCTTTTGTGCTTCTTTGACAACACATCTTTTTCAGTTTCTTTAGCTTAGTTGCCAAACAGTAAATAAACAAGTCAGTCCAATAAAGTGTTGTAGGTTTTATTGCTGATGAAATATTAGCAGGATTGTGTGTGCAGATGCCATACCTTTCTGAGGAATGCATGATTTACATAAAGCACACAATGAACAAATCCTAATTAGCCTCCATCAAATCTATCCATGCCTCTAGGCTTTAGGAAAGCATATTGCTTTCTAAAAAAAAAAAAAAAATTCTGAACAAGTTCACAATAGGGCCACTCACAGTTTATCTAGGTACTAGAAATGAAGGGCTTGATCCTGCTCCCACTGAAATCCAGGGAAAACTCCCTCGCTTTCAATGGTGCAAAAGGAAGCCCTAAATCAGTAGTCTGCTTTAAAATTTGTTGAACTATTCTTTAAATGTTTGTAGCCATTTATTAAATTCCTTCCCAATGAAATAATTGTTTAAAAGAGACTTGGCTCATTTAACAATCAGAGACCTGGTCTAAACTACGATTGTAGGTCGAATTTAGCAGCATTACCTCGATTTAAGCCTGGACCTGTCTACATGATGAAGCCCTTTTTCTCAACTTAAAGGGCTCTTTAAATCAATTTCTTTACTCCACCTCTGACAAGGGGATCAGCGCTGAAATCGGTCTTGCTGGGTCAAATCTGGGGTAGCGTGGACGCAATTCGATGGTATTGGCCTCCGGGAGCTATCCCAGAGTGCTCCATTGTGACCGCTCTGGACAGCACTCTCAGCTCAGATGCATTGGCCAGGTAGACAGGAAAAGGCCTGCAAACTTTTGAATTTCATTTCCTGTTTGGCCAGTGTGGCGAGCTGATCAGCACAGGTGACCATGCAGAGCTCATCAGCATGATGTGCACATTGCCGGGTCAATTTCTTGTTTTGATCCACTCCATCTATCTTTTACATCTTAGGCTGGCAGCATACAGTGCAGTACAACTGCTAGCCATAGTCATCTCCTGGGTGCTCGTCAGAAGATGTTGCATTACGATTGCTAGCCATCATCATCATCTCCTGGCTGCTCGCCAGAAGACGGGAATGACCTGGATGGGTCACTCCCATGTCTGCCCAGGCGCCCCGACTGACCTCAAAGAGGTCGGCTAAAAGAGCACCCAGGAATACGACGATGGCTACCAATCGTAATGCACTGTCTGCTGCCAAAAGGCAATGAGCAGCTGCTGTGTAGCAATGCAGTCCCACATCTGCCAGCACCTGGGAGACGTATGGTGACGGTGAGCTGAGCGGGCTCCATGCTTGCCATGGTATGGCGTCTGCTCAGATAACCCAGGAAAAAAGCGCAAAACAATGGTCTGCCATTGCTTTCACGGGGGGGGGGAGAAGGGGGGGGCTGACAACATGTACCCAGAACTACCCGCGACACCATTTTTGCCCCATCAGGCATTGGGATCTCAACCCAGAATTCCAATGGACAGCGGAGACTGCAGGAACTGTGGGATAGCTACCCACAGTGCAACACTCCAGAAGTCGACACTAGTTTCGGTACTGTGGACGCAGTCCGCCAACTTAATGCACTTAGAGCATTTTGTGTGGGGGGACACACAACCAACTGTATAAAAACAATTTCTAAAAAAAATGACTTCTATAAATTTGACCTAATTTGGTAGTGCAGACATACCCAGAATTAGCAGGGTTTACTACCTTTCCTTTTACTTCACTAGGAAAACAGCAGTTGGAACTACCTGAAACTCTGTGGCTTTACAATGCAGAGATACAAATTATGAACTACAGAGGTTTAACTTTTGCCCAAACATTTTATGGTGATTTATCAGCTAAGCCTGGCAGAAATCTGCTAGGCAGGAGCAAGAGCAGGATCCCCAATCCCATACCACTTCAGACTGTCCCCAAATTGAGCTTTTATTGACCTGGGGAATTCTTACCCCTCATATGCATAAAAAGCTCTTCCCTATGCAGTATGCATTTCTCTTATCACCTTGTCATGCTGGCTATTTAACAAGAAAGTGGGCATTTTCTGAAGATAAGTCCCAAAAAGAAAAAGACATTTAATCAAAAAATGGTTCCACATGGCCCAAAGTCAAACTGTATGGAGAGCAAGACAAATCATTCTCACATGCTCTCATTAAATTATGCCCCGCAGATTCCAGTGTGGATCCCACATTCTGTATTTCATAATACTAAAATGTTAATTATCACGTAAGAATAGACAAGCTTTTAGTCCCTTATTGGACAATAGTATTGGCTTACTATTAGCTGCAAGGTGACAGCACCTTGATTCTTTTTACCAGTCTACATTATTTCACCTAAAACATTGTTATTAAAAATGAAAAGAACAAATGTACACATTAAGTAAGAAGTTACACTGGGCAAATGTGTTCCCCATCTGCATACGAAATACAAAGCAGCTTCAGACTAACTTCTGCCAACTACAGACTAGACCTTTGTCCTATCTTAGTTTTAAGAGAACACCAAAGTTAGTTTTTGTCAGAAACTTGCGTAAATTAACTTTGACCAATAAGAGTTAATGGAAATTTCTATTTGCACTACAGAAAAAGCCCAAAGCATTACAAGTGTTTTGGAACATATTTTTAAACTGAAAAGCTGACATGACACAGATCAGTGTTCCCGGCCAAGATGCTGCAGTGAAAAAACTTCCTTCATTTTTATCGTAAGTTATCTACCTTCGGAGAACTAAAAAGGGGGCATTGCTTACAAGATCTGGTGACTCTGAACTGGCTTGCCTCTTCCTCAGGGAGGAGAACCTCTGCTGACTCCGCACTGAAAACCTTCTAAATGATTCTCTGCTCCGGGATGCAAAATGCCTGAAGGAGGAGGTTCGCTTGAAGGGAGTTCTGCTTCCACCCTCCCCGCTAGTCCGTTCATGAGCAACTGAAGTTGTGACTAAATTTAGTGCCTCCTGTAAGGATCTACGCACTGTCCCCATCCACTGGGTCATGTGAGTTTGTGCCACTGTTAGTTTGTCTCCAAGGTAATCCATTGTTCCAGGGGGGAAAAAAAAGGAGGCGATCAATATTCAATGTCAATTTATTCTTTTTAATTCTCTATACTCCTTACAGAGCTGTTTGTTTTGCAAAAAAAAAGCTATAAAAATTTTTTCAACAGAGTCTAGTGTAAATAAATAGCACTAGACGTCAGTATTTTTAAATAACAGAAGGTATGTGTGGTGGAGGTTGGTATTTCCCAAATAAAAAGAAATAAAATGGAATTTCTTCTTACTTACAAATCAGATTTCCAATTACCAAAGAACCTCACCAAAATAAAAATTAAATGTATCAAGCATGTAAACAAAAGAAAATTAAGGTTTAACTTCTGAAAATAGTTACTTGAAAACAGTTTGTCTATTTACAAGCATAGAATTGTTCTCTTACTTTCTCATTGCAGAACAGGAAAAAACACAGCTCCTTTTAAAGCCAAGATATAGGTATATTTTTAATATTAGAATTCTAGAAGGAATCTTATTCTTCTGGCCTGGCAGGTTTTCAGGTAACAGTATGTTTCACCGATTTGTGATGCTTTCATACAATCCATTCACTGGACAAAGTGATACAGTCTTCTGACCAATAAATCCCGGTCTTTTACTATGAAGCAGGTATCAGTGATCACAGAATCCCCTTCTCACAGGTCACACATAATCCTCAGAACGATGTTAGGAGATTTTCATTTCTGGAGGCACATAAATCCCAAGATAGTTAGGCAAAATGAAGCTGAAGGGGAACTGTATTAAGTCTGCTGCCTTCAAGACTGGACTTGCTGGTTGCTCAGAGCCTGCCAAGAGATCTTCTGGATGACATCAGCTCTCCACTTAGAAGGGGCTTCAGAACAGAGGAATGTAGCAGGGAACGATAAACTGCTGTACAAGTAGTCAGCAGAGAGACTTTCTCCACTCCATCACAAGTCGCTACACACTTTCGCTCCTCTCTCTATACTGCTAGGAAATACACTCTTGAAGATGTCGTTGGCTAGCACAGCTGCCTGCAAGCCCATCTGAATCTTACAAATCAAGAGCCTGCCATGCTCTGAATTCTCCCTGAATAAGGCTCAATTGGCTATAAGCAGATGAAAAACTGTTGCCTTTGGTATCCTATTCTATTCACTTGGTTCCTTCCCTTTCTCTCCTCCTCCTCCTCCTCTAGAGAAAAAAACAATGAGCTAGGTGAAACAGCCGCAGAGGTCTGCCTAAGGAAGGATCTGGGCTGGGCTTTATTATAGTACAGGCAGGATTGCCATGGCAACCAAGGGAACAGCATCTGCCTGCTGCCTGGGCAGGCAGGAGAGTTGAACAGATCTACTGGAATGATTCATAGTTTGCATATGTCACGTGTACTTACAGATTTTAACCCTTCCCTAGAACTGCGATAGGAACAGTTCAGTGAATGGATATTTTAGTAAACCGCCAGAGACACTACCGTACATTAAAATGCAGCAGCCTAGCAGCAGAAAACTATAAACAGAGATCACATTATAAATGCAAGAACTATAAATCTTAAGAATTCTGGAGTATTTGCCACACACTATTTTTGTTCACAAATTTTAAAAACTACTTTTTGCTTAAATGACCATTCTTATAATATGAAACATTCATAACAGATAATGATTAACCCACAGTATCAAAGAAAAGCTTCAAAGATCTATTCGATTTATAGTTTTCTACATGAATTAGATGAGAAATCATGTTTTGAGTTTAGTTCAGTTAAGTGTTACACAAATTTCTGTTCTTAGACACGGCTATTCTTAGATGGCTAGCAGTCGGTACTAGTTCTTGGTAAGTTTCTCCACTTGACGTCCCCATATATACTTTTGAAGATTCTCAAAACTCCTGACATCAAAGGAGGTACACTAGTTCTGATAGGATTTAAGGGTCATCAATTCCAAGATGTTAGAAAATGCAGTTCAAGGAAACTCTAGATTCTACTTTCAAACAAAACAAGAACTACCAAAACAAAAATCTAGTGACCTTTAGGACAGCAGAGCCTTTGGATGTTTGAGGAAGGGTGTCATGTGCGTACTAATTTTCATTGTATTTCCAGAAAAAAATTGGAAGACCAGTAAGAGTACAGGGGACAAGTTTTGCTGACCATGTCAAATGTATGTGAAATATCCCAAATTTGTCCATGTAATGGTTTATTTGTGTCAGATTTTCACAATCAACAATAACAGCATGTAACTTTGGGAAGTTAAATGTTTATTGCTCAGGATGGAAATTCCGGAATAATCAGTTCAAAAGAACTGTAGAAATAACTATGTATAAGGAATACTAAGGTTCTATTAAACTAACAAACTACATGTCCAAGGGCTTCAAAGTTAAGACCATAACTGTAATTCACCATGTAAAGGAAAGATGCAAGTATTAAGACAAGGAATGTGTATTAATTTTAAAGTTTCCTTGTTTTTTGTTTCTACCACAAACTAGCATTTTATTTAATCAATCTCTCTCTCTCTCTCTCTCTGGTGCAGTCCTTCCAGGAAGATTATGACATGCATATTTAACTGACAAACAAGCAGCTTCTGTATATTTTCCTGACATGGCTTCCAGCAGGCTGTTTCACAATGATAAAAAAATATTATTTCGACCTTTCTTTGAGGAATGTGTAACAAACAAACAAAAACACAACACAATTCCACAAAAGGAATCAATGTGACTTTTTGGGGGAAATAGGATTTCTCCTTCTTCAAAATACGTATTATTGGGACTGCATTTCAACATGTCACTTGGATCCAGCCATGTCAACCTGTTTCTAGTCTTAAACCTGTACAGTCACAGGGATTTTCACAATATATTATCGCTCAACAACAACTAAACTAAGACCTTGTTTACACTACAAAGTTTTGTCGGCAAAAATTGCCTTTTGCCGACAAAACAGGGGAGGTATACACACTACAAAGCTACTTTTGGTGACAAAACTCTGTTGTTTTGCCGACAAAACAAAACCACCTCAACAAGAGGCATTAAGCTTTTTGCCCCAAAGCGTCAGTGAAGACTCTGCTGTTTGTTTTGTCGACATAACTGGCTTCCCCCAGTATCCTACCATGCCTGCCATGACCACTCTGCTGGCATGCACCCCTCCCCTTTTAAAGTTCCTGGAAGTATCTGACAGCTGAGCGTGCTGCTCAGTTGGGGGGAATAAAGAGAAAATCAGCGGGGAAGGCTCCTGTTGTGCCCTGCACAGGAGCACAGCGGCAGGCAGACTGCTGCTGCAGGGAGGCAGAGAGGGGGAGGGACGGGACTGCTGCAATGCTTTGACATTCCTCAGCATGGAGAGCTCCCAGAGCAGCTCTGGATGCTGCTCCCCGCAGATGAGAAGGCTGTGGGAGAACTCAGAGGGAATCACAGAACCAGTCACAGGACCATAAGCAGGCAGGCAGAGCGGGCTGCTTCAGGAGAGACCAATGTGCCAGGCAGAGCCAGGGGCTGATGTAGGGGTGGGAAGGTGTCTCTCTCACCCTACCTCAGGATAGATCAGTCAGTCTGCTGTCTCCCCCACCCCAGACACACCACTCTCCTCCCCCCTGTTCCCCCTTCAATTGAAAAACAGCTGACAATCTACTCGGATGCCCCTGGAAGGATGGGAGGAGAAACCTGCATCATATGACGCTATACCTGCCCCATGAGGCATTGCAAACCCTTCCCAAAGCACTCTGTGGCCAGTTGCACAGTGGGATAGTATTTTTTATTTAAATCGGATTTTTTTTTATAAAATGCTTTTTGAGGAAAAAACCTATCTGAAGATCGTTTTAATGAAGATATATTATAGCTCAAAGATATCTCATCATGGAATAGGGATTATAAATTCTAATTCTATAGTATGAGACAGTATATTCATGTAATGTTTAAGAAAAGTTTTGTAAATGAGTTCCAATAGTTCATGGATTAGGGACCCAATCTTATGGGGTTCCAGGGGCTTTTGTATAGATTATTTAGGCTAATATTTCTATCTACACAATGGCACTCAGTGCTCAGTCTGGAAGATACCATCAGAGATGCTTAGTTTTGCAGTTCTCAAACTGTGGATTTGTGTCTCCAGAGGTAACATGCTTGTTAACAGCAAAAATGTTTTAAAATAAATAAATAGAGGTGAGAAATAACAGACCTCAACTCTTTTGTCCCTCTGCAAATTTGCGTACACAGAGTCAATCCCTTACCTCTCTCTAAAAGTGAAAAGTTTCAAAAAGTTCAGTGAACAGAAGATTGTTGGGGGCGGAATAGATCTGGACAAGGAGAAGAAGTCTGGAGATAAATGTGAGAAGCGAGGGGCATATGCTTTTTTGTTAAAATATTATATGTTTGCCGTTGAAGGAAAAAAAACAGAATACTTAACATTGTTGTTTTAGTCCTATAAAACAATTTAAATGTCTGTCTGGTGATGTTCTCCTCCTAATACAGCATGGGAAGAAAATGCTCCAAATATTAATGTTTAACCTGTTGAATTGGAGATAGTTCACCTCCCAATGACTTCATAAATATCCGCTTCAATTACCTATAGTAAATGAAATAACCAATCATTTATTCTCTGATATAGCTGTAAAACTCATATGAAAAGTTTTCAAAATAAATCACTGTTTAAAAATGTATAGTGTGTACCTTCTAAAAATGAAACCAGATCTATCTCTGAGTTGTGAAGAATATGTATTAAGACTATAACAACCAACAAGAATGCACTTTTATGCAGAAGACCATGATTAAATCGAGTCTTCTTAAGTAGTGATTTAAATCATGATTTAAATCAAATCTACCCTATCTACTTCAATTTAGTTATGCATGACTATGTGACAATCAGTACTACAAAAATCATTCTTTTACCTGCCTTTCCAAGTTAACCAGGAAGAATGACTTAATAATACAGCCTTATTTGGGGCTGAATTTTTATTTCATTTCTATATTCTGAACTAGTATCACTCTGTGAAAGAGCTTCATTAACTAACAAGAAAGATATTCGAAAATCTTAACATAATCTTAGTCATTTTAAGAACAACTGCTTTTACGCATATTTTGTTCAAGCTTCAGAACACATTAAGAATTAAAGATCATTTTAAATTTCAGAAAAGGAAAAGTGGGTGTTGCCATGTGGATTTCCATTGTCTTTGCATACAATAAGGTAATACAATAGTATACATCTTGCCAGGAATCAGTTAAGATTTTAGATTATGATTTTAATATTAGATAAAGGACCTAATATCAAACTTTAGATCATAAGCACGAAAGGCAAATAAAGACAGCATCAGGACTAAGTGATTGGTGCCTTTTGCAAATAAAGTGTTTCTGTCTACCAGGAAAAGCTGATTCTTCATTCCTTTTAGTGCAGTATATGCTTTCCTTGGTCTCTTCCCTTTCAGCCTTCCTGTTAAATTTTTTTTTCAGCCATGTATTTTAGAAACAAAACTTCACTACTCTAGTCATTTAGCCACCCTAAGAGAGCCTAGAATTGCATGGTTGTGTGGATGCCAAGGCTATTCCTACAATGGTTTGCATGAAAGAGTAATAAAGTTATGGTTACTGTGTGACTAATCTCCTTACATTCCTCCTGAAGGCAATAGTTTATATTTGTAAGTGTACAGGTTTCACAAGAGTAGTGAAAAGTTCTATGTCTGAGGGTCATTGCTCAGTATAAACTGAGAATTATTACTTAACTCTAATACTGATATAATTAGTAACTTACATTGTTATTGCACTTAACGTATTTTACATCTCGGACTTCCCAAAGCCAGTCATAAACACTGATTACTTTTAGGATGCAACCAAAATGAAATTGTGTTAGCAAAAGTAAACCCCTCACATCATGGAGACCGTCCCTTAACACAGCAAATATTGGGGGGGTTGTTTGTGTTTTTTAAAGTACGTTCTCATCATAGAGGTCTAATACTATTTCTGCATTTTGAAAGACAATTCAACCTATAGAGAAAGAACGTTCTTATATTTACATAGCTTTTTCTTTAAAACAAATGACATGCGTACGTACACTTTGTCTAACCAAAAGTTTGGGATTTTCTTTTTAAACTGCACACACAAGTGTTAGGGACTAACGTGTATTACTGCCATTTTGAAAGTAAGAAGTAAAACAGTTTTTAATTATGGCAGTAAAAATTTAGTACTATCAACACTATGTAAATTGTACACAATGCAGGAACCTTACACTATTACTATACATTCAGTTTAGTCTAAATGCTAAAGTACAAATGTGTGGTGAATATTGGACAAATTTCTCTCCTCAGAACTCTTATGTGGTGCAGGAAAGTGGAGCCCCCATCAGGGAGCTGGTTACACCTTCAACTCCCCAATTCTGAAGTTCTGCTAGAATTTTTGAACTAACTTAAAACTGCAGTTGGGCACCTCCATGTTGTATTACTGACACAGGGTACTTAGTGATCAATACTCCAATGGAGGACAGGCATAGCGCTGCTGAATTACACAAAGCCCCTGACAAGCCATCTTTGCCAGTGTAGGGAAGGAGGCAGGTGCACAGACTGAGATCCAGCTCAGTAGTTTCCAGCAGAGAGACTCCCTTTGCCAGAGGAACTCTGCTGACCATTTGTGGCCAGGCTGTTGCCCCTTTCTGCTGCCTGTGTGAGCGAATCTGGTCCATTCTGTTTTATATTAACGCTTTAAAAATTAAGCTATTATGCATATTTTACTTCATTTGTCCTTAGAAATCAGTGCCATTACCGAGTTGAGTCTATCTGCAACACTGAATTTAGAATCCTTTAACTGTGTCATATTGTGACACCCTGTATCCCATATTCACCACTTTTATATGGTTTTGATATGCTTTGTACAAAGAGTGCTTTGTGAGATATCATTTGAAAACTCATAATCTGCTGATTATTACTATCCTGTTGAAATGTAACATCACTGCATGTAAAATTATGAGATTTTGCTATATGGTTATTATTGAAACATGTCTTAGTTCTGGGTAATGCCCACAAACCATTTTCTCACAGACAAAGACACACTGGCATGCCAAGAAGATGCTAAAGAGCCATCACCTTGCTTAACAGGCCAACCACCAATGGGGTAGAAAGTATAAATAAATAATTTACATTTCAACCCAGAAACACTTCAAACCTCACGTACACGGGAGGCTGTTAGTCTGCACCACGGGATAGGGTAACCCTCACAAAAAGGAGGAGAGTATAAAAATAAGAGACACACCTCCACATCACCGCTCCTCCTCTATTTCTACTCATAGCAGCGATATCACTTGAAAAACAAAAGCAGCATTATTGAACTAGGGGAGTTTTCCAGCCAGAACAGGCTGCACTAGGCTTTTGGTGAGAAAAACTACTTTCCTGCTTTTAAATCTATTAGCCTTAGTAAAGTTAAGGAATTAGCTTGAGTATTTTTCCTTTTATTTCTTTTTAACCAATTCTGAATTTTATGTCTTATCATTTGTAATCACTTAAAATTTATCTTTCTCCTGTTAATAAACTTGTTTTATTGTTTTATCTAAAGCCGTGTGTTTTGGTTGAAGTTCTTACGAATCTCTACTTAGGTCAAAAAGCCTGGTGCACAACCACTATCCATTGTTACAATGACATGACTATGAGCTTACACTGTCCAGGAGGACACTGAACAGTGTAGATTGCACATTTCTGGGGCAGCAACACTTGGACTGGGGATATGCTGGTGTCAACCTATATGTAATTCATGGATGGCAAAGCTCAGTGGTTTGAGGCATTGGCTTGCTAAACCCAGGGTTGTGAGTTCAATCCTTGAGGGGGCCATTTAGGGACCTGAGGCAAAAATCTGTCTGGGGATTAGTCCTGCTTTGAGCAGTGGGATGCACTAGATGACCTCCTGAGATCCCTTCCAACCCTGATTTCTATGATTCTGTGTATTCCGCTGAGAGTGAGTTTACATGGAGGAATTTCTGTTCACCAGCAAAGCAGTGTTCAAGGCATCAAACCTAAAGAGTTAAGGGGACACAGCAGTCCACATTGCACCCTGGGGAATTTCACACATATGAACACATTACTAGACATAATAGTGTACTACTCCCACATATGCAAGAACTAATTATTACCAGAATGTAATTAATGGAAGCAAAACTAGGTAAATGCCTTAATCAAACAACTAGGTGTTGACAGGAAGTAGTCCCAGAACAAGCAACTGAAGCTTCTATAACTGTCTATAAAAAGTCCTTTAAAGCAGTGGTTCTCAACCAGAGGTCTGGGGCCCCCTGAGGTGGCGAAAGCAGGTTCTAGGGGCTCCACCAACCATGGCCAGTGTTAGATACACTGGGGCCCATGGCAGAAAGCCAAAGCCCCACTGCATGGATCTGAAGTCTGGGGTCCTGAGCCCTCCCACCCAGAGGCTGAGGCCAAAGCCTGAACAATTTAGCTTCACAGGGGCACTTGCGGAATGGGGCCCCAGGCAACTGCCTTGCTTGCTGGCCCTAGCTTCTATATGCAGAAAATTACTATTAAATAAGCTTTAAAATGATCAAGATACACCAAACTCAAATAACAGGGTTAAATTAAAATTATTGCAGTGAATCACCTCACTCAAATAATTAAAATGTGTTGTTAACTATCCATTTGTAATATACTTTAATTTCCCAGGACATTCTCAGGACATCCTCACTGGTGGGGAAGAAACATCCACGTTAGTGCTTGTACCTTACTAGCTAACTGCAAGTACTGTACAAGCTCATAAAAGCTCAACATATTTCCTCTGAGTATCAGGTGTTTCCACTGCTTTCATTATGGTAGAAACAATTTTACAAGATTCTCTCTAGAAACAAAAATCAGAGAACCTCTTTTGTTCTGGTTTATATAAAAATGTATTATCTTCATCAATGTTTTATGCACAGAACACAATGGGGTCATATTTATCTATTTCAGGACACCTCCATAACTCATGCTATCATCATTACATATGAGAATGTGTACGAGCGTATTAACCTTAGTTAAAAATAGTTGGTGTTCAAAAGAATCTATTCCTATCTATAAGCAAACACATACAGTGAGAATGAAATGGCAGTCTTTTAATAGAGTGGTGTTTTCAAACTGTGGAAATAGTCTGTAGAACTAAAGTAGAAGCAGTATCTTATTGCTACTTTAAAGATGAGGGAAAAAATGAATTCAATCTCAAGCAGCAGATGGAGCACAAAGTGTACTCCATGCTTGTATTTAAATTTAAAATTAAATGCATGATTTGGAGTTTAATTCATGGTCTCAGTCTCACTCCCAGCAGCATGTTCATCTTTACCAGTAAAAATAAGTAATGAGGACTAATGCAGGCAGATCAGATGCAGGAGTATTTCAGTATCTGGGTAAATATGATGCTGGTTGACCATTCTAGTGACATCTAACTTACACTGCACTATATGGAGTGGAAGCATAACGCCTTCGACACTTGCCACTGCCAGTGTCAGAACTGATCCTGGCAGTATTTACCTTCCTATGTGGATTGCTTTCCCCTCTCATTCTAGTTAGCAAAAAGATGCAACTGATCTTGAAAGAACTCCACAACAACAGCCAACCAAAATGCAACAAAGCTTCAAAGATATAAATGAAGAGGATTTTGAAAGCTGTGATTTACCATACTGGAATTGACATGGGATAACTATTCATGTTTTTAAGTTATGAAAAACATTGAACCAAGCAAATACATCATATGTGCAAGAAGCACACAGGTCAATATTAAAAATAGAATGTAAGAGAAGACGGAAAACACCTTCGCAGTAAAGCTAATAATATATAGAATTAATTATGAGAATGGCATACCATAAAAGTGTGTTGATACTGAAGGGATCTTCTGAACATAGAAGAGAACTGTTAACTTGTTTTTACTGTTTCAGGGCTTACCAAAATACCTTGTGTTAGCAACTCCTTATGTGTGCTTCTCAACTCAATTAAAGCCATTGTTTTGGTTACATGAATGCTTTGTTTACTTTCCCTTTGGTCAATCTACACAAGCTTTCTCTAAAGCTTTTTCTGTGAAGTACAATGCTTGCCACTCTATAAATCTTCTGAAAATGTCAAGTTTCCAGCCTCCAAACATTTCAGTACAGAAGTCTCTTTAGCTAAGTAAGGAGTTGTTCCAACACAACAAGTAGTACTGCACAAGATGATTATCTCATGCTGAAGTCACCCTGGATTGTCAAGGGTCTGCAATTCCAGAAAACATTTCCCATGAACATGCACTGCTAAATAGCACAGTATGATTAATTAGCACAGTAGTGCAAATGACTATATTATTCAGACATTGTTGGATACCCCTTTTTCTTTTATTAACATTCATTCCACCTACAACTCACAAATACAACTGTTGCAAAGAAATAACAATCCCCACTTTTTCTGCCCACTGTGCAAACAAAATTCTAGATATTTGAATTACATTTTTCCAAAAGCTGCTTTCAACTCTCAGTTCTTGCACGCCTTCAAATATGGGCAATTATGTTAATGTTTACACAGAGTTGGAAGGTCAGATTAGAATAGGCTTGCATACAGCACAGCCTGCGATGAAACATACCAAAAATATAAAACCTCAGTGGCTGGCGGAACTCAGATACTCAGCTTCTGTAGCGTGTGTAAGGGTAAAGTCAGAACTAAAACCATTCCCCTGCTGTTTGCCCGGTCATGACCCAGAATTTCACCATCAGCTCTCTAGTTAGGTAAACAGCAATGGCTAAACAATTAATTTATTATTAATTATCTATCTACTGTTTAAGAATTTTCCAAGGTATCAGCCAGTCTCCAAACCTTAATTTTTTGCTGAAATACTGGCAAAGACCACTGCCATCTTGGCTCTGTTTGTTTCTTTGACTACATTACATTCTGGCTCCAGAAACTGTTCAAGACCTAAATCTGCCCTTGTAAGGCTGCAGTGATCTTGCATTCCACACTGATTCTGGTTCTCTTTAATTAGTAATGGTACTTAGTTTAACCAGCTGCTTTTGACACTGCTGACTATTTAAAAACAATTAGAACACTGTGCCAGACTTTGCAGCACAGCTCCTGGTTCACTTTGCATTTGGCACACACTATAGCCAGTTTGTTACATATGCAACAAATCCTTAAGTTAAGATATTTTGAGGTGCCTCTTATTTTTGGCACTCTCATAGACTTTACTTAGACTTCAAGGTCAGAAGGGACCATTATGATCATCTAGTCTGACCTCCTGCTCTTCCATGTCTACAAGATATTTTGAACTCTGCATTTATGAAAGAACTGTTAATACTGTTGACAGTTGTCCCAGGTTAGATTTATTAACAACAACAACATATAACAGCCCATAATGTTAATATTTGCCACTCTAAGTCGTTATATGAATTAAAAATTACTCAGTATTCTGACAAATGAAATAAGACTCCAAATATTTGAGAAACTTTCAAATGGTCTGAAATGTGTGAATAGATCTCCTTTCCCTTTCACAGCCTCATTTTTATTTCTTGTTCCGCATACCTGCCTGACCACTACTGCTCCCCCCACATGCGCACACGCGTCCTTTCACCGCAGTGAAACCTGCAAAACTGGAAGAACTGCCGCAGAAACATAGTTCAAGAGTTCCACTTTTCAGTCCACACCAAAAGGCCTAAATTGCTTTAAAAAAATAATCTGAACAAAACTAGGTGAATGTAATATAATGAGGGGCTGTAGTCCACATGTGATGGTTTTCTTCTGCATCAGAGGTATTATTCAGGTTTTTTTAGAATTATTATGTCTCTTGCTAATTCCAATGCTCTGTTTTTCCCTCAATCTGAGAGGCTACAAAAATCAGGACCACTGAGAAGAAGTCTCAGAAACCTCTAGGTTAGGGGAAGCTGTTCTGGCCAAGCTAAGTAAGTACCCCATGTATCAGAGGGGAGCCGGTTAGTCTGGATCTGTAAAAGCACCAAAGAATCCTGTGGCACCTTGTAGACTAACAGAGGTTTTGGAGCATGAGCTTTCGTGGGTGAATACCCACTTTGTCAGATCACTGCAGCCTTACAATGCGTCTGACGAAGTGGGTATTCACCTACGAAAGCTCATGCTCCAAAACCTCTGTTAGTCTACAAGGCGCCACAGGATTCTTTGCTGCTAAGTACACCATGTTTTTACCAGGCTATAGATGCCAGTAATATAAATGTCTCCAACTGTTGGGTCTAATCCCATGTCATTATTGGAAACTAGGCACTTTGTAGAATTACAGAAGTTCTCTCCATGGCTAACAATGTAAGTCTGATGTGCTTTCATGATTTTTTAAGATGACTCACTGATAGAATAAACAAAGGTTTTACCTCGCCATGTAGCAGTACTTTCTGCAAGTACCTGCTCTGTTAAAAGTTTCAACCCTGAGTTTGCTTGATGTTAAAGTTAGCCCAAGTGCTACACTTAGGCCCAAGCAATTAAAACATACTGGAAATATTGCTTGTGATCCTGCATTTTCAGGCATCTGTACTTGTCTATTTTCTTTTTCCAAACAGAATACTGACTCCTTTGCAGTGTCCCAGGTTATACTGAAAGAAAAGAAGAGCAGTTTCACTTACCCTCCTATCTAGACTAATTATCAGTGTGGTCTTTCTCCCTGTGTTTGTCCTATCTTCAGTTGTTTACACTACCTCGTTCATTCAGACACCAAGAAGGAATCCACAGAGTTCAGCACAGCCAAAAGCTAGGGGATCTTTTCTGTAATGCAACAAACACTAAATATACACAACAAAATAGGACACATATCAAATTATTTTTATCTATCTCCTTGTCTACAATTGCCACATAAAACAAGTGACAAACGCCTGTTCAAGAAAGGCCGAGGAGAAGAACAGTAGTGGTGTTTTCAGGTCAGAATTCGAGTGCAAGGACTTTGTTCAGCACCTCCCTGCAATGGAATCTCTTGTGTAAACTGAAATAGTGGTTATCTCTGGTAATGTTTAAACAGAACGCTTGTTTTCGATTTCTATTTAGTTTCCTATTGACGATTTTAGATTTTTGGGTTTAGTTTTCAATGATGTCCATTTGGGACATTTTAAATCCAGTTTACTGTCCTGAAAATATGTGGGGGGGGAGAGGCTGAATACAGTACACTAATGCACCTACAATTTTTTTTTTTTGCACTCAGTTACAAAACAGAGGCAGCAGTTTCCACTGATGGCTTTGGTTTTCCTCCCCCATGTGTTTTGTTTTTATTGTTATATTCTACAGCAAGCATCTAAGTGATCAGTGGATGAGGAGAGTGTGTGTTGGCAACAAGTTATGAATCAATGTTTAGGAATCTTGCACATTTACACATTCATACAAATAAATAGCTAAAAAGAAAAGGTGGAGAAATATTATATAAAAAAACTAGCTCTTTCTAATTACAGGACTTCTTTTAAATAGTTATTTGGAGGACTACAATAATACTCCCTAGGTATTATCATCCCAAAAAGAATGTAATGGAGTTTAGAGTGATGATAAAGCTTTTCAAAAGGTACAGGAAATGGCTTATATTTAAAAAAATGTACACATTAGCTTACACTCAAATACTTTAAAATGTTTACCCAGATTACCAGAATGCATTTTCCTCTAACACTTGAGGGAAAATGTATCGTAATAGCAATAAAATCCTATATAATGGAATTACCATAGTGTAGGAACACTAATTTGGGATCTGATGGCTCACATGATTTGTAATAACTTACAAGATATTTCTTTTCATAACCATCAATTCAAACCCAAACCAGGACATCAGATTGTTAACTGTTCATCAGAAGCGGTCCAGTTCTTATTAGGCGAGATATTTGTCCACATACAAAATACCACCTCAGACCAGGCACCAGCATCAGGAGATGGGATAAGGACTGGAGCTGTCATTAACCAAACTTTAGGGGCATTACCCGTAGCCATCACTGGGCATTCTGTAGCACACCACAATACAGGGCCTGCCTTAGGGAAAATGGTGCTCTGGCTTTTGGCACCCTTTAAGTACTGCTCCCCAAGCACCGGGCGGCTGCTCAACAGATGGAACAGCAGCAGGTGGAGTGGTGACCACAGTGCCCTTGGTGGTTACCTACCCCGTAAGGCCGGCTCTGTACATGGGAAAGATCATTTGAATACCAAGTATCATTTGCTCCCAGGGTAGGCAGAAATGGAGAATGCCCCCAAATCAACACAATTCCTCAGGTATAGTGAAAGGGGAAGGAGGGTTTTATCCTTTGCACCGTGGCCACTAAATTGTTACTTTTGGGAGAAGAGATAGAGTTCCAAAGAAGTCTCCTTAATGTGGGTTGAGACTGTGTTCCATTTATGTGTAAAAAAAGCAGAGGGAGGTGGGGCGAAAGAGGAAGAGTTCCCTACTAGAGGCAAAGAAAAGCATCAAGCAAACTCCCCACTACAGGGAGCAATGCAAGGCAGACATTGGTGACTTTAAACACAGTGTTCCTGTGGTCACCCCCCCAGATTTGGCTGCCATATCTTGCTGTGATTAGGCATATTTACAGGGTTATCAGCTGGAAATTAGAGGATAAGAGAAGGAACAAGGAGTGGCAAGACAATAGTAATTAAGGAAAGAAAAGAACAGAAAACAGCAACACTCCTCAGCTCACAATGAGAATCACTACCAGTCACAGTAGGATTAACAGTTACGAATATAAAGAGTTAAAATATTAAAAGTGATAAAGGACCTCCAATGGACAAGCACCAGAACTGCTTCTACATTTGAAGAGCTTCTACTTTTCTCTCCCTGACCTCCCTCATCTTTCCAAAAAAGAATAAAATGATCCAACGATGTGCAGCCAGAGAGTGTTACGCATCACCATCTTCCTATTTTACAAGTGCACCTCTACAGTTACACACTCACAAAGGGACTAGCCAAGAAACAAAGGTCAGACAATGGGTCCTGCAATCATCTCCTTCCTCCCCACCCCGCCTCCCCTAGTTGCTAATGAAATGCATGTCAGCATACATGAAATGGGTTCATCTGAGTCTAATGCTTAGCAGGAAGTTGTCCACATCACAAAAACAATCCACCATCACCAACACTAATTGACAAACTGTTACCAAAATACATCGACACTACAGAATTTCCGTGTTCGGCTGGCAATTCAACACTTCACCACAGCACTAAATTCACTTGAGAATTTTTAGACTCAGTCTCTGGGAACAGGAAGCAAAACCACCTAGTTGTAAAGTATTTCCTAGCCTGAAAGCACAACCAGTTATATGGTCTCCTGACTGAAGGGCTGGCACAAACGAAATCAAAGATGTTTGACAACTGGCTGGGAACAAATCCAAGAACATTCTTCTTGTTATTTAGTTGCATATTGAATTTCTGTAAACAGATGAGAAAATTTTCTTTTAAAAAACCTGTTGCCTGAGCATTTTTCTACTTTCTTTTCAAAACTTTCTGAAACGGTTTTCCAATCTAGTTTCATTTCTGTGCATGTGATATTCTAAGGGGAAGCTGTTGTCATATGAAGTATTATTTGATAAAACATTCAATGTTGTGTCTTTCAGTAAACATTTATAAAGGAAGGCTACTTATGTCAAAAATATGGAATTTTTGGAAAACATTTCTATCTTAACTCTAGGTATGATTTGTTTACTTTGGCAAAACAAATAAAGGTGAAAGCTGATAATGTGAATGTCATTTGGGTCATGGTAGAAAAGCTTTATCAAAAAGGAAAGTTTTGTAACATTTCCTAAAGATAGTCAGACTCTGGATTCATCTAATCTTCTCTGGAAGTTCATTCCATAGCAGGAGTCCCTCAACTGTGAATACTCTGTCTCTGACTGTCACACACTTTGTTCTGTATTTTGTGATCTACAACTCTGCCTTCTGCTCCACCCCCACCCAGCAACCACCACCCTTCCTGATGTATGTTGTAACCTCATTTAATTCTATTGTTTAAATTATGAGATCTTTGAGGCCAAGATTTGTCTTAGTGTTTCTGTGAAGCATATCTGGCACACATGTGAACACTACAAAATATAAAGACAACCAATCACCACCACAAGTCAAAGAAATTAAATAAAAACCCTGTGTCAGAAGAACATTCTAGAATACATTTTCAAGAAAGCCACACTGGATTTTAAGTTAACTACTTCAATTGCTATAATGCTGATATTTAAATCCCAGAATTGGAAACTGGGGTATTTTGTTAAATAAGAAATTCTGAATGCACTAGAAGTCTAAGTTTACTCTGACTTGGTCAATATTAGATGGACCATCCCAACAGAAGTGTGGTTGACGTGACTCAGAAAACATTAATATGAAATGTCATTCCTCATTTTAACTACAGGGATATATTTGTAATGAAATAACACCTGTTGCTTTCAAAGCTGAATAGTCTTTAACTTGTCTACACTTGCCAAAAATGTTTAACAAGTTTTTTTGTCAGTGTAAAGCATTTTTATTGCTTAACTGTTCTGTATTCATTTAGCTATTAAGACGAATGTCTTGAAGTTTGTTAATAAGAGGTTACGGTGTCCAGACAAATTTAGTTATGCATTTTTTCCGCTGGTCCAAAACTTGTCTAACAAAATGCACTCAGAACAAACATTCTTTATGAAATCCCCAGGCTTCTTTGGATTGTCAAAAACTACTTTAACTGTAAATATTTCAACTGTATCTCATATTTAGTCAGCTCACCCACCATTAAGTGTTTTGTCCAAGGGTGTACATACAGTAACTCCTCACTTAAAGTCGTCCTGGTTAACCTTGTTTTGTTATTAGGTTGCTGATTTATTAGAGAACATACTAATTTAAAGTCACACAATGTTCTGTTATAAGGTTGCTGGCCCCACTCCACCTGCCTGCCTGGCACTCCTGCCAGGGGGCAGGCTGGGGGAGCGGGAGTTTGCCCTGTTCCACCCACATGGTGTTCCAGCTGGGGGGCAGGGTCGAGGTGTGTGGGCTTAGCCCACTCCGCCCCCCAGTATTCCAGCTGGGGAGTGGGCAAGCCCCCAACCCCGCTCCCCAGCAGGAGCTCGGACGGGCAGAGTGGGGCAAGCTCCCGTGCCCCGACCCCACTAGGCCTCGCCTCAACCAAGCTTCAATCATCATGGGTGAGTACAGCATTACACAGTTTGTTTAAAATTATTTAAAACATATACTGGATATGTATATAATGTCTTTTATCTGGTGAAAAAAATTTCTCTGGAACCTAACCCTCCTCACCCCATTTACATTAATTCTTATGGGGAAATTGGATTCACTTAACATCGTTTCGCTTAAAGTAGCATTTTTCAGGAACGTAACTACAACGTTATGTGAGGAGTTACTGTACAAGTGAGAATGAACAGGAGTGTGATCTGGAACTAGAGAGACGTGCAACAGCCAAACAATACAACCAGGTGGCCTTACTACCCCTCGCAGTCTTCCTTCCAAGATTCCCTTCATAGGTTTGTTACACTCACTTGCTCAATCTTGTTTCAAATTAGTTTTAAGTTCTTAGGGCAGGGACCATATACAAAGGGTCTTGAACCTGTCTGGGGCTTTTAGAAGCTTCCATGATACAGATAAATAAACAAACAAACAAACAGTAAGCACATGAGCCATCCTTCAATACATGAACAACCTTTCGCATAGAGTGCAGTGATCCCATAGACCACACATCTAAACTGAGAACCTCCAATCCACAGGAGCATGCCCTTGACATAAGCCTTGACTGTGTGGTACACATCTACACTTTCCCTGTACAGATATCCAGCGTCCCAAAAATAGTTGAATACCATAGCGATGGGGCAAGATAGCGGGGGGAGGGGCACTCAAAAGTTAGGAAATGCCACAGTTAAAGTTATCTGTGTAACTATAATTCAGCCCCCTTGTGCACACGCGTGATGATATATAGTCTTCAGTTACATGATTACATGCTGTTTTTTTCACAGGACCCCTGGCATTGGGAAAAAAATGCAGTTTGCACATCCTAGAACTTAACAGTTAAAATCTCTGAAGGTTGGCCAAATTTGGGCAGATTTTCATGGGTTCAGCAAAAGGCACATTTCTGATACAAATGCCATCAAATGCCAAATTTCAAGTATCTGCTCCAAAGCAATCGTTATTTCCTAAAAATCTTATTGCTAGGTTCCAAACTTATTCATAATGAATTTTAAGAAGATTTCTCCTTCCAAGATTTGTGTAATTAGCTAGATCAGCACATTCCCACAAGGAGGACACAGAACACACACGTTTTTATATGGTTAAATTTAATAAAGGTGGAATATAAAGATTAGGTTAGCAATAATACACTTCATATACATACATCCCTAATACTGACAAGAAGATAAAGTAAAATATTAACCGGTTAACTGATAGGTATTAGTCTCATTGTTAATATATTGCAGTGCCTAGTAACTCAGAGAGCAAGGGGTGGCATCAGAGCAAGGCGCGGCATGCCCAACCGTATGCATGCAAACTGTCCCCCAGCCCACTGTACTCCACCTTCGAGGGGAGAGAGCACGGTGAGCCTCCCCACCTCTCCCACCCCTCCAAACCAGGGGTAGATTGTGAACTAAATGGTTAACCGATATAATTTTAATAGTTTAAATGGGTACTTTTAAAAATATTTACATCCCTAGTCAATATTCATGTTACTTTGCAAGATGCTGCTACTGCTTGGAAGAGAAAAATTCCACTAACACACTCTCTCTTTGAGGTAGGCATGACACACCACTAGCTGTAGCGCAGAGAAGGCTGCAGGCTTAATTGGAATCAACTAGCCTGTTATAGAGGGTGGGAGTGATTACTGACATTTGGTGGCAGTTGTTGGGCCAATGGGCTTAGTAAAGGGGCGGATATATGATTGGGAGAAACAGGAAGCGAAGGGAGGAGCTTAGAGGGTAAACAGAGAGGGGACAAAACTAGGTGAAAGGTTCCTTCTGTTGTATATCTGTCCTATGTCCACAATGTGTGGAAACTGAGGATTAAAAGGTACATGTGGTGTAAAATAAACAGACTATGTATGTTTGTGACTAGGAGATGATGAAAACGGGCTAGGCAGCACTGCTCACTTGGTAGCTGAAGTGACATCCTGTGACACAGGGTCAATGAGAGAGTGCATACCTGCTCGTGACACTTCCAGTCTGAGAGGTAAAACAGACTGGCAAAATCTTATTTCATTTTATTCAGTTATTACTATTGAACTCTTGCCATCTTTTTCATTCTGATTTTTAAAATGATTTACAAAAGTATTGATTTTTTACCTGGTTTTACTCCCTCTCTTACAAACTGAAATCTTAACTAACCTTAAGAGTAAGAAGCTTTAATCCAAGTTTTTGAAAATGTAAGATTAGTGATTCTTCACTAAAGCATTTAATTGGTGGATTCTCTGTGATTTGAAGTTTTTAAATCATGATTTGAAGACTTCAGTAACTCAATCAGAGGTTACAGGTCTATTACAGAAGTAGGAAGCTGAGACTCTGTGGCCAACAGTGTGCAGATCAGATTAGATGATCATGGTGGTCCCTTCTTGCTTAAAAAGTCTATGAGTCGATGAGCCACAGTACCATAGATATAATCCCCAAAATATGAATTCCAAGAAAAATATATTTTTCCTAAAGGCAAAACTATTTAAAATGTCCAGGAAAACATCCCCTTGCACATGCACGCACACACATACACACACACACACACCTCCTACACCTCTATATGCACTCTGAATTGTTTCCATGTAAACACTGTATGAGTGTGTAAACTTGAGGCCATGCTAAAAATATACAACAGTACTTTGAATGATTATGTTTATGAGCATTCAGTACTGCCCTTCCACCTCAGCTGCGAGGGAGGTGGGGAGATACATCAGAAAAGTCTGCAGCAAAAATGTTGATTTTTTTTTGAGCATATGATAAATATATTTACATTAAAATCTGTAAACTGCAATAAAGATCTCTAACCAAACACAGGTTTATTAGTCTAGCCAGACTGCAGACTAAGATTATAACACATTACATCTCAGACTGGCCAAATCTCAAGCAATCAAAGAAGATGTGTGCGTTCAGCAATGCCCCTGAGGAATGTGTCAAAACATTTCTGGATCTTTTTGAACTAGAAAAAACCCCACTTCCCCTGGAATCGCTGTTTTAATAAATGCAAAAGAAAACTAACCACAAACTGGTAGAGAGAAAATAAAAGAAGGAGACAATGGCATTTATTTCTACTTGCACTTAAAAAAAGGTTAGCTTTTCCAATTTCTGCTCCACTATAGCATCCACAAGTCTTTGCTCAGCATCCACATAAACTTATCACTGTCAACCTGTCTCTCTTCAAACATTCCTCTACTGTTTTGTTGCATCCGGCCTTCATTTCAAATGTAAGCTCTGAGGCAGGCACCAAGCAGCCTTATTTGTATATTGGGGAACCTCACAAACTTTTAAATGCAATAGTAATAACAAGAATGTAGGAACGGCCATACTGGGTCAGACCAAAGGTCCATCCAGCCCAGCACCCTGTCTTCCAACAGTGGCCAATGCCAGGTGCCCCTGAGGGAATGAACAAAACACTTAATCATCAAGTGATCCATCCCCTGTCGCCCATTCCCAGTTTCTGGCAAACAGAAGCTAGGGACACCATCGGTGCCAATCCTGGCTAACAGCCATTGATGGACCTATCCTCCATGAATGTATCTAGTTCTTTTTGAACCCTGTTATAGTCTTGGCCTTCACAACATCCTCTGGCAAGGAGTTCCACAGGTTGACTGTGAATTGTGTGGGGAAAAAAAACTTTGTTTTCAACCTGCTGCCTATTAATTTCATTTGGTGACCCCTCGTTCTTGTGTTATGTGAAGGAGTAAATACACTTCCTTATTTACTTTCTTCACATCAGTCATGATTTTATAGACCTCTATCATATCCTCCCTTAGTTGTCTCTTTTCCAAGCTGAAAAGTCCAATCTTATTAATCTCTCTTCATATGAAAGCCATTTCATACCCCTAATAATTTTTGTTGCCCGTTTCGGAACCTTTTCCAAGTCCAATATATCTTTTTTGAGATGGGGCAACCACATCTGCACACACTATTCAAGATGTGGTCGTACCATGGATTTATACAGAGGCAATATGATATTTTCTGTCTTATTATCTATCCCTTTCTTAATGACTCCTAACATTCTGTTCGCTTTTTTGACTGCCACTGCACATTTGAGTGGATGTTTTCAGAGAACTATTCACAATGACTCCAAGATCTCTTTCTTGAGTGGTAACAGCTAATTTAGACTCCATCATTTTATATGTATAGTTGGGATTATGTTTTCCAATGTGCATTACTTTGCATTTATCAACACTGAATTTCATCTGCCATTTTGTTGCCCAGTCACCCAGTTTTAAGAGATCCTTTTGTAGATCTTCGCAGTCTGCCTGGAACTTACCTATCATGAGCAGTTTTGTATCATCTGCACATTTTGCCACCTCACTGATTACCCCTTTTTCCAGATCATTTATTAATATGTTAAATAGGACTAGGCCCAATACATGCCCCTGGGGGATACCACTGTTTACCTCTCTCCATTCTGAAAACTGACCATTTATTCCTACCCTTTGTTTCTGATCTTTTAACCAGTTACCAATCCATGAGAGAACTTTCCTTCTTATCCCATGACAGCTTACTTTGCTTAAGAGCCTCTAGTGAAGGACATTGTCAAAGGCTTTCTGAAAATCTAAATACACTATATTCACTGGATTCCCCTTGTCCACATGCTTGTTGACCCCCTCAAAGAATTCTAGTAGATTGGCGAGGCATGATTTCCCTTTACAAAAACCATGTTGACTATTTCCCAACAAATTATGTTAATCTATGTGTCTGACAATTTTGTTCTTTACTATAGTTTCAACCAGTTTGCCCAGTACTGAAGTCAGGCCTCCCGTACTGTAATTGCCAGGGTCCCCTCTGGAGCCCTTTTTAAAAATTGGCATCACATTAGCTATCCTCTAGTCATTTGGTGCAGAAGCTGATTTACATGACAGGTTACAGACTACAGTTAGTAGTCCAGCAATTTCACATCTGAGTTCCTTCAGAACTCTTAGGTGAATCCCATCTGGTCTGGGTGACTTATTACTGTTTATTATAAAGGAAAGAAAAAGGAAAAGAGAAAATCCAAATATCAAAAAGGAGAACAAGGGAAATTGCATATATATGGACAGCTGATGTCAAGTGAATTTGTTATCTGAAGGAAATGACAATATTTCAATTAAGACAAAATAAAAGCCTCCATCACCATAATATCTGAGCTCCTTGCAATTTATTTATTTATTGTCACAAAATCCTGCAAGTTTGGAAAGTGCTATTATCCCCAGATGGGAACCGAGGCACAGAGATACTAAGTGACTTGCCCAAACTCATATAGGGAGTCTGTGCAAGAGCAGGGTTTGCATTTACTTTCAGATTTCTATTAAGTTAGAGTTATCCTAATTTCACAGAAGGAGTTCCACTCCCGTTTTATTATTGCCCTGCTTGGTGAGATCATTGCATGGCATCCACTGCAAATTACCAAAAGAAAGATTAGTGAGCTGATACTTTGGGCCTTATTTCCTTTAAATGTCAGATCTGTAAATGCAACAGAGAACATTCAGAAAAGTTTCTATTTAAGAGCTCCAGCATTAGATTCACATTTTGAAATACGTTGTTTCAGAGATCTGCAAGTGTTTTTATTGCTGTTTGTGTAGGTAGGAGTTTTTTATATTAGTACTTTGCTTTGGTAAATCCAATCTCTCCTCACAATAGTGAGTTGGAAGCTGCAAGGAGAAAAAACAATCAGATTTGAACATTTTCAAGGTCTCCCTTTTGTATTATTCAGAAAATGCACACTGCATTAATGCATCTTGATTCAGCATAAAGAGACTACGCTGGAAATTATAAAAAACTCACAGGTTGAGATCATCACCACACGTCATCAAGAAATACAATACAAGATTTACAGGCATTGAAAGAACTATTTGCATAAGGAACCTATACAAAGGAATGCTGAAGGCCAAATTCTGCCCTTGGCTACACGAAAGTATTCTCGATTACAACAGGGGCTGAACAGGTTTTTTGGAGGGCAGAACGTGGAACTAAGATTAAACAATCCTCTTCCTCCTCCATCTCAAGAAAGGCTAATGATGAATGAAAAGACAAAACAGCAGTATAAATTACTTCTGTTTAAAACTACAAAGACAAAAGGAGAAACTACTAAAATGATTTGCTATTCATAGAGGCTCAAGGTCAAACCATCTCAATAAGCAAAAGAAGGACAGGAATTCAAAGTATAGTAGCATCATCTCAAGTTGATTGATATGAGTCAAGTATTATTGCTAATTCAGGCCCATGTAGTAACAGTCATTAAAAATCCCTTGACAATTTTTTTTTTTTTTTTTTTTGCAATTGAAGGGATGTTAAATCTGGCATCCAGGGAAAATTCCAGTTTGGACTATTACACTCTGCTTCCCTACAATTCCATCATGTCGTTTTGATTTATCTAGGTTATCACTTCCTGCCCTGAAGTGTTTTGTTGTGTTAGTATGCACTGTTAAACAAATAACTGCTGATTTTACCACATAAACAGTCAATACAAGTAGCGAGCAGGTGGTTTGGAAGTCACTGGGCCCACCCTACAACAACTGGAAATTCCCCTATGCCAAGGGATTCCTTACTGTAGAAAGATAAGCAGATGTTGTTGAGGCCAGGACCTGGCCTACACATGTATACGTCAAAGTATTAAACAGGCCTTTGGACAGATAGAGTTATAGCTTGAATAATGGATAAAAAAAGCCAGTACAACTCATGCAACCTGCACAATCCTCCATCTATTTCAAATAATTGTTTTCCATGGAGCAACAGAATTACAGATTCAAAGGGAAATTTCAAACAATTTATTGCCCAGCTTTAACTACTGGTTGTTTATCATATTGCAAACCCGCACCAGAGTGCATATAGTAAATGTATTGGAAAACAGCCTACCCTTTCCTCAAGGAAGATTGACAATTCGTGTTTATTTCTATGACACAATCGTGGCTTAACCTCAAGCAGTGAAGGATAAAGATAATCTTGTACATTTTATTGGAACAAGCTATGTTATGTGATGGTTTGGACATAATTACTGAAAATCAGTCAGCCAAAAAAAAAAAAAACAAAAACACTTTTAAACTGCATTATTTAAGAAGCATTAAGCCTTCCTTGATATCAAGATGAGAAGTGGGACTTTTTACCGCCATCTGGCTAAAGAATTTGATATCACTCTCTCATACACATGTACAGCCTCTGCCCACGGAATGCTCACCATTGCTGGGGAAAGTTTTATAATTACAAATGTTTTAAAGAAAGAATCATATGGGAAAAAAAAGTCCAGCTGGGGTAGATTGATAACATTTTCAAAAATGACTAAGTTTGTGTCTTTTAGGATAAGTACATAGTTTGCTCTGATGTCTAGGCCCAGTATCAGTTTAGAAGGCTATTCTGCTTACTGAAATTCTTCCAGTATTTTCAACTGGATACGTTTTATTTCCTTTCCTCAACTCTAAGGCAGTCGTGTTAAGCAGTACGAAATAGATACTATGTGCCACTTCAGATGCAGCTGCATTAATGTCTGTTCTGTATTTACAAAATTTGTTTAGTACTTGGTTACCTATTATGAATTGTAATTTTATATAAGCAAGCTACAGGAATATATCTTACATTTATTGACATCTGTCATGCCTTGTGAAAAGTGCAGTCTCATTTATTTATAAACCAGCCTGCTTCTGCAAACTTCATTGAAGGCTCCAGGATCTGGCTGAAGTTACATTTTCAGGGCTACTTTGCATTACGTTATGAACTTTTGTCATATTCTGAGGAGAGTCTAATACAAAGAACTACTTTCACCACGCTCAAGTAGCTCTCTAAAATGCCATTTCCTTTCATACAGTAAACATGTACTGGCTGTATTAACAAGTCACAAATCTGCTGAGAGAATAGAAACAATAGTGGGAACTTGGCTGTCTCCCAGCATTAATGGCACAGACAGCAGCCTGGGAAAGCAGAAAAAGAGTCAAAACAAGTTTAGATCAAAGTCTTAGCTGAGGAAATCAAGTTACACAGATATTGAAATCAGGTTAAATAATTCATTTTTTTAAATTTGTTTCAGGATAAGAAGTGTGCTCTTAATTTGTTTTGTTTTCCAATCCTAGAACATTGAAAAAAGAAAAAGAAACAAAGACACACACACATTCTCCTAATCTCTAGTTTACATTTATCTTATTCAATGTAAAAACTGTCACTGAGTTACACAAAACTCTCACATTTGCTGTATCTTATACAAAAAGTGTACAGGAAATTATACTTAATATTGTTCCCAATTATAGCAAAAAGGCTTGATCCTCCATTTTTACTTATGCAAATTCTCCAATTAAAATTCTCCAAGGAGTGGAACCCTGCCAGCAATGACATTAGTTATTGTAGTGTAACAGCGCTCTCTTGTGTACTAATCAGAAAATGGTTTTGCTTAATAATTAAATTCTACAGAAAAATCTATTTTTATTTTTAGCAATGACTCGGATGTCTTCCAAGGATTCCGCTTCCTTCCACATCACCTTTAAATCACTAGTTAAGTGCTGGAAGAGGGATTTTACACAAATTAAAGTCAGGTGCCATTAAACAGCTCCTAAAATTGAGTTTGCATGACAGTGCTTCATTTAATCATATTTATGTGAGGGAAAGCTTACCTCTGTTGGCACTACTGTCTTACTAATGCCAGTGATACTTCCTTGCTATATGGATATTGATAATTTTATATTAGACTTAAACGTGAGTCTCCTATCTCTTCAGTCACCCTGCCATCAAAAGTACAGCTAACAATAATAAAACCGCACACACAGGAAACCATAGGCCAGCAAGAAAAAAATGAAGAATAAAATCTCCCCCACCCTTAAGATTCTTACAATACTGCCCCCCTCCCCCAAAAAAACCCAGCTTTTTAAAGAGATGGGGTAGGCAGTGTGCCCAGAAGGTCAACAAATTCATACTACTCTGGACAAGTTGGGGACAGGGACAAGAGAGTGAATTCCAAAGTCAACGGGCTGTCAGAGAACACTCAGCCAACAACTCTCTTATGTACCAAAAAAGCTCCAGAGGAAGACTTCTGCTCACAAGTGTAGCAGCTGTGTATAGGGAGACACACTGTCTCTCTTGTAGGAGAATTCCAGGTTAGGTTTAAGCAGAGGCAATATGCTCTATACTGTACCAGCTACAAATACAGGGAGAATGATCCACAAATTCAGCAGGCAGCCCAAATGAACACCTTAATTTTGAAGTGTGATCTAAATATCGGAACATGTACAAAGTCGGGCCAGTAAATATGTACACAAAAAAAGACATTCCTACAGGAATGAGAAGCCTTCTCTTCAAATTTAGTCGGGGAAGGGATCAATTGCATGCTTTGGGAGGCTCATTATGGATACGTATACCACGGCTGTTGCTAGGTCATGAATTTGCCATAGAGCTGAGCTGATATTTTCTTAAAGCATGGATAAAATGGTTTCCAAATCAAGTGAAGAGACAGGGTGACATGAGAGAAAAGACAGGTAGGAGAGAGATAGATACATGCAGATCAGCAGCGTGGAGAACAGACATGTAGGGATGTAGGTGGACCTCCTATAATGAAAAAGCAGCTTAGTTAGTCTTTATAACACATACCAGTAGTAGTAATACCTGCAATCTCTGTCGCCATAGCTATTAGAGATGGCATTTTACAAGGGTTGCACTTTTCTATATTATGGTTTTAGAACAATGACTCTTTGGTAGCTTTATTTCTTTAACGTATCAAGATGCTGTCATTGTAACATGCAGTGTAAGCATGCACCTTAGCCAGCTGACTCTCCCTTTGGGACTATCTGAAGAAGAGACCTTAACATAAAGGTTTAAAAAAGAAAATTACTGTAAGGTCCGGTGGTAGAACACACTCTGGGTTATACTTCACCCCTCCCCCCCCCAAGTATTATGGAATTCATTTTGTTTAACAAGATGCTCAATTTTGCAATATTAATTTGTAAACATTAGTTTAAATATGGAAAATCCACTCCCCGAGTGACGTAGTTATACCAACATAAGTTTGTAGTATAGACGATGCCTAAGTTATACAGGTCAAGAGCACATGCTCGACTCACTACACTGGCCCTCTGTTGAGTGCCAACTCAACTTCATGTTTTAACCTCCAACACTCTGCATGGATTTGGACTAAGGTATAGTGAAACCTGCCAAGAGCAAACACTCATGGGAGTTAGAAAAATAGTCACTTGTCAGAGGTGGTCTTCTCTTCAAAGGTTTGCATACCAGAGAGCAGTGGTATTCCATGGCCTCTGAAAATAGTCACTCATGACAGGTGGTCTCCAGAGGTGGTCTCTTAAGCAGGTTTTACTTTACTTAAGAGAATGTTTCTCTTTTGGATCACCACCTCCCACATCAGCTATGTTTCTCAGGAACCTAGATTTGTCAGCCTTACTACATTCATGAGTATATTTGGAAACAATTCCTTGATGGCTGGCCCACCAATCATTCCTCCAAGTACTCCAAGTGACCCTGGACATCGCTACATTCAGGAAAAATGTAAAATGCATTCCTGACAGCTTTCCCACACATCACCAAAACAATAAATAAAAATTAAACTTCCTGTTAGATGGCAAAAGGGAGGGGAAGCAGTGATTAGACCCACTGAATTTCACAATTGTTACTTCCCTAGAACACTCAGTTATGATGATTCTACCACTAACCAGAAGTAATTACACCAAATACACACATGCACTGGGAGAAACTGCAAGTAACTCTTAGATTGTACCTTTTAAAAAATGTGATTATACAAGGATTACAAAAATAAAAAAGTTATGACTTCTTAAAGTAGGTCACCTTATGAATAAGTTATATCAGTTCCCTAAAATGGATTAAATAACTCTATAAAAAGCTTGACAACTAATTCAGACATCTCCAGTTACTCTTGATTATATACAAAGAGAACTGACACATTATCTCTTTAGTAGCCTTCACTTGTAACATCAGCAGAAGAACTGTGAGAAATTATCATGATCTGCATTCGATGTTTAGTAATAATCAAAAACATCTCTAGGTGTAGAGAGTTGTATGATTAATGTGTGTAAAACTACATAGGAGGAAGACCTTTCTGATAAAACATCAGCTTAAAATACATTACATTAAACTTGCTTAAAAAAATCAAATATCTGTTCTTAATAGAGTAATAAACTATCAAAATATATATAACAAATAATGCATGATATCTATGGTAACACAGACATACCCTGAAAATACAATGGAGGTCTGGTTTACTGCAAACTAAGGTTACATATTATGAAAGCATATTATTGGATAATTTGGATTATCCAAAAATCAGATTTATTACCCTATTTTGAGACACGCACCACACATTTGCAAAGCAAAGCCATTCACACAAATCTATTAGCTTGCCAGAAATGATAACTATACATGATATCCACCTACTTACAAAAGCCTATTATAGTCGTCCAACTTTTTTAAGCATGCAATTTAAAGAATGTTTGATTTTTAAGAATCTATAATTATACAACTGAACAACTCAACCAAAGAAATATTTGAAGGTCTGAATGCTGTATTGTGTAGCAATGCCTATCAGAAACAAGCTTGCAATTAGTGCTTCACACAGAAAAGGCCCACTTTTGCCATCCTTACTTCCTTATTGAGTTGCAAAGCACTTTCTTACAAAAGGTAGTCCCCACTCAGCTACTCATGTGGGCAACTACTACTCGGCATATATAAAAGGGATTGCTGAATTACACCTTAAATGAGGGAAGCAAATTTTCTGCTGCCTATTTCTAAACAAAGTTTAACTCAATAAGCAACAAACATTCAGCGGTTTAACAGATCAGCATCTTTATTAGCATATTTAGATCCTACAGCTGAGAACATCATTAGGTTAATGAAGACAGTGCCACGTATACTAATCTATAAAAACAAATGAAAAAGGTGATTCTTTCAGGGACTAACTTTGATTAAACATACCAGTCTGTTTGATAATATATTTGAATAAGTTAAAAAAAAGCCTCAATGTTATGTTAGAATTTGCATTCCTCTGAAATTGAGTAACAGGCTTATCTCAATAATTAACTCCTTTTATTCAAAACACTGTCAAACTTGTAAAAGGGTAAAACAATTAACAGTTAGAATCAAAGAGCAAAAGCAGCCATTTAAGGCAAGTAGAATACCACAGTAAAAACAGCCTATTAAAATTTTATTGAATAGGTGTTTAATGAGAGCAAGAAAGTGAATTTAGGCTTTAATGACTTCACAGGGAAGAAACCTGTTAAAATACAATGGTCAAGTGCAATTCTACACCCAGCAGCACCGGCCATACCATAATGTTTAAATATTGGGCAGTGGCCATGCTTGGCAGCTAAAAAATGTTTTTGAAAGCAATATTTTTAAGGAGTTTAGGGATAGCTTTTAAGCAAGCAGAGAGGAATGTTTATGAATATTCAATTAGCAAAACTATGTTCATTGATAATTTCAATATTAGACATAAACAAGAGGTAAAATCCAGTTATTAAAGCATTTGCAGAATCATTAGAAGTGCATATAATGTCTTATTTTATCCTTTAATTTCCAATTAAGAAACCACATTTTCAAATAAAATAAACAGAGATGTCTCCCAGAACATGAAATGTTACTTTTCAGATAGACTGGAAAGTAACTGTTCTCTACAGTTTAGTATTTGTAGGGGAAGTTTTTGGAAATTAAATTAAAATGTCAAACTAAGCACCAAACGTTCAAACTAAAGAATCCACTCACCCACAGATACCGAAGCGACTTTAACAAACTTGGACAGTAATAGTACTCCATTCTTTTAAATCACATAGTTACTGCAACACCATCTTTGTTGGTTTCTGTTGTCTCTGAGAGTGAGGCTTCCCTTCCTCTAATAGAACTTAAAAGCAGACCAAACACATTAAAGGCAACCTGAATAATTTACAAGGTCTGCTTAACAGGATATAAAGTACGGTACGGAGCACTGTGCCTTTAACAAGCGTAGTATCTACTTTTAAGCAGCAGCTGAGCTACTGAAGTCAGATGACTCACCATTTGTTATTAGCATCTAACTGCTCGAACTTTCTGATATATTTAACTCACAGCACAAGCCTTAGCCTAGAATTAGTAATAGTAGTTTGGATTGCTCCTCACAAGAATAAAAACTTTATTTTGAAGGGAAAAAACTAAAAGTATGCTGTTTAAGAGGCTCAGGTTATACAATGCTATTAATGCCACAGTAGTGGTTTGGATTGCTAACTGACCTTCTTTTCCCTGTGCTGTATGAGATGCAGGTAAGAGAAGACCATGGTTTTAATATTAAAAAATGCCCCTTTGAGTGAGAAAATTGGCACTCAGATTCCACAATGTATCCTTTTACATACTGCTGGACCACTGCCAGCATCAGTAAGCCAAAGCTACCAAAAAAGGGAAAAAAAGATTGGATCCTAGAAGTTATTAATCAGCATTTTCAGTCACTAGTCCTAGAAATGCAAGAGTAAAAGGTAAACACATTTCTCCCCACTTAACTGAGAAGTCAGAGAACAGATAGAGCAGGAACAATTAATTCCCAACAAATTTTCTACATATCTGTCTTATGCCCTTTATTTTAAAGTAGGGAGAGGAACCAACCGACAGGAGCCTGCATGAGAAGAGATTCCCCCAGCTCCGCTTTACACTTCCTTCAAAGCCCTCTTCAAACGGAGTTACTGAAGCTCCTTCATTATCCAGAGAGGTGGAGTTAGGGTGGCCAGATGTCCTGATTTTATAGGGACAGTTCTGATTTTTGGGTCTTTTTCTTATATAGGCTCCTATTACCTCCCACCCCCTGTCTGGTCACCCTAGGTGGAGTTGAGAGATCACAGAGTGGTATTAGACAGCCTGGCAAATGTCTACTCACTTATTTGCTTCAGACACTTTGATTTTTGGATGGGTTAGTAAAATATCACCAGTTTTTTCATTACCATCATAAGAACAAACAAGGGCATTTTTGTGGCAGAGCTGGTAAATTTTTCTGATTTTGCAAGACTGATGCAAACTGCTCTTTTAGCCCAAGGTGCTGCGCTTGCTGCATCCAAAATGCATTTGGTCCCAAGCACTCTGAGAGAGAAAAATGGCAGTTAAGAGAGACTAGAGATCTGAAGTTAAACACCTGGTACAATAAAGGGAGGGAGAAATGACTCCCCTAGTGGGGACACAGGAGAGAACTTTAGTGGCTAGGACTAGAACTGGAAGGGATATGCATGACAACTTGAACTATGAGGGCATCTATTCCATTTCCAAAATGTATACCCTCTTCCCCAAGTACATTCCCCAAAACTCTACTAGATTCAGAACTGATTCCGGTCAGTTCATGACTTCTTTAAACTAGCTGACCCATCCCTACCTATATATTATAGTCTCAAGTAAGTGATTTCTTTAATCATTTTACTTTGGACACCAGTTTTATTGGCAAGGGACTGTAAAACCAACTATCAATTAGATAATAAAAATATAACAAGAATTCAAAGAATGACTACATATGGCCAGCCTTATTACCACTCTAGACTCCACCCAGAGCCTGCTTCTGTTTTTACAAGCACACTGTGTAACTAGTGGTTTGATCAGAAGCTGCTCAGTCACCAGAGGTGGCTACTAGGCTGTTCGCTCCTAAGTGAAACAGAAATTACCTTTTTTTGGTCTGAAATACATACAGACTTCTAGATCCATTAGGAGAACCAGGTTGTACAGATTACTAATTAAGTCACAGACCCTAATTGTTAAAATCAGGCAAATTATGACTTCCATCACTTGAGAAAACATCTTACAGTTGAAGCCTTTGTAACACTCAAATGGTTTATCATAATACTTCGCAGTTATAGCATATCTTTCAGAAGATCTCAAATTACTTAAACTCTAAACCTTACTACCTCCCTGTAAGATGAGCAAGCATCATTAAATCCACTTTACATATAAGCAAGCAGAGGGGATTCAGGACTCAAGGTCCTTCACTTTACATGCAAAGTCTAAAAAAGGAAGGCCCAAATGCATTTTAAAACTTGAAGCTATGCTATATAGCCTGGGTGTTTGTGATAAGGCACTTGCCAATGGAGACTGATAGATTTGCAGCCAATTCTATAATCCAAAAATCCTATTTTTTGCTAAGAATGAAGTAGCAAAAAGAACGTAAATCGTAAGCAAATATCTAATATCTACAATATATAAAACTTATTATAAGCCTCTAGATACTGTCACGTATGCCACAGTGTCAAACGCAAGATTTAAGAAATCTATGTATAAAATTTAAGTTAATGAAGAATTAACCTTTATAACAGGGTGAGCGAAGTGGCTAATGAAATACAGATGGGAAACTGTTTATCTGCTTAAATTAGAGCCTTTCGCTTATCCCCTTAGTAGAAATTTTCTTAATCCTTGTCATAAACAGATAAGAAAAGTTAATATCACAGAAGTACTTTATATCTCTTTGACTGTAAAGGGTTAACAAGTTCAGTAAGCCTGGCTGTCACCTGACCAGAGGACCAATCAGAGGACAAGATACTTTCAAATCTTGAGGGAGGGAAGTTTTTGTGCTGTGCTGTTAGTGTTTGGTTGTTGTTCACTCTGGGGGCTCAGAGGGACCAGACGTGCAACCAGGTTTCTCTCCAATCTCTCCAATACAGGCTCTTATAAGTTCAGACTAGTGAGTACTAGGTAGTTAAGCGAGTTAGGCTTATGGTTGTTTTCTTTGTTTGCAAATGTGTATTTGGTTGGAAGGAGTTCAAATTGGTATTTGGCTGAAAGGATTTTAATTTGTACTTGTATACTCAGGCTGGGAGGGTGTTCCCAGTGTCTGTAGCTGAAAGACCCTGTACCTATTCCATTTTTTTTAAATTTACAAAGATAATTTTTACTGTTTTTTCTTTCTTTAATTAAAAGCTTTTCTTGTTTAAGAACCTGATTGTATTTTTATTCTGGTGAGGCCCCAGGGGACTGGGTCTGGATTCACCAGGGAATTGGTGGGGAGAAAGGAGGGAAGAGGGAGAGAGAGGCTGATTTCTCTCTGTGTCAGGATTACTTTCTCTCAGGGAGAGTCTGGGACGGGGAAAGAGAAGGAAGGAGGAAGGTGAATTGTCCTCTCTGTTTGTGATTCAAGGAGTTTGAATCATCGTGATCTTCCAGGGTAACCCAGGGAGAGGAAGCCTGGGAGAGGAAACGGTGAGGGAAAGGGTTTACTTTCCTTGTGTTAAGATCCAGAGGGTCTGGGTCTTGGGGGTCCCCGGGCAAGGTTTTGGGTGGACCAGAGTGTACCAGGCACTGGAATTCCTGGTTGGTGGCAGCGCTACAGGTTCTAAGCTGGTAATTAGCTTAGAGGAATTCATGCTGGTACCCCATCTTTTGAACGCTAAGGTTCAGAGTAGGGAATTGTACCATGACAATCCTAAAATTATTTAATTTGTTCCAATATCATAAATTATTTGGTCTGTATTTACCAACTGCAAGATAGATTCAAGAGGAGAAGGAAGAAAAAAACATGCTATGTTAGAATACAGATGGGAGTTTTAGTGCTAAGAAAACTGCATTAAGTGGCTGTTTTTAAGATCTGATTGTGTATGTAACAGTTGTTTCCCAAAAATAACAAGATGCTCTACAGCAAGGTATAGGATCACAAACCTATACTGACATCAAAAGAATGTGAAAACAGATAGGTTCAGAGTACCCTTCTGTACAGGAGTTATAAGGAAACATTTTGCTTTGTTGCATATCTCAATCCTTGTACAGTAGTTTATGCACTGTACACACTAAATTACCAGAAATAAAGCAACTTGGAGGAATCCCTATAATACAACATATACATCTCACCAAAAGCCAAATTTTCTGCAAGCTAACTCACTCTCACTGTAGTAAATTGGTGCTGTTTACAGTTGACCCTTGCTCAGAAGAGGATGTCAAGAGGATGTCATGCTAGAAAACAGAGTTAGAGATCCATACAGATAATCGAAAGTGATACAAACACTCTGCTCTGGAGTTTCTGAATTACTCATAGACTCATAGATTCTAGGGTCAGAAGGGACCAATGTGATCATCAAGTCCGACCCCCTGCATAAAGCAGGCCACAGAACCCTACCCATCCACTTCTATAACAAACCCCTAACCTATGTCTGAGTTATTAAAGTCTTCAAATTGTGGTTTGAAGACCTCAAGCTGCAGAGAATCCAGCAGCAAGTGACCCAGGCCCCACACTGCAGAGGAAGGCGAAAAACCTCCAGGGCCTCTGTCAATCTGCCCCAGAGGAAAATTCCTTCCCGACCCCAAATATGGCGATCAGCTAAACCCTGAGCATGTGGGCAAGACTCACCAGCCAGCACTCAGAAAAGAATTCTCTGCAGTAACTCAGATCCCAACCCATCCAACAGCCCATCACCAACCACTGGGCATACTTATCTGCTGATAATCAAAGATCAATTGCCAAAATTAGGCTATCCCATCATACCATCCCTTCCATAAACTTATCAAGCTTAATCTTAAAGCCAGATATGTCTTTTGCCCCCACTACTGCCCTTGGAAAGCTGTTCCAGAACTTCACTCCTCTAATGGTTAGAAACCTTCATCTAATTTCAAGTCTAAATTTCCTAGTGGCCAGTTTATACCCATTTGTTCTTGTATCTACATTGGTACTAAGCTTAAATAATTCCTCTCCCTCCCTAATATTAATCCCTCTGATATATTTATAAAGAGCAAGCATGTCCCCCCTCAGCCTTCTTTTGGCTAGACTAAACAAGCCAAGCTCTTTGAGTCTCCTTTCATATGACAGGTTTTCCATTCCTCGGATCGTCCTAGTAGCCCTTCTCTGAACCTGTTCCAGTTTGAATTCATCCTCCTTAAACATGGGAGACCAGAACAGCACACAGTATTCCAGGTGGGGTCTCACCAGTGCCTTATATAACGGTACTAACACCTCCTTATCTTTGCTGGAAATACCTCGCCTGATGCATCCTAAAACCGCATTAGCTTTTTTAACGGCCATATCACATTGGCGGCTCATAGTCACCCTGTGATCTACCAATACCCCAAGGTCCTTCTCTTCCTCTGTTGCTTCCAACTGATGCATCCCCAATGTATATCTAAAATTCTTATTATTAATCCCTAAGTGCATGACCTTGCACTTTTCACTATTAAATTTCATCCTATTACTATTACTCCAGTTTACAAGGTCATCCAGATCTTCCTGTATGATTTCTCGGTCCTTCTCCGTGTTAGCAATACCCCCCAGCTTCGTGTCATCCGCAAACTTTACTAGCACATTCCCGCTTTTTGTGCCAAAGTCAATAATAAAAAGGTTAAATAAGATTGGTCCCAAAACCGATCCTTGAGGAACTCCACTAGTAACCTCCTTCCAACCTGACAGTTCACCCTTCAGTCTCCCCTTTAACCAGTTCCTTATACACCTTTCAATTTTCATATTGATCCCCATCTTTTCCAATTTGACTAATAATTCCGCATGTGGAACCATGTCAAATGCCTTACTGAAATCGAGGTAAATTAGGTCTACCGCATTTCCTTTGTCTAAATAATCTGTCAACTTCTCAAAGAAGGAGATCAGGTTGGTTTGGCACGATCTACCTTTAGTAAAACCATATTGTAATTTGTCCCAATTACCATTGACCTCAATGTCCTTAACTACTTTCTCCTTCAAAATTTTTTCCAAGACCTTACATACTACAGATGTCAAACTAACAGGCCTATAGTTATTCGGATCACTCTTTCTCCCTTTTTTAAAGATAGAAACTACGTTAGCAATTCTCCAGTCGTACGGTACAACCCCTGAGTTTACCAATTCATTAAAAATTCTCACTAACGGGCTTGCAATTTCATGCGCCAGTTCCTTTAATATTTTTGGATGAAGATTGTCTGGGCCCTCTGATTTTGTCCGATTAAGCTGTTCAAGTATGGCTTCTACCTCAGATGTGGTAATATCCACCTCCATATTAAAACAGTAGAACGCGGACCATTGTTGTAATTCCCTATTTTTAATAGTATGGAAGTTCTAACAAACAAAATCTTTTTTAAATAGTAATAATTTCCTGCATGAATCACTTCCCTTAATTTGTAGGCAGATACAAAACTTACACTGATTACAACTAACTGTTTTGCCAATGATTATGTTACATGCAAAGCTGAAATTAAACTCTAAATACAGACAAACTACTCCTCTTACACTACAAATGAGAAGAGGAACCATAAATTAGATTACTTTGCTTCAAAGTCACCCTTTATTTGAGCAATATATTCTAGTAAAAACTCAAAAAAAACAATTAAGACAAAAGTAACCAGCAGTATCTTTAACAAAATAATTTTATATTATATGTATGTATCAACAAATAAAAGTTCCACAGCTTTCTAACCATAAATGTAGAAGCTAGAGCTGATTTAGATTAAAATTATAGCTTGAATAATGTTTTGAGAAGTATCTGAAAAAACACAGAGAGAAAAGACACATGGAAATGCTAAGTAAAACAAGAAAGAAGTTACTATCAACAAAAAGTTAGCAGACCTATTTGCTCAGCACTTGAGCCTGAGGTGACATGATGAAAAAGGTTCACACACAAACCCTGGAGAGATTGTGTTATTCATTGCAGTTCAAAACTAACGTACAACAAAAAACCTTTGCAGTTTCTCATTTCAGGAGGGTCCAGAAGTCGAATTAGTATAGATAAGTGAAAGCTCCTCAAGTTCAAGCAGCAGTAGCAGAATGTCGTGAAAACCATGTACAATGTATTCATAAATTTTAATGCTAAAAGAGACCAGTACACCATCTAGTCTGACACAGACCATTATATTTCACCCAATTACGCCGAAAAACAAATGTTTTAAGAGTTTAAATGGTAAGGCTATTAGGATGCAACCAAGGTTAGCAGGCCCAAAATTTGCCCTATGCTTTTGTTTAAATATATATATTTCCAAAATCCTAGCAATCTTTCCTCCTAACCATCCCTTCCACACCTCTCATCATTTTAAGATACCAGCTACCATCTTCTCAACCCCCTTCTCAAGAGCAGTGACTAAAGCAATTACTGAAGACGCTTCCTTGCCCATTCTATAAAGTTCAGTTTGAGATTCACATTGTAATATTTAAGACTTGATTTTCTAGTTTTCTGGAATTCATATTAAAAAGTTCCTTTTCAAAGACATATTTAGAAGTAATTTAGTTTGGCTTTTTCTCTTCACTAAAAATACAACATGAAAGAATCCAGATAATGATTTTTAGTTGCCTCAGTGGTCAAAAAAAGTCAAACCGCTCCCTGTGATCCATAGCTATGCATTGCATTGCCAGTAATTACAGAAAGAAACTAGGATCTTAGAATGGATGTGATGCATTTCGTCACCACATGGGGGGGGGGCATTATACAAACAGGACCAATGAATACTGGGCTCTAATCTTCCGATGACAGGTATGGTTCACGATATCAAATGATAGCAGCTTTTGTTCATGTTTTACCTATGTAAGTATAACTTTGGTATAACTTTGAAAGCCTGGATCTCCTCACATCTTTACCTCAAAGTGTAGCTACGCAAACATGCGATTATGAAAGAGAGTGTCATGAGACAGACTTTCTTTTTCTCAAAAAGGCACGTGTCTATTGCCTTAATGAATTAAAAGCTATTTATATTTTTCAATACATCATTTGCAGTTACTCAGCAAAATGTTTTCACAGTAAGGGGACACTATACAAGTTCAATAATTAAGACTATTTTTCAAGCTCCAGTGTTGTATTCAATTATCTTTTTTTAAAAAGCAAGCAAGGGGTTCTTTGTTATTTAAAAACTTTTCCAATCCTTTCTTATCAGACTATAGTGGAACACCTGAAATTTATGGGGAAAAGATTCCAAGGGCTTTTGAGTTTGTGTTGTAAAAGGCAAGCATCACTACGAACACATTGTTGGTTTGAGATACTGAATAAGTAATTCAGTATCTCAAACCAGCAATGTGTTCATAGTGATGCTTGCCTTTTACAACACAGACAGGATGCATATGAAGAAGTGGGTTTTTTACCGATGAAAGCTTATGCCCAAATAAATCTGTTAGTCTTTAAGGTGCCACTGGACTCCTTGTTGTTTTTGTGGATACAGACTAACGTGGCCACCCCGATACTCGAATAAGTAAAGTACTATTCTGATGGATGTGAACAAGTGTACCTTTCTCCTTCCTCACAATGTAATCAGGATCCTTATGGGTATACCTACACTGCAATTAAAAACCCACAGCTGACCTGTGCCAGCCCGTTCAAGCTTAAGAACTGTTTAATTGTGGTGTAGACATTCGGGCTCAGTCTTCAGCCAGAGCTCTGGGACCCTCCCACCTCACAGAGTCCCAGAGCCTGGGCTTCAGCCTGAGCCCAAACATCTACACCAGTTAAACAGCCTCTTAGCATGAGCCCCCGCAAAGGTGTTTAACTGCAGTGTAAACATACCCTAAGATGCTATTTCCAGATAACATATATTCTGGGGATTTGGCCCCCAGAAGTCCTTACCAGCCCAGCAGACAAACGCCTACTGATTTAAATGGGAGGTTACCTGAGAGAGGAACTTACAATCTGGCCCTGTAAGACTATGGAGAAACATTCTTTAGTCAGTTGTGACTCCTGACACAACTAGTAGTCTAGATGATTTATGCAAAAAAAAAAAATTAAACTAAACATTTTCAGACCTTATTTTAGAAGTGGTGGTGGTCTGTCCTTACAATTCTCTGAATATGATTATTTAAAGTAGAGTTCTACTCTGAAATGTAAAAAGAACCTCTACTCAACAGATCAGCTTCTGGAGAGTTGAGTTATACCTTACTTCAAAACCAAAATCAGTTTGTACTCTGTTAGCCCTGAAGACCCAAGACAGATAAGAGACTGTGTAGACTTTTTCTTGTTGTGTATCAGAATTCTTTACTAAGTTCTGATTGGTTACACTTGTGCAAGCCTACTGAGGACATTGGGATTTTGCAGGTGTCACTTAGGGTGGAATTTGGCCTGCACAACCTTTACTAATAGGCAATTAAGCACAAGTAGGGAATAACTCTGCTTCATTTTCAGATCACATGTTGAGTTTGCAGGGCTGGTGATTAGAAATCAGTTTGTGAACTAATCACATTTAATATGGAATTGAGAACAAACATGAACTCATTATACCATGTTTACTGAGTCATTTCTCAGAGCAAAAGCACATTCTTAGAAGAAAAAGAAATAGCATGTGGTTCAAGAAAAGTAAACTGTTTGAAAATCTAAGATTTTTATTAACAGAAAATCCAAGACATCTGAAATTGCAAAATGTGTCTAACCAAGAAATTTCCCCTCTTTAATTGCAATGAGCAACTTTTCATTAAAGAGAAATGTAGACAAGGTCACAGTTCATAAACTAAGTAATTACATTTTATTATACCTTTTATAATCTTAATTTAAAGAGCAATCTTGGTATCAAAAGGCTACTTTGCTCACTTGGCAAGAATGTAATGCTGCAAAGTGATCTTAAAACCACTTCTCTGGGTGGAGCCGAATAGTAAAAAACCTCACTCCCGGAGAGACTGACATAAAGCCAGAAATTTCAGAAGATATCAGATACTTGAACAATCCCAACACAAGTCTCTGCTACTCCTACATGCCACAGTAGTTGCTTCTGTGAAAGCTGCACGTAGGCTACAGAAAGCAGCACTAAATTTACGAGCAAAGGAAGGATGCTGGATCCACTGTTATCTGAATTCAGTAGTTGATCACCTTCAACATCATGTGCACAGAGAAGGGCTTTAGCCTGTGGCCTGCCCCTAAAGTAGTGGTGCTGGGAGCTGGAGAGATGAGGAGGAGATTCACCCCCAAAACTTGCACTTAGATCTTGACAAACAGCTTTTTTACTGTGGCTTGGTGGGGGGAGAAGAAAGAATTTCACCCTTAAAACAGATCTTATTACAAGAATACCACATTAAAAACAAGGAAAAAGGTGAATCAGCTTAATTAAGACAAAGATTAACAAAGATGTCAAGCAAAAACGTGTAAGAACAATCATTTTCATTAGGAGAAACACACAAAATTGATTGAGCAATGGGACAAGGACACACCAATTTTTTTCAGGAACTGTTCTCTGAAACTGACATTTTGGTAACGTTCCCAGCACAACTGCAACCCTATGCTTAAAATTTTATAATCTGGTATCATATGGATGAAACTCAACTCTCTGCAAAGGGCCAGCACAAGGCCTACAGAAAACTTGGACTCACAGACTTTAAGGCCAGAAGGGACCATTATGGTTACCTAGTTTGACTTCCTGCATACTGCAGGCCACAGAATCTTACCCACCTACTTCAGTACCCCAGCCAGAAGTAATAGCCTATTGCAGAAGTTCTCAGATCCTGGTATTGCCTTAAATAGGATTTGAACAGTATATCGGCCTTGAGCTGGCCACCTGCATGGGGTGAATTTCACCCATATGTAAATAACCTGGAATTCCAATTTGATCAGGTAGAAACTAAGCTAGAAGCTGAAGGGACTTCCAAAGTCAAAGGAAAAACTGAACAGATCTTAAATTTTATAAAAAAAGGTTTCAGCACTGCATACAAAAAACGATTAAGGGCTGCATGATGATTTTGCAGAATATAACAGAGACCAAGAATAGTTAGAGGGTTAAGCTCCCTAAAAATGGTGGAATCAGATAGATTTACAGTCTTCTTGATGGATCCTGCATTTGTTGTACTAAGAGGCAGTGGGTGGCCTGGTGTACACTGGGAAGCTTAACAGGAATAATGAGAACATCAAATACTAGCCACATGGAGAATCTGAGTACCATGTACCCATATGTACATCATTTCTAATTTTCTTAATCCAGCTTTCAAAAGAGTGTCTCATTTTAAAAAGCAATCTGTTTTTGTTCCAGTTATTAAACATGGGTATTTTTAACTTCCATGACATTTTTAATTAAATTTATCAAGAATCAGGGAGGGAAAAATGTAAAAGAACATATTCTTAATATACAATAAGAAACTATGAAGGACAATTCTAAACATCTGGTATGATTAAAAAGCAAAGTTCAGAGTAAGTAGACGTAGAGGAATTTCAAAATTAAAAACTATTTTCATCACCTTAGCAAGACAGAATTTCTAATTTTTGCATGTCAGCTGGCATTTTACTTAGTTCTGCAGGTAGATAAGTCCCCACAACAGGGTTGCAGAAAATGATTCAAGAAAGGCAAATAGGTGCAAGATGTATCTGAGCACATGGGAACCCACACTGTTCATTTGCCAAACAAAACACTGCACAGTTATGTCCTTAGGCAGAACATCTCAACTTTTTTTAACCAGTTATAATTTAAAAAGATAGTCAAGTGTCAAACTTCTGGAAGAAGCATGTTTGTTATTTATTTATTTATTTGTTTATAAATAAATAAATAAATAAGTCATTGCTATTTAGAGGGTTAGTTGTTGTATGATGTTAAAAATAATGCAGGAGTCACTTACTGGTAAAAACAATAATTTATGAAGCAATGGAAATAGAAATTTAGCAGTTATCTGGATTTTTACATTGTGTACTTCCTTCTTGCTGTATTCTAATTTTTCATTTTCTTTCTTACTTCAAACTCCTCCCATCACTGTAGTCCTTAAAAACATGCTCTTGATTTGGTTGACAAATGAACATGGATACTTTACGTTACATTATATGTACTTTACAATAATTTTAAATTCATAGCATTATATGCAAACGTTTTATTTTAAATGGACACTCAACTTCAACATGATCCAAAAATTAATTTTATAAAAACAGGTTTCAAAAACCTAAGAACAGAAATGTTTCCACAACTTTTGTTTTTAAAATTTCAACAAAAGTTTTGAACAAAAACATCACTGTGGTGCTTAAAAACCAATATTGTATCACTGAAAATGTGAAATTACAATGGGCTACAAACAAAAGTGAAAGTTACTTAACTGATTTTCATTGTCCATGCTGAGAAGTAAAAGGCAAACAGGGACAAAGAGTAACTGGTGAAAAAAATTTAAAAATCCATTTACTTTTAAATAATCCAAGGTTTTATGAGAAATTGGTGTAAAAGTTGCCAAGTGTCCCTCCTTTAAAATCTAGAAAGGAATTAATTATGCACTTTACATATATTGCATGATTTAACACAAACGTGAAAGCAGTAAGATACCCCATGGGAAAAACAACATTACCCTGATGTAAAATTTTGCACTGGAAGTTACAAGTGTATTTGCTCCTACTGCTGTGAAGTCCTGAGACATTGAGTAGCTGGTATTTCAATGTCACAAAAAAAGACAACTGATGATGAATGGAATATGCAAAGAAACAATAGCCTACCGTCCAGTTATGTGCTCTTCGGTCTTTATAAAAGATATGGCTTCTTCTCTGGATAGGAACTACAGTCAAGTCTTTCCCACCTGATCTGTCAGAATGCTGCTTGGTCCATTCTTTTTCAGAGTCCTGTTTCAAAAGAGTACATAAAAATACCACTTAAAATGTTTGTTTACGTCAAATATGAGAACTACATAAAAGCTCAAAGTTGGTTCACAAAGCAGACAAAACAAGGCAGGTTAACTGAAGCAGAAAAACTTTATTTATGCAACATTTCCATGGGCACAGTGACATTGGAACAATTTGTATAGTGAGGATGCTGAAAGCCATTGAACAAAACTGTAAACCCCGTATATCATGAAAACCACTTTAAGCCAGTGGGTGCTGCTGTACTCCCAGCACACCCAGTTCCAGCACCCCTGCCGGGGCATGTGATGCACATCAATTCCTTTTTGTTAGGAGAACCCTTAGTAGGTTTCCCTCTGCCAGCACTTAGAGAATAGACCACAAAAGCGGTAGCTGGAAAGGAGACTAGGGGAGGGAAAGTACCAATTCATCTATACAAAAAGTTTTCCCCTTCACTGAAGCAAAAACCCCAGCCCAGTTGAGATGCTGATTCAAAAAACATTATATTTATTGACTTATAAAGCTGTGACTATAAAGATTTAACAAATTGTGCCTACAGCATTAAGAATTCATTTTGTAAACAATACTTCTACATCAAAAGAAAGCTGTAGTTTAAAATTGTTAGTAAGTAATTTGCCACTTTTTAAAGAATACTACATATCTACTACAGTATTGGCTCTTAAAGGAGATATTCCCTGTAAGGAGTAATACTATGATTTTTGAAATTAAAGAGAAAGAAAGAAGAATCAAAAAGCCAAATCCTCACCTGGCACACACTTACACCGGTACCAATATCTATGGAGCAAAGCTGATTTACACCAGCTAAGCATCTGGCTCTAAGCAGCAAGATTGAAAGCAATCATGACAAAATATCTTCACCACTTTCACAGTTATGAGAGGTGCTCTAACAAATACTGCCTTGTAAATACCTTTTTATTTTCATGGGCGAAAGATTCTCGTCGATAATCACTCCTCTTTTTCAGTCTGTTTTCTTCATTTTCTAAAGGGAAGCTTTGCCTGAATTGGTGCTGGTCCCTTCTTTCCTTTGCTTCTTGCATCAGAGACATACTGCCTCTTGCTTTAGCAGGACGGCTCTTTTCTGAGTATGATCGTTTTAAATCTGATAGTGCATTTCCAAAACCAGATATATAGTCATTCCACTCAGCTTTGCTCTTCATATTGGAAAAGTCACTCTCATGTGAGTTTTTGTTTACATTCTCTTCGTTCTTATTTACAGAGATCCTCATTATATTTTTGTGCCAGTCATCATCCACAGACATCTCTGTGAACTGCTGTTTAGTGAACAATTTCTTCTGTAATAAGCCACCGCCACTACCACCACTATCAGAGGAGAAATTAGAAGTTAAACTGACTTCCAGTTTTTGGTCCACACTAATAGGATATGCAGGCAGTACCTTGTTATTTGTGTACTTTGCACTTTGGAGCCTAGATGTTAAATTGTTCTCTTGATCCTCATCAATAATAAATGTCATTTTTCTGGTACCAACAGAGTCAGCAGGTGAATTTATAAGTTTATCTGAAAGTGAACTAGGCTTTCCCCAATGGGGAGGACTGAATTTTCTGTCTTTGGACTTTTGCTTATTCCATTCTTGGCTACAGGACTCCAGTTTCTCTTTGCTGTTTTCATGTAGAGTTAAATTCTCAGGCCTGCGGTGTTCTTCTGCACAGATACCTTGTTTAGTGATACTAGCAGATTGATCCAAGTTCTTCCAATCTTTCCAGTTATAGCTGTGTGGAATTTTATTAGCCACATTCTTTTTGTACTTTGACTTCTCCCAATAAAACATACTCTGATCTTCAGAGAACTGGTCATCCTTTTTTTCTTGAATGTCACTGGCCTTTATGTAGTCGTCTTTATATTCTGCCATAAGAGCATCAATATCAAGAACTCTAGATCTATACCTATCTTCAGTCTTTACTCTGAACGCATCGTGACTGTCTTCCCCAAACTTCTTTTGTGTAAATAGTTCACTGTTGTTGTGTGAATGCCTGAAGTGTTGCATGGATTTTGCCTCATGGTATGAGGAGACTTTTCCTCCACTACCTTTGAGATCAGTTTGAATAGTACTTTTCAGGCCCTGTTTTAAGAGGAAAGAATCAACATCTATAATTTTCTCTTTAGCATGATCCAGCCCTCTCTCACAAGACCTCCTGTTATCATCCTCTCCAAGCACTGGATATATTTTTTTTAAACTTAGAATATCTTGTTCTTCCTCTTTAGCCCAATGCTTGTTAACACATTCCTCTAGGGACTTATCTTTACAATGTGTACTCGGTACATTTTTATAGGATTGCTGGGATGTAGGCTTGGACCTTCTGGAAGAACCAGAGTTCAGATTAACTGGTGCACTTTCAACTACTGTAGTAATTTGGTTATTTTCATTTGCATTAACAGTACTTACAGAGCTTTTTTCTTTTTTACCAGGAATCTGATACGTAACTGCAAAATAGGTTGCCTTTGGTTCAAAAGGAGAAACTTGCTTCTTCAAATAATCATCAGGACTGACTGAAACTGTTTGGTTCACCTCCTTTGATTCTATCCCATCTTTGCTTCTTTTACTTTTTTTCTTTATTGCACCTTCATCAAATTGCAATGAATCTATTCTACTCAGCCTTTTAATACTTTCTAGAGTTAGTGGGCCAACTTCTTCTAGCTTGCTAGAGTCCTGAGGCAAGGTCTTCCTTCGCCATCTTTCTGAAATTTTAAGGTCAGAAACACTACTACTGGTTCTTCTGACTTTGTCTTCTGGTTCTACTAATCTGAGTTTGTCTCTCTCATTTTCAAGGGCTGCAACATCTAAGCCTAAATCTTTTCTTACACAGTTTGAGTCTGGATATTTCCTTAATCCCAAAACTCTGGATTTCTCTTTATCAGCAGTTATTACTTCTGTGCTAGGATGCTGGTCCATGGAGGGTTTATACAATTGGCTATATCCAGGCACTGAAATCTGACTCCCATGTTTATTGGCACTGGCTGAAATAACATCTTGGCCCAAGTCAGCTCTGGATTCATAGCCATCTATCCTAACTGGTTTTATACCAGCTCTCTCAGAAAAGTATTTGGTCATGTTAGAGCTCTCTGTTTTATCTGTGCAAGAGATTTCATTCTTTTCTTTTTGCATTTCAGGATGCAGTTGTGCAATTTTTTCATTTGCTGTCCCCAAATCCTTACTCTTGTTTGTAGCATAAGATGATTTCTCAGTTATAAATACCAGTTGGCTCTGATTTTTATTGTACTCGGTTATCTGTTCATGGAAAGTACATTTGCTGTTGAAGGTATCTTTAGGTTCCTTAAAAGTAAACTTTTTGGTAGAAGTTTCCAACATGTCCTTAGTTTCTGAAATAAAACTACCTTCTTTCAATGGGTCAGTTTTATTATCTAGCCCACACAGCTCATCAGCATGTAAGACGTTCCCATCAGGTTTTCTCTTCTCTTTCACAGAAGATTTTCTAGTTCTGAGTGTCACAGCCTTATCTTCAGGAATTACTATAATAGCTTCACTAAGTGCTCTTTTACCAAAAGTCTGAAGGATTTCATATCTTGGCTCTATTCGTTGGTAAATTAGAGAGTCCTCTACATGCTTAGGAGTGGGTTTTTCACATTTCGCACATGAAGAATATTTTTCCACTGGAACTGCATGAGCAATTTTCTTGTCGTCATTTAGATAAATTGTTTTTCCACGTTTTTCTGCATCCGCTACATATCCTGATACATCAGACTGACTGTGATCCTCTCTCTTTGAACTAGTTTTCTCTTGTAATTCTTTTTCCATCCCAGATCTTCTATTATGGCCTAGTAAAGTCACAACATCATATTTGCCTTCAAATTCATTAGTCAGCTTTCGAGTAGGATCAACTACAGGGTGACCAGCAGCAACATTATGCCTCTGGACATTGTGGTCAAACATGGTGGCTCGGACAGTTTTTAAATGTGTCTTTTCTACAGGAGTGGTGGGTTTTAATTTTTTTTCCAAGTTATTTGTGGCTGACACAGAGTTTTCACCCAGCAAAGAGAAATTTTGCCTCTCTCTCAGAAAGCTTCCTTTTCTTTCGATATGACCAACTTTCTCTGCTATTTTTACAGTCTGTTGTGGTTTCCACTGATTCCCAATAGCACAGGTCTCAGTACAATCTGTTCCAGGAAGAGGCTTCATCTCCTTACTCTTAAACAAAAAAATTCAAAAGTTAGAAGTTGATTAAAAAAAAAATAGATGAACTGCAACATCGTAATACCTAGTATGTATTTATGTATCTAGCACACACACACACACACACACACAATTCCCTAAGCAAACTAACGAACAGATTCAAATATTGGTGTAAGGGAAACTTGCAAACCCCGGGATAAGCCCTCTTTACATCAGACTCTTTTACCATTTGATTGTTTTTAATATAACAAATTAAAATTAAACGCATGAAGAATTCCTGGATTCAGACTTTCATGGTATATTTTAATCTGTAGTGATTACTTGAAGTCAAGTTATACTCCAGAAAAGGCACTGCCACACAAGATACAGTAGAATATAAATATTTATACCATATTTCGTAAAAGCCAGCTTTTCCCAAAAGAAATGGTATTACTGGCCAGCTAAATGAATAAATGATTAGTACTCCATACTGCCATGCAAGAGACCTCAGGAATCTTGGGTATAGACCAGTAAGGGATGGAAGGCTCATGAATGATAGTCAGAACTTGCTAGTAGAAAGAAATAAGGAGAAAGAAAGATGGTCTGCCTCAGCCACCGAGATAGGACTCAGGAGATCTGGCTTCCATCCTCAGGTCTGCCACTGACTTCCTGTGTAACCATGGTCAAATCACACAACCTTTCTGTGCCTTAATTTTTCTTTTTAAAAAGGGAAATAATAATTCTCTCACCAACGTGTGGCAAGGATTAATTCATTCTTGTTTGAGAGAGACAGATACTATGGCAAAGAGCACTTTACTAATGGCTATGAATAAAATATAAAATAATCAGGAATTGCAGTTTGAGGAAATAATGAAGAACAGCTGCTACTGGCTGCAGGGGGCAAGCAATTCTGAGCACATTTCACAACTTGAGCCACTGTTAGAAGAGGAATAGTGTTAAAGAAAAACTAAGTTAGTTAAACAGATTTGGGGATGCACATGTATATTTTCAAAACAATTTTAGGGGGCTCTGACACTTCCAGTATCTACATTCAGTGATTGTATCTGTTATTATTGCAATAAAGGCAATATTTTAGTAATTTTCACTGTGGAAGTACACGATGATAAATAGAGTAAGCCTTTCTGCCCTATGAAAGCATTGAAAATAATTAGTTCTCAAATTTTCAGCTAACCTTTTAAAAAAAGTTTTATTTCAATGACTTTTAGTTCAATAAAAAAATTAATACTGAGGAACTTATTTATAAATCTTTTAAACTTTCTGATTTCCTGAGTTTTCTAATTGACAAAGCAAATTTATTCAGTCCTACTTTAGGTCAACTTGTGAAGAGAGTAGCTTCCCATTAACCAAAAAAGTTATAGAAAAGTAAAGTTTGGATTTTTTGTTCATTGTTCAATTACTCCTTTTCAAAATTAACTCATTAGACTCATATGAAACTGGTGTTTTTCTTTAAAGTAGTACTGTGCTGTAACCAGGACCAAATAAGAGAAGAAGAAAAAAGATCCATGCCCAAACATCAAGGGACTTAGGAAAAAGATGCCTAAAATAACAATATTAAATCTTCATATACACAATGATTTTATAGTTTTAAGCAAAAAAGTTATATTTTGCACAACTTAAGTAGTATGCTTAGAAACTAAGTTATTGTATATATTCATCAATTTTTAAAAAAGGCCAGAATAAGACACTACAGATTCTTTATGTAGCACTGTGTTGTCATAGACCACTAGAATTAAATGTTACAGGAGGAGCTGGTAGAAAATGCAAAACATGTTTAATATAATGATATATTATAAAAGCTTGAATTAATATAGGATACTTCAGAAGTTTCATAAGAAGTTAATATGTGTAAGGCTATTGTCATTGTCTATAGTTTTGCACATATACATATTAACCAAACATGTACATGATTTCTGTACATTACAAGGGTGGCCTAAAGACGGAATTACCAAGGTAAGCCTATTAAGATTATGCTATTCTGAATACTCACAATGGCAGTTTCTAACTCGTTGCGTTCTATAGCCATATGTGACACAGCACAGTGCTATATAAACTATAAATACAATTCTGCTTGGAAGACCAAGTCTGTTAGTGCCACTTTCTTACCTTTTGATTTTCTTGTGTTTCACTAGGAACATCACTATTCAATTCAGTAGGCTTCTCTTGTTTAATTTCATTGGTTGATGCTGGGCTTGAAAACCTGTTGCAAAAATTTGTTATTTCTTTTAAGTATAGATGACATTAAACAACTTTAGTTAGTTGCCCAATATGCATATTTTTCAAACGTACAATATTTGACATATTTCTTTTCATATAATTTTAAAATGCTCCAATTAATTTCTTATACATACTATTGGAGAAAACATATTATTTCACAGCACAAATCTTATCTTGATTCAATGGCTTAAGTGTGCCTGAACTATTGGCAGACAAAGCCCAAACCTTCTCTACAGTTAACAAGCTAGATATAGTTTATTTTCTATCTTGGGAAAAAATGATCTAGAATTTAGGACATAATTTAGTTAGCAGACTACTGAAAAATGGGTTGAAGTTCCCACTGTCTCTTGCATAAACTTTACTGTTACGTTAAATTCTATTTGGTTCAAGCTCTTATCCCACACTCATCACTGCAGTATTTGGGGACCAAGTTCTTCAGAAAAATTATACAGTCTCCAATGTTTGCATTTTCTTAGTGAATAGTCTGGGCCTGGGAAGATTTCTTCAATTACCCCAGTTTATGCTGCACTGATTACATCAAGTATTTGTGCCTAATATTGCCCTTTTCTCAGACTATTTGAACCACTTTATTTTGTCTTGTAGAGAATCTGGACCATTCGATCGGTATTGCTTTGTGATTTTGGCCTTGGGTTCAGGTGTGTTGACTTCGCCACACCATCCCCAACCCTAGTGCACTTCCCCACATAAAAACAAATCAGTAATCATCAAAAATCCAACTTTATGCTGGAAAGCAAATTTAACCTTGGAATATGTACTTCAAATTTCTATTTGTTAAACTGTAGCACTTGAAAATTTGAGCATATAAAGCCACTAAGATATTATCTCTCAAAAATATTACAAGCACTCTATTTAGGAGAGCAAAGCAAGATCTATAGAGTTTTAACTTCCACTTCTTAGAGGATTGCCTGACCTGATGTAAAGAGGCATGCAACAAAGAAGTAGGCCTCATCAGTAAGAAGAAAGGTACCCGGATTCATCAAAATAAAGTCTATGCCAAACTGGGATTGCTATGTCCTTCTAAAACTCTAAACCCCTGTTTCCTTTACGATTATTATTATTTTTATTATTTCAAATAGTATTCTACACCACAGATCTCTGCAGTGTCCACCTGCTCTAAACAGGCAAAACATCAGTTGGAGGGCATTTAAGCCCTGCCCTGCTAGTAACAGGTCTCAGCTGCTTCCCCGCTTCCTCCAGAAAAAGATGCAGAATCACGGATCTATGAACCTTGATATGAAGGTGAAATAAAATTCCAATCTAGCGCAAAACTTGACAGTATATAGAGTCACTGAGGCGACACTGATAAAGGTCTACCCTAATTTGTGCCAAATGCAAAAAATTATTTATTTTATTTTCAAAATACTTCTAAAAGAAAATAGTAAGACTAACACAATGGAAGTGAAAAGAGCTCAATAAACAAAAGAAAACTCAGGTTATATTTTGAATCTTTGGAAACAAAAATTATGTTTGAAGATTACAAGTGAGGAACTGTGATATCTGCCTTGTTTTATTTGTACTAACTGAAAACTTGAAAAGAGTAAAGTATTAAACGTCTCTTCTGTAACTTACTTCTTTGTTAAGTCTGCAGAAAGTGGTCGTGACTTGAGTGATCTGCGTAGGCTTCCTGGCTTAACATCTGTATTTTCTGTTGTCAGTTCTCTGATTCTCTGTTGGATGTTCACATTTCTGTTTTCCCTCTCAGTGACTGCCGGGAGAGGCTCGGTATCTGTTGGAGTAGTGCTGCTTTCTGAGCCAGCAAACAAACAAATGTGTTTTTTAACGCTTCCCCTCAAGGTCTTGTTTTCTTTTTTTGAGGAATCTGTAGAGTTTTCACTGGCTAAAACTCTGGAAGTTTCCTTTTGATCTAGTATTTCCATCTCTTTAATTGTGTTGCTTTTGTTATTAGCCATCTCCTTGTTTTTTTCTGATCCATCTAAGTTAGTTACAGTGTCCATTTTTTTCTCATTTTGTTCATCTTTAGATTTCTGTTTAGGTTCCCAAAGGAATTTTTTATCTTTTGCAGAGCTCCGTATCAAGTCTTTCGTATAATTTGGGCTCGATGGGTCTAAATCTTCTGGAAAGACTTTCTGATTTTGCTCACTACATTTGTTTTTAACATCAAGAAAGTCAATGTCCTGATTATTACATTTCAAAGTTGATTTAGGGGGATCACCTTTATTCAAATCTATTTCTTCAGTTTTAGACCTCATTTCAGACTGTTCTTGATAGCCTATGTCAGTGAAGTGAATTACTGGTACATTCTCCTTAATCTCATCAGATGGACACGTTTTCTTGCACAGAGAAAGGTCTTTATTTTCAAATTTGGCCGTTAGATCCATGGACAAAGGCCTTGGTTTTCTAACCCATGATTTCTCTGTAGGAGATTTTTCTTCAGAGACTTCCAGATTGCTACGCTTTTGATCTTTTAATGATTCCAGAAAAACAGCAGATACAGGTCTCTGTTTTAGCTTTCGTTGCACTTCAGTTAATAAGCCAACTTCGCTGTTGGTATATTTTGCAACATCGTTGGTTCTCTCATCTATTGGATCTTCACATGTGTGTTTTTTTTCATCAGATTGGTGAGGATTCCAAGAGACTGGTTTGGGCTCTGATGAAAAAGATATTTGCCTATGCAGACCACCTTCAGGTTTTCTGGAAGTCACTGATGGCTGAGATATCATCTCAGGCTTTGCATTACCTTGCCACTCTTTTGTCTGTATAGTGCCAAGTGTTCTGTGCTCATCAGATATTTTACCTTGTGCTAAATTTACCTTGGATTTCTCAGTGCTAGCTGTTTCAAAAAGAATCACAGTATTTCTACTGGGACTGGAATAAAAGGCCACACTTGTGACTAATTCATTGTTGCCTTTACTTTCATTTTCAATTAGTTTTTGATCAACTAATAGAGGGACATCTCCACTTGACACCTTAGCAGATGTCATGTCTTCAGTAGGCTGTCCATGCACAGAGAACTTGGGCACAAAGTTACTTGTTTTGAGAGCAGTAACAGGAGGTTTCACATTCGCAAAAGTATCTGAAGGTTTCTCCTTAGAAAATGGCTTTGGAGAAAGCCTTGGTCTTGATCTGGGAGTAGGCATAGTTGCTGGTCTCCAAGTGCTCCCAAATTTGTTTTTTTCTTCAAGAATTATTGGTGTCGAAAGATTAGAAGGTTGACCAGCCTTATTATTTGCATCCAAAAGAGGCTTGATGTATGTGCGTTGTGTTTTATCCTCTCTTGTAATTTCATTTAAGTCAGGTATTGTTAAGGATGCTAGAGCAGAGTTGATCTCTACTCTTGTTGCCATAGCTATAGCTAAACATCCAACAGAACTGGAAAAATCCAATTAGGAAGAACAAGCTATAAAAAAAGCAAATGTAAGCATTAATATATGCAGTCAGCATGGACAGCAAAGTAGAAATTCACTCAAATTCTAATTCAGAATTATAAATAGAATAATAATTTTAAATAGAATTTTAAATTTTAAATATTAAATATGTTAGAATTTTAAATTTTAATTTCTAAATATTTGGGCACTTCAGTTATCTAGTTTACAGTATGCATCATACATCAAATGAACTGCTTTCAGACAGTAGGGAGAATGTAATGTAACTGATATCCTAAAAATCAGAGAACATAGTGCCAATCCTAATAGGGCAGCCAGACAGCACTATTAACATCAGGAAACTTGATTGAAAAGGAACTGCATTCCAATATCACAGCCTCAACCCTTATTTTCTTAAGTCTTCTGATAGGTTAGCATGGAAATGAATATTTAACATAAAGAAAAGATAGCGAGCACAAGAGTGAACAGAGTCTTAAAATTTTATTTGGCTGTTACTAGTTAAGAGAACTAACAATTAAAATATATGAAGTAAATGTTTTCTACATCAAAGCCCGCAAGTTTTGATAGCACTTACCCTAGTTTGCATTGTCTGCTTATAGATATGTAACTGAAGAAGCATGTAAACTGAAATACTTTTCATTCTGAAGAGTAGTTTCCTTAGCTCTCATGAAGTACATGGACATATATAATCACTTCAGTGATCTGTACTACACCTGACCTGTGAATAAACAGAGGACATTCAGAATCTAGTGTGGCAGAGTATATATTGTACAAGCATATATACTGTACATTCAGGGCAGGTCTACACTACACAGTTAGGTTCATGTAAGGCAACTTACATCGACTTAATTATGTCAGTGTCTACACTACAGCCTTCCTCCAGTTGATGTACGGCCTGCTCTACATTGGGGAGAGGGGGGCGAATCGATCTAAGTTATGCAACTTCAGCTACATGAATAATGTACCTGAAGTCGACGTACCCATATCTACTTACTGTGGTATCTTCACTGTGGTAAGTGCTCTCCTATTGACTCCACCTGTGCCTCTTCCCCCGGTGGAGTACCGGAGTCAACAGGAGAGCACTTGGCAGTCATAGATCATAGATTATTATTAGGATTGGAAGGGACCTCAGGAGATCATCTAGTCCAACCCCCTGCTCAAAGCAGGACCAGTCCCCAAATGGCCCCCTCCAGGATTGAACTCACAACCCTGGGTTTAGCAGGCCAATGCTCAAACCACTAAGCTGTCCCTCCCCCAAAGACTAGATGTGATAAATCGACCCCCACTGGATCGTTGCCTATCGATCCAGCAGGTAATGTAGACAAGCCTTAAGTGCCCTACTACATCAATATATAACTAACTCCACCTCCAAGAGCGGCATAAGGCTTGTGTCGGTGTAGTTAGGGGGGGAAGTGTCTACGTAGACACTGTGTTACTTAAATCCTGTCTTGTCACTTTAATGGCAGGCTCCTGCCCTGAAATTGACAAGAGAACTGGGAAGCCAAGCCCAGCTGCACCCCCCTCTCCTGGACAGCTGAGCAGCTGGACCCTCCTCCTGGCTAGGAGCTGGGGCAAGACGCCCAGGAAAGAAGCCTGGCCAGCAGGACCCCGCTCCCAGCTGGAAGCCAGGGTGAGAAGCCCAGATGGTCCCTCCACCCCACCCCACCTTCTCTCCTGGGAGCCAGGCAGCCTTGTCAATTTAACTGCTCAGGGAGCCATGAAATTGACAAGGCTGACTGGTTTCCATTGGGGAACGGGGAGGCAAGAAGCCTCGAGCAGCTTCCCCCCAATTTCCGGTCGGAAACAGGGAGACGAGAAGCCCAGGGCAGCTTCCCCACATCCTGATGGGTAATGGGGAGTAGAGGGAGGAGGAACCTGTGGTGCAGCCAGTCTCCTGGTAGGGAGCTGCCAGCAGAGCTGAGACACCACGCTCTCAGCTTCCCACACTGCCCCTCTTGGTCAGTGGAAGCGCTCCTGGTGAGGACATGCACTTCCAACCAAAGTAGGGTATTGTGGACATGCACCATCAGTAATTACTGCAGTGGCTGTAAGTCAGCTAATGTAGGTCAACTTACAGTTCTAGCGTAGACATACCCTCAGTCAAAAACTTCAGCTTTCCAATTTAACAAGCTGACTTCTGGTTAAATACACAAGACTCAATTTTCCAATTTATTTAAAATAATTCATTGATTTCAATAACTGAAGATGAAAATTACAGTAGAACGTAAAAAGCAAGAATATTTTATTTTATCATCAATATTTTAAAGCTTTAAGTATATGAAACAAAGAGAACAAATAGAAATAATGTGGTGACCACATAAGGATGGATGTTGGGTTAAAGCTAGACCACGACCCAATTCTAATGAGTGTTTGCAGATTCTCACTGTTGTTTGTTTTCTCAACCTTGGATTCAATATTGGGCTTTGCACTCATCTCAATTATAGCCATTTACTTTCTATTATAAATCTCATTTCTGTGACAAAAGCGAGCGCTCTTCCTCAAAAGGCAAATTTTTATCAAAATGTGACTTTACTATAACTAAAGCCCAGATTACTCTAAAAAACGCTATCAACCTATCTACATTGCTCAGGGCTGTGAAAAATTTTGCTCCCCGAGAGCCATAGTTATGGTTGCCAACCCTCCCAGATTGGCTAGGAGTCTCCCAGAATCAGCCTCAATCTCTCGGTAGCTATTGAAAACCATCCAGGAGATTTTAATAGGCCAAAGTCCGGTTGCTGGTGCAGCAGGGCTAAGGCAGGCTCCCTCCCTGCCCCAGCTCTGCACGGCTCCAGGAAGGAACCAGCATATCTGGCAGCAGCTCCTAGGTGCAGGGGCGGCCAGGGGGTCTCTGTGCACTACCCCTTCCCCGAATGCTGACTCTGCTGCTTGCCTTGGCCAGGAATGGCGGCCAATAAGAGCTGCGGGGGCGGTGCCTGCAGGTGGGAGTGGCATGCAGCACCATATGTCTGCCCCCGAGCCTAGAAGCCTGACATGCTGGTCGCTTCTGGGAGTCACCTGATATAAGCCCGCACCTCTCACCCCCTCCCACACCCCAACCTCCTTCCCCAGCCCTGAGCCCCCTCCTGCACCCCAATTCCCTGCCCTAGCCCTGAGCCCCTTCCTGCACCCAAAATCCCTCCCAGAGCCCACACCCTGCACTCCCTCCTGCACCCTAACCCCCTGCCCCAGGCTCAGCCTGAAGCCTCCTCCTACACGTCAAACTCCTCAGCCCCACCCCCCAGCCCAGAGCCCACACCCCAACTCCCTGCCCCAGCCCAGTGAAAGTGAGTGAGGGTGGGGGACAGCGAGCCCCCACCATGGACCCAGCTAGGTGGATGGAAGAGGTGGATTAACTACATCATTGTAAAACCCCTTCCATCAACAAAGGGAGCATCTAAGCTCCAAGCACTACAGAGGCGTAGCTGCAGCATTGCAGCTCTGCTGCTGTAGTGCTTGTGGTGTAGACATAGCCTAACCAGTGATTCCCAAACTTCTTTCCCCAGGATCCCTTTGACACCTTACTAAGTGTGCTGGACCCTTTCATTTCCAGCACTACCAGAACACCCCCACCCCTGCCAGCGTGGGGATGTCCCTGCAGCACGACCTCTCTCACACAATGTATGGAGCATGCCATTCTGAGAGAAAAATGGCAACCCCCATCCGGCAAAAGTGCCAAAATGCCATCTGGTGTGTTCCGGCCCTGGCTCTAGGGTCAGACCCTGCATAACCCATGGAGGGAGCACAGACTGGGAGCCACTGGCTTGAGTATTATTTCCAAGTTATCTCTTAACAAAGCAACTCTACAGCTAGCAAAGCGGACACACATAGCCATCAGCAGTAAATGGGAATGTTTTTAGTAGCACCATGTAACCTATACATTTTCTATTTATATTAAAGACATTTTAAGCTGTGTATTTAAACATACTTAGCAGATCAAAGCCTGCAGGTTCATATTTAGTCACTGCAAAATTCTATGTTCCTCTTAAGACCATCAAATGCTGCCTCTTCAGAAGGTGTCTGCAAAGTGACTCTTGCCAGCTGCACAAAGTGGCATCAGTGAAGTCATCTCTATGTCTCTCTTTCGTCAACAGTCAGACAGTATCTATAGCAAAGGTGTCAGTCAGCAACACATTTTGTATATTTTTGTGACCCATGTGGTATTTTTAGATTCTGCAGAATGCAATGCTTTTTTTGGCAAAGCAACTCTTGAAAATGTTGTGTAAGCAAAATGAGTAACAAAAGAAGTGTAACTAAAAAACATTGCCTTCCTGAGTCTGCAGACAATTTGAAACCATGACAGAGAGCTGTGAACTCTTCTACCCACATTAACTTCATTTGAGTGTTAACTCAAAAATCCAGTAACAACACTTGAAATGACAGCATTAGACATTTCATCACGCACCAGTACAGTGGATGAAGGGGGACAAGGATGGAGTTGCTGCAGTGGATAAAGTGCCGAAGGAACTAAAGAGGACACATGCAAACAGACAGGGACAAGAAGAAAAGCAAGGTTGTGAAGGAAAGGAAACATAGGGCTGAAATAACACTGGTCCTAATGGAGAAAACATTTTCTCACTGTGTAATGCTGAATATGTCAAAGTACAGAACATGTAATAAATAATGACAGCTTAAAGTTTAGCTAGTACATCAAGTCCATATTCTACCCTTGATCTGTAGCAATCCTTCACATTGATATCAGTGAGATTCTGAGATAATCTCCTCCTCTAAGAACTTGATCTCTCTCGTATAAAATGACAGCACATTCAGCCATGACTTGATAAGTTTCATCCCGAGCACTTGATAAAAGAACCAAGATAACACCTCTAAGTAGGGCACATAGAAAGGAAAAAAAGTATAGAGAACTAGGAAATAAAATATATCCAGTTTTAAATTGTGTCTCAAAAATCCAATTGTATCTATATCCAGCACTTCCTACTATTCCAAACATGTCTTCAGCTCTCAGCCAAGTTAGTTTACTCCGATAACTTTGGCAGTTTGTTTCCTATTCCAACCAGCTTGTCTATGCCACTTTTTACTGATCCAGACTAACACGGCTACCCCCTCTGATACTTGTGTATGAGGAAATTCTGCCTAAATACAATACTATGCTATGCTAGTCCCTTCCTCAAGATGAGTCCATGACCTCTTGCTTTCAAAATAGTAACTATCTCAAGCAGCTTATCAGAATCAGTCTGTTCCTTTCAGGATCTTACAGATCTCAGTGAAATCATCCGTGTTCTTTTTTCTAACAAACACAGTCCAAGTCTGACCAATATGTCTCCAACATGTAAATATTGAAAAAATTATGTGAAGACCAACAGAATTATTTAAAGTTAATTTAGTGGTAATAATTTCCTAAATAAGGGTGAACTTGAAAAAGAATATTCCAAGTATGACATTAAAAGGTCTTTTTACAGTGCTCTCTCTCAATTTGATAGTTTGATGTATGCTGAATTGCATATATAATACACTGGGTATTTTATTTGGGAGTGAAGGTGGTTACCGCTTCTTAAAAGGACTAGTACTTTATCCTCACCAGAACACATGGAGAGGTGGACTGGAAGGGAACACACATGCAGAACATAGTGCTCATGATTGTTGTTTAGGTCTAGTTCCTGGCCAACATTCTTACACTGTGATTTCGCTCCTCTGATTATTTTTGTTCCCTTTATGCTGAAGAACATGATCTTTGTGTAAGCCAATAAACCTCATCTAGCCAAGTCAATTTCCAAGGCTTGACATTCTTATTACTCAGATGGGATACTTGGCTTAGTACAAAACATTTTTAGAAAAAATGAGAAACAGCTGCTGAAAAAGGCACCTATGCTTAGAAGCAACATGATCAACAGCTGTTTATCAGGCATGTGATTTTTTTAAATAAAAACTGCTATATATGTAAACAGAAGTTTATTTCTTAATTTTGAAATATCTTACTTGGTTCGCAAGGTTTTATTGCCCTCCATGAACTATACAGCTCTCCACAAGCTATCTAGCTCAGTGATGAGCAACCTGCAGCTCATCAAGGTAATCCACTGGTGGGCCACCAGAGTATTTGTTTACACTTGCACAACTGCCCGCAGCTCCCAGTGGCCGCAGTTTGCCGTTCCCAGACAACGGGAGCTGCAGGAAGCAGGAAACTTTTACAGAATATTTACCCTCCACTTCCACGTTCAAGTTCCTGCTTCTTTTTCTGGTGACTTTTTAATCCCCTTGTCACAACTATCAAGCACCAGTCCAAAGCAAACACAAAGCCAGGAAATGCAAACTGTTACCACTGAACACACGAGAAACTGAAGTCTGAATCCTGGCAAAGTTCAGATTATAAACTGTTTTATGATGCACAAATTAAAATGCAACCAAACAATTAACCTGCAACTGTAATAAATCTAGCTCTTAGATGATTTAATGTACAGTGTGTAAGAGGCTTTCATATTAGTAACTTATCTTCAAAAATGCACTTTAGCATAGCTTATTAGAAATAAAAATACAGTTATTCTCTCACAACAGCAGTTTTGGCAACCTGTGTACTGGCACACTACAAGCTCTGCCTTTGGGCCATATCAAGGCCTTGCACCACAGGAAGTATTATGAGGAAAGTGCATTCGGCATGCCATATATTATCCATTCTTCACACATAACTCTCATTTACGTTAGTGGGAACGCTGTGCCCAGCTGGTGGGCAATAGGAACATAAGACTACACAAGAATTTTTCCATCATGAATGATATGGTTATTGCCAGCTGCCTGCCTTATTTCTGAATAAGTAGGCACTTAATACGAGGAATACTAAGCAGCATAAGGTTTATTCTGCCTCTGCATTTCAGGGCAGATATAAGTCCTGCTTATTTTTGTAAGGATCTGATGTGGAAAGAGTGATCAAATAACAATCCCAGGGAAAGGAGGTCACTCCTATAATAGAAAATATTTCAAAATGAAAAGGGACAAAAGTAAAAAGCTTCTCAGAACTGAGTAACCATTAAAGCTAATCTGATGAAAACAAACGTAACAAATGAGCAAAGACAAAACATGAAATAGATTTTTTTCATTATTTCTATGAAAGATTTGTACCATTAAATACACATTAATCTTAAGCATTCTTCAAGTAGCAGTTGTTTTCTTTTTCATGCACTTTAAAGACAGCAAATGCTAAAAATATTGTCTCCAGGATCTCATTCTATTTAGGCAACTCATCCTTTTACTGCTTTCTACATCACTTCCTGCAAATTGCTGATGGGTTCTGGTCAGTTTATTCTCATTTAGCCCAATCGCCATAGATGTGTGAAAGACACAAAAGACAGATCAATCTAAGAATGTGTGGACAGTTTTAAAGCCATAAATGTGAACCTATTACAACATGTGACCTAAATTATTAGTGCAATCAGACAAAATAAACATTCCACAAATTAAGTTAAATCAGGCAATTCAAATGAAGTCAGTAAACATATAAATTATTTTCTACTTAGTTTTGAGCCTGAATCATGTTGTTATTACATTATTCATTCACCGAAATAGGATACATCAGTTATACTAAAATTGGCATTATCAGCTGTTCTGATCTCTCCCCTGGTAAGAATTGGGCTAATTAAGTAACTCTTGCACTGGCCTTAATTTTAAAACATTTCCAAAAATCTTTACCTACAAAGTAGTAGCACCTAGTAATGAGCTCACGAATAAATAAAATCTGGATTGTCCCAAAGGCAGATGTATAGCAACACCACCAAGTTCAATATAACCACACATATAAAAATATAATAACTGGTTGTTATAAAAAAGAGTCACATTTCAAATCCCACAAAACACTGGCAGCCAGCTAAATATTGTTTGCTAATAATTTTTCCAAGTATTTCTACAATTTGAAAGCTTCAGTTTTCTTCTATTTTTGTCACATGTCCACGTGGAACTTGCCAGCAATAAAAGGGCGGGGTACAGTTTTACAAGGATGAACTACTCCACCCTCAGGTTTCCCCTCACTGGAAAACAAGATTATTGTCTTGTTAAACAGCATGCCAGTTCTATTAATAGTAGCTTTTACAAGCACTTGTAAATCTGTCCCTGCTACTGCCTGTGCAAATTTATAACTATCACTCAGATATTCACATTTTGTGTGTGTGTATGTTCCACTAGACCTATCGTTATGAAACTAGAGTCTTACCCAAATAAACCCTCACACTTTACATATTAATACCCAGGATATTAATCATTTAAATTTTCTAATCCACAGTTATAAAGGTAAAATAGCTAAATAGGTAACATTAAAACTACAAAGCACTACAGCTAAGCAACATTAAATGCCCAACTTAGACCCAGAAATGCAACAACATTTAAAATTAAGTATGATATTCCATTTTAAATACACAGGTTGTGCAGCACATCTGATCAAGCCTGTAAAATTAATCACAATCTGGAGACCACTATGCTACACCAGGCTTATCACAGCTACTAAATATTTGTTGAAGAAAACATTTGTAGTTAATTTAAAGGAAAAACACTAAACTTCAGAACAAACTCTTTCCTTCAAATATGCAGTAATGGTGTAGCCATGTTGGTCTCAGGATATTAGATAGACAAGGTGGGGGAGATAATATCTTTTACTGGACCAACAGAGAGAGAGGGAGAGAGAGAGACAGAGAGACAGAGAGAGAGAGAAGTTTTTCTTTCCTTAAAAGGCATATATGAGCCAAACAGGTAATTAAACAATACATACTTTAGACAGCTTGTAAAAGGGCATCCACAAATCAAGAGAGTTAAGAGACAAAAAAGATTAGAAAGTTGGGGGAAATCATTTATGAAATAATACAAAAAAAATGCAAGTGTCTCCTCCCACTGTATCTGTCTGTCCCACGTAGATTTCACCATCAATGCTGACGTTCCATTTATAAAAATCATCCCAACAGATTTAATTTTACAAATCTCCATTATTTAGTTTCACTTCTATTTCTTATTTCCCATAATCCTTCAATTAGTTTATACAGGTTTTACTATATCACTATTTGTCTCCTTTTTGAGTTGCATAATTCCAGCTGCTGCCTTGTATTATACTTTCAGTTTACAGTGTGTCTTTTTTGTCAGGGTTTGTTGTTGTTGAACAGAAAACTCCCCCCACCCCGTCCTAACTAGTTTAAAGCCTGCCTAACAAGACCTCCCAGTCTTAAAATGAAGAATCTGGTACTCTTCCTAAATGAGCAGATTAACATCTCCAATACCCAGCAAAGGTATTACATAGTGTTCTATGAAACCAAAGTCCTATCCCCTATACAACCAGCACATCAATTTGTTGCTCTCTAACATCGGTCATCTCCAGTCTTCAATCTTGCTTGGCAATGAAAAGATCTCTGAAAAGATCACTCATGTTTAGAGATTCTTTAGAGATCCTTGAAATCATCCTACAGAAACTGCCTTTACTAATCTAGTTTATTCCTGCACAAACAATTGGAATATAATCTCAACTGTAAATCCTGAGTTTTCTACTCCTGTCACACATCCTACCCGAGCATCCAGGAGACAGCATACCAATCATTACATTCTCCTAGTTAGAGTCACAGATATTTCAGGCCAGATTCTGCACTCATCCATCAAGATTACTTACTTCTCTCTCTATAAAGGCTCCCATTCAGAGCCTGCTTCTTGATCATGATCATTCTTCTGTTCATTTTTAAATCATTCCTGCTCTGTTCTCTTCAAAAGCAAAACACCTGTTGTAGTTAACTAGACTGAAAGGGCACCACAGACATTTTCCCTGTGTTATTATTTGTATTATCATACAGCCTAAGCTCTAGCACTGGCTGACAACCCTATTGTGCCAGGTGCTGTACAAATACAGAAAAAGATGGTCCCTGCCCCAAATCGCTTACAAGTTAAGAATAACAACAAGAGTCAACAGACGTATACAAACAGACCAACAGAGAGTACAAGGAAACCATGAGACAACACTGGTCAGCACGATAGGTAGGGGTGTAAAGCACACCAGCAGCCTAACCATTGTCAAGTTTTTTGTAGCCACCATGGCAAAAGAGAGTTTTGAGGACAGGGTGGAAGGAAGACAATAAGGTATCTTTGGGAATGTTTAGGGAGATTTCCTCCCAAGCATGAGGAGTAGCATGCTACCCTGTCATAGAGGTCATATTCGTCCACCATCTCATTTTCTCCTCCATAATTATTTCATGCATAAACTCAAGTTATGATTTCTGATGGTGCCTTCCTTTAAGCTTCATCTAGTTTGTCTCCTCAAGTTTTTTCCAACTGCTATTTGACTTCCATGGAGCAATTTAGCACAGTATCTGTAGTGGTTTCCATAATCTTCTTTTCTCTTTCTGTGTTTGCTACTTAAAGATTGTTTTAAATAGGAAAATTTTTCTGTGTTTCCCTGAAAATGTCTTTGTACCGTAAGGTCCACAGATCAGTTATAATACATACACTAGCCTGTTTGCAGCATGGAGGCAGAACCAGACCTGCAATGTCACAGGCAGGATGAGAATACCCCATCTCCTGACATTCCCTCCAATTGGAACAGCTTCCAGACCCAGGATAATTCCATCCCACTTTCCTACATTACAGATTGTTAACTGTACTTCGAGGAAAGAGCACAACTATTTCTCTTACTTCAAAGTATGAGGATAATTTCCTCCTAATGGAATAAACTTGAATCTTTGAATGTCAATTTCCATCTCTATCCTGGATGATCCATTTCTCTTCACGCTTGGCAAGATGTGTGTAGACTTCATTACTTCAAGAATGGAAGTTTTCAGGTTTGCATAGATAATGTTCCTATTTTTCAATGTACTAAGGTCCACAGATTCATTACAATGTGCCTCCAGGTAGGGAAGCAAGTCATCCTTAAATGTGAGCATACAGAATAAGGGACATTATACATCCTCCTTCTTCACCTAAGCGCTGAAGCAAGAAGACTACTTCAGCTGAAAAATGGCTAAAGATTGGATGACCAATATGTACAATTTGGTGAATTTATGCACTGACGGCCACATGGCAGATCTCATTACAGGAGACATGATTTCTCTGTCCTGTGATTGTCAATGCTCCTTAGGACTGAAATGTGATGCACTACCAAAGAAGAATTATTCTTAAATTTTTACTTAGGGAATGAATGCTCAGACAGCTGTGAGGACTACATGTCTGAATTAAGAGTACAATGCTGAGTGTCATCTAAGAAATTTCCAAACTTCATAAACTTGACTGATTTAAGATAGTTATCAGGAAGCTTCAGTGGACAGGAAAAAATGAAGACACCTACCAGAGGAGCTACATCTGGGTAGTGCTGTAAAAACCAAAATAAGGTTCTCAGTCTGTGTTCTATGCTACCCTGGAAAGCTGGAATCAGAGTAGCTGCCCTAGGAATACTTTTAACATTGGGGCTCATACAAAACATCCTTTTCTTGAACCTTCTGAAAACATTATAGCACAGAGATTTGACCACTCTCCTTGGCCATTCTCTTACACCCACACTAGAGCCATCCTGCAGGATTCAAGGCTATGTTCCACTTCTTTAACGTTGCAGTTAAAATATGGACTTTGCTTCAGCCAGTAACTTCTATTTGTTGACTTCTTACTAGGACAATGAGAATGATAATCATCACTTCATCCAAGTATCTATTTTCAATTTGTCTCATGCTAGATGGAGAATTGGTTTTCCGCAATAACAGACCACCTCTGTAAGGTAGGCACATTGAAAGGACCATGTCAATCAGGCCTGAGAACCACAGCCTCTTCAGCCAGACAGACATCAGCAGTATCACTGGCACTCTTTCCTTCCTGCTCTGTATTATTCCTGAGAAGAGGTGGAAAAAGTGGGAAGGCAAATCAAAATCTCGTCCATCTTTGCAAGAGAGCATCCATCACCTCATATCCAGAGACCTGATGACATATGGAGAGGCCAAAGGTGCTTTGTTGTTTCCAGATGCAAAGAGGTGGATCCCCAGCCCACCAAACTGATTTACCATGAATGAAGATACTTCTTTTCATTCTGCTTAATCCAATTTCTGTCTGGTGTTTATCATACCCTGGAAGGGCAGCGAGTATAGAAATAGGAAACTTTTCTCTACCCAGGAATGGACACGCTGATTTTCTCTGTGGGACCAGGCTGAGAGTGTCCTTCCTAGGTTTGTTTTGAAAATACCATAAGACACTTTGACTGTCAGGGTGGAGATGGAGGGACAGGGTGAGGCAGCTGCTAACAACAGCCTGGGCGTTAGGGTATGATCACACACAGTGGCATCAAGGGACAAAAACCCAATACTTCCCTCATCTTTTATGTATGGGAAGGAAATGCCCAATTCTCTATTATGATATCTCCTCAGGGAACACGAGAAGGGGCAATAGCTAGAGCTTGTCCAGGGCAATTCTCAAGCAGTTTCATAGCACTCAGTACTCTGCCTGGAAGAATCTACCCTCTGGTTTGGCTATGGAAGCAGGAGGAGGGAGCTTGGGCTCCTCGGCTACAGGGCTCCCATCAGGACTCAGAGACAAGGACACTGCAGCTAGAGCGCAGGGGCCAGAGCTTCCGGGAGCCCAGGCAGAGCTGGAGCCAGGTAGCATGGCTGACCTACAGCAGAGTTCCCAGCGGGAGCAGCAGCTGGGCACAGGCAGCAGGAGGCAGGGACAGTATATGCTCTGGGGCGAGTCAACCCTAGCTGCCCTGGGCCTCTCCCAGCTCCCATCTTCCTTCCAGCTCCCTCCACCCAAGCAGCACTAGAGAGGCTCCTGTCTCTTGCAGTTACTCCCCCTTCCTCTCTCCACCCTAAGGGGCTAAAAACACTGATTACACAAATGAGCATGGGAAACACACTGCTCGTTCAGATAATCAGGATTTTCAGTTAGCTGAAATTCCGATAAACAGACTTCAATGGTATTTAATTTAGAAACCTTTAATTTAAAAACACTGAAGCTAGACTTTGTGGATACATTTCAACTTACAGTTGTACACTTTTACGCAGGTGCTTAATCAGATCGGATGCTGATGCAACACAAAGCGATCAATGTCCTTTCGTTAGATAGCAAACACCTGAAGATCCCTTTGGCCCTACAGAGTGCCTTTTGGCTGACCAAGATTTGAGCATTGCCTTATCCAGCCCTCAAGAAAATACCGCTGCCACACAGTACACAAGCAGGTTTCTTACTGCTGAACGTTCTTCCACATCTGTCGGAAATCAATCCTAAATGCTCCCAGTCTGGAACAGAGGGTCAAACAAAATCTGCAAGCGCAGCAGAAGCAAAGGGAAGAGCAACTCAGGTAAGTGCAACAACAGCATTAGCATAGTGCTCACCACACACAAGCCTATTTCCCTGACATTCTTGTAAAGGTATCATTCAGACAAAGCCAAGCAGCATTTGCAAAGCTGGCCTGTCATTGACAGAACCATGTTCCCTCCTGTGTTGAAACGTGTGGTTTGGGGAGGCTGAAGAAGAGCGTTAGGGCAAGAAAAACGTCCACTGCCCAGTCAAGTTTAGTGTGAATAAGTCAGTTGGGTGCAAAACCTGTTCCACAACCTTTGGTGCATAAAGATCACTTTTCTCCTAAGCAAAATTCCATTTAGAAGCGTAACAACCACACTGCAGTTCTACTATAATCAGATAAATTCATTTAAACTCCTGTCACTTACATGCTGCGAATGCTGAGGAGTGGGCAGCAACCTTTAAAAACAACGAACATGCATCTTGTTATTAATCTGTTAAGCCTCTTAAATTATATACATTTAATATTAAGCTAAGTATTCTATGACTCCACCCAACCTCCAAAGTCAAACAAACATTCTGCGTGTGTAATATGGTAAAATAAAAATGTGTGTGTGTTATATCATCATCAGTTTACATACAAGGCATTAAATATGTCTATTATTCTTTGTGGTGACTGTTGCTATCAGGATGAATGTAATATGCAAGGAAAGATTCATATATATATCAGTGTGTGTGCTGCAAGAAGAGGATGGTATCAGTGAATGTATCTCAAATAGAATGCTAATAGAAACCTACGGCAAGACTCCATTTATATTAAATATCCAACAAGGATTAACACGATCCAGGTTCTGTCATTTGACAGCACATAAAACTGGCATTTCTTGTAAAATCCACCAGGAAAAGAGCAAGCCATCTGGGCTGTAGACAGAGCATGAAAGGCAATTATAAAACAAAATCTGTGTCCGTTTTGTTCCATGAAGAAATGTGAAGGTTCCCATGAAAATCAAATTTAGCTACATTAGCCAAAAGTTCAGACCACGTGTAAAATGTATTACAGATTGGCAGCTGCAAATGCATTTATTAAGAATGAGACAGCCGTGTCCTTCTAAAGACTTGTTTTGTTGACTTAGGGCTAGTCTACACTTGTAATGTTAAAGCGCTGCTGCGGCCGCGCTTTAACGTGGGTCGTGTGGTCACAGCAGAGCGCTGGGAGAGAGGGCTCCCAGTGCTCTAAAAAAACCCACCTCCACGAGGGGCAAAGCTCCCAGCGGTGGTGCACTGTCTACCCTGAGCAAGAAAGCTGCAGCACTGTGAAGTGCCAGTGTAGACAAGCCCTTAGTGTGAGGCATACAAACATCCCTCCTAAATTTTGCCCCAATTTATGCCCCCCCATTGAAAGTTATTAACACTAAAAACTGACTTGTAAAAATACCTATAGAGACTTTATTCCCAGTCAAAGTTTGAACTTATTACCACTACTAGAAAGATGATTAACAAAAAACTTGAAGACACTAAACACACAGTGGCATTTAAATTCCTGAGAACTGAATAAGTTTATATTTTCAGATTTGCATCTCATGATGGAATGAAGCAATTATCTACAAAAACAGAAATAGATTGTGGATCTGAATACAAACCAAGACCCCTTGTTGAAATGCACAGAAGCAAACAATTGATCAACACTGGGACTAGAAAAGCAGCCATTGTGAAAAAGAAATCACACAAGAAGAGTTTCCTTTGTGTGCAGCAGCAGCTTTGCTTGCATCAATGAAAGTACAATTAATGTGTTAAATGCTGCAGCACACTCAAATGTTCATATATTTTTGATGTGTCTTGCCAAAACAGTGGCAAGTCTTCATCCTCAGCAGCTAGGAGGTTTTTATATTAGAAAGCTATTTCTAGATAACATTTCCATGATAGATGTAAAACTGTCAAGATATTTAAAAAGCAACAGTTTCTTTTTAAGTTCATACCTAAACAGATAATAAACAGGATAATGCATTAAGATTGGCCATTCACCTCTCATGTAGCCTATCCGGATCTAGGGATTGCAGCATATGTGGTTGTGACGTTATTGATATAAACTGGGACCATACAGAACATGGGTTGCAACTAAGGTCCTGTAGTGGCACCAAATCCTATGTAAAGGGGGTCATATAAAGTGTCTAAGGCCTTGTCTACACTACAGAGTTGCAGCGCTGGTGAGGGGGTTACAGCGCTGCAACTTAGGATGTGTACACACTTGCACAGCACGGCCAGCGCTGCAACTCCCTGTTTGCAGCGCTGGCCGTACACCCGGTCGAGCCTCGGGTGTAGAGGATCCAGCGCTGGATCACCAGCGCTGGTCAGCAAGTGTAGACACTCACCAGCGTTTTTATTGACCTCCGTGGCATAAGCAGGTATCCCAGCATACCTTAGAGGCCTCTCTGGTAATCATGCAAACTCCACTGCCCTGGGCTCACCTGACCCCTCCTTTAAATGCCCCGGGAATTTTAAAAATCCCCTTCCTGTTTGCTCAGCCAGGTGTGGAGTGCAATTAATCAATCACTCAGCGACCATGCCTCCACGCACCAAACGAGCCCCAGCATGGACCAAGGCAGAGCTGCAGGACCTCATTAGTGTTTGGGGAGAGGAGGCTGTGCAAGCACAGCTGCGCTCCAGAAGGAGAAATTATGATACCTATGGGCAGATATCGCAGTCCTTGATGAGAAGGGGCCATGAACGGGACGCGTTGCAGTGCAGGGTCAAAATTAAAGAGCTGAGGAGTGCTTACTGCAAAGCCCGTGAGGGAAATCGCCGCTCAGGAACTGCCCCCACGACCTGCCGTTTTTACAAGGAGCTGGATGCCATACTTGGGTGTGACCCCACTGCCAATCCTAGGAGCACGATGGAGAGTTCAGAGCAGGGAGAAGTGGGGGAGGGTGTAGAGGAAGCCGACAGTGAGGCTACTGGCGTGGAGGGAGACACCCCGGAGTCCCAGTACACATGCAGCCAGGAGCTCTTCTCAAGCCCAGAGGAGGCTAGCCAGTCGCAGCAGCTGGAAGTTGATGGTGAGGAAGAAGCTGAGGATCGTGCTCGGGGTAAGTAGATGTTTATGTTTTGGGAGAGGAGGATTTTGGTTATGGCTGCCTGCATGCATGCCTAAAAGTGGAATAGCCCATTGATTTGCTCTATCACGTCTCTGTAATCTGCCTCGGTAATCTCTTGAAATGTTGCTGCAAGAGCGTTTGCAATTTGCTTTCTCAAATTGATCGGGAGAGCCACCGTGGTCCCTGTCCCGGTCATGCTAACTCGTCCGATCCACTGTGCAGCGAGGGGTGGGGGGACCATGGCTGCACACAGGCAAGCTGCATAGTGGCCAGGGCAGTATCCACATTCCTGTAGAAGACCCTCCCTCTCTTCCCAGGTAACACGCAGCAGTGATATGTCTGGCAGTAGGAAACCCTGTTGAGAGTTTAGGGATAATTGAGTGCAGGGCGCCAGGTTCGCGTTTCCCCAGCCCATGGCGCTCTGTTTTTAACCCCCCACCTCCCAGCACGTAGGCAGCCACGCGGTGCGCTCCTGTGTTCCCCACCCCCCCTCCAAGCAGGCATCCAGCACCGCGGTGTGCTCCGGTGTTCCCCACCCCCCCTCCAAGCAGGCATCCAGCACCACGTTGCTTCCCCCCCCCCACCAGCAGGATAGCGTGAACGCGGACCAAAGAACACCCCCGCCCCCCAAGCAGCTAGCTCTCCACCTTCCTGTTCACTACTGTCCCCTCTTCAGGACACCAGCTACCTCCTGTACCCATTGCTGATAAACCCCAGTCACCCACTGGTCAATTCCCATTCCCAAGGGGAAATCGGGGCAAAACCACTCACCCCATTGCTCGCCATGACTTAGCTTGCCTGCCCTCTCTGTGTTATGTGAGGTATGTGAGAAGGATGCTACCAAAAGTCTAAAAAGTCCTTCAACGTGTGATAATAAAACAATGTAGCCTCTGTGTATTACATGGTTCTATCTCTCTTTTTTCTAGTGACCTTGACTACTGTAGCCGGATCACCGGCCTCACGTAGGTTGCAGAACTTGAGACAGAATCCTAGAAAATCAAAAGAGGAATTGATGAAATCTGTTATGAGCCACTACAACAGAGAAAGTAGGAAGACACAGGAATGGAGAGAGAAGACCTATGAATGGAGAAGCAGTGTACATGAATGGAGAAAGAGTGTACATGAATGGAGGCAAACAGAAAGCAGGAGAAAGGAATTGTCTTCCAAAAAAACCACAAAGCAGATGATAAGCCTCCTGGCTTGCCAAACTGAGTCTTTCGAGTCTATTGTAGCCATGCAGATAAATATGTACCGTGGTAACCCACAGCCCTCCCAAAGCCCTCTTCCTTGTTCCCCAGTATTTCCACAAAACAAAACAACTTTCTCCAGCAGCCAGTTCCTTATTATCCCCAGCTGCCCCCAACACCTGTACGATCACCTACCAGCCCTGATAACTATAATTCTTACCCTGTTCACTCCACCCCCATTATTCTGCAGCATAGTAATCCTGAAGTGCAGCAGCCATTGAATAGTGATCAAAATAGGACATATTAAAACCTGTGAATGTACAGTCCACCACCCCAACCCCCTTGCCTGTTATGTACTGTATGTTGAATAAAGTTTTTTTTTCTATTTCACTACGTTATATTGTTGCTGGAAGTGGTAAATATTATACACCAAGGTAAAGCAAAGCACATCAAATGCATCAAACATTACCGTTGGCTCTCAGCATCAAATTGCTCCCTTAAAGCATCCCTAATCCTTGAAGCCCTTTCCTGGGCCTCCCTATTAGCCCTGCTCTCTGGCTGAGCAAACTCATCCTCTAGGCGTCGAACCTCGGAGGTTCATTCCTCACTGAATCTTTCACCCTTCCCTTCACAAATATTATGGAGGGTGCAGCACGCGGCTATAACAGTGGTGATGCTGCTTTCCACCAAATCTAGCTTCCCATAAAGACAGCGCCAGCGTGCTTTCAAACGGCCAAAAGCACACTCCACAGTCATTCTGCACCGGCTCAGCCTGTAGTTGAACCGGTCCTTGCTCCTGTCAAGCTTCCCTGTATATGGTTTCATGAGCCATGGCATTAAGGGGTAAGCGGGGTCTCCAAGGATCACAGTGGGCATTTCGACGTCCCCTACTGTGATCTTGCGGTCTGGGAAAAAAGTCCTGGCCCTCAGCCTCCTGAACAGGGAACTGTTCCTAAAGATGCGTGCATCATGCACCTTTCCAGGCCATCCTGAGTAAATGTCAGTGAAACGCCCACGGTGATCCACAAGCGCTTGCAGAACCACGGAGAAATACCCCTTGCGATTAACGTACTCTGATGCCAGGTGGGGTGGTGACAGAATAGGAATATGCGTCCCATCTATTGCCCCTCCACAGTTAGGGAACCCCATTTCTGCAAAGCCATCCACAATGTCCTGCACGTTCCCAAGAGTCACGGTTCTTCATAGCAGGGTGCGATTAATGGCTGTGCAAACTTGCATCAGCACCATTCCAACGGTAGACTTTCCCATTCCAAACTGGCTCACCACCGATCTGAAGCAGTCTGGAGTTGCCAGCTTCCAGATTGCAATAGCCACCCGCTTCTCCACTGGCAGGGCAGCTCTCAATCTCGTGTCCCTGCGCCGCAGGGTAGGGGCGAGCTCAGCACACAGTGCCATGAAAGTGGCTTTTCTCATCCGAAAGTTCTGCAGCCACTGCTCATCATCCCAGGATTGCAGGACAATTTGATCCCACCACTGAGTGCTGGTTTCCCGAGCCCAAACGCGCCAGTCCACGGAGCTGAGCACGTCTGTTACTGCCACAAGCAATTTACTGTCTTCGCAGTGAGGCGATTCAGTATCATCGTCTGACTCCTCACTGTCACTCTCACTGTCACTGTCATTTTGCAGCTGAAGGAATAGCTCCACTGCCATGCGCGATGTGCTGGCAACATTCATCAATAAGGTCGTCAGCTGCTCAGGATCCATTTATAACAAAAATCGCAGAAAAAGCGCTGTAGAATCACAATGCCGCCAAACTGCCAGGAATGTGTAGCAAAGCACCACGGGGCGTTGGAACAGGAAGCGGAAAGACACTCACACTTCCTTCCCCTTCCCACAAGCCACAGCGCCGAAATGGGACGAGGTGCTCTGTGGGATAGCTGCCCACAATGCACCACTCCAAACAGCGCTGCAAGTGCTGTGAATGTGGCCACACTGCAGCGCTGGTTGCTGTAAGTGTGGCCACACTGCAGCGCTGGCTCTATACAGCTGTACTAACACAGCTGTAACTACCAGCGCTGCAAAACTGTAAGTGTAGACATACCCTAAGACCAGGTTATGGGTTGCTGGTTATGATTATGCTGTCTGTATCATTTTGGTAGTTGAAGTTATGAATTTTGGCTGTATGCTGTCTGTATTTCAAACTTGAGTTGTGTTACTGGGAAAGATCCCAGACAAGTTGATGTCAGCTCTGTTTAGCCTGCTTGATGGCCCATTAAGGACCATCACCTACACAATTGTCCCATCGAGAGGAGGCAGATACGCCTTGTGACTCAGCAGGGTGTGCAGAAACTGGCCCATGTGACTGCAAACTCCATTTTGCTGTAATTTTCCACAGCAGGAACAAAGGAGTGTTCTTACACCTGGAAAAGCCTATATAAGGCGGAGGCCTCATCTCCATTTTGTCTTCAATCCTGCTTCTTACCTCTGGAGGGACTTTGCTACAAACAGAAGCTCTGCACAAAGGACTGAATGACCCATCCCCGCTGGGGATGTACTCCAGAGACTTGATTTGAACCTGCAGTTTACTCCATCACTGCTACAAGCCTGAACTAAGAACTTTGCCATTACTGTATGTAACTGATTCCATTTAACCAATTCAAGCTCTCATCTCTATCTTTTTCCTTTTATGAATAAACCTGTAGATTTTAGATTCTAAAGGATTGGCAACAGCGTGATTTGTGGGTAAGATCTGATGTGTATATTGACCTGGGTCTGGGGCTTGGTCCTTTGGGATCGAGATAACCTTTTTCTTTTACTGGGGTGATGGTTTTCATAACCATTCATCCCCAGGACGGGTGGCACTGGTGATGACACTGGGAGACTGGAGTGTCTAAGGAAATTGCTTGTGAGACTTGTGGTTAGCCAGTGGGGTGAAACTGAAGTCATCTTTGTCTGGCTAGTTTGGTTTGCCTTAGAGGTGGAAAAACCCCAGCCTTGGGCTGTGCCTGCCCTGTTTGAGCAATTGGTCCTGAATTGGCACTCTCAGCTGGGTCCCGCCAGAACCGCATCGTCACAGTGGTATATCACTTCTGCTATTGTTTAACCAAGAGTTAAAACCAAATGAATCCTCTACTGCTGATTTCTTATATACACTCCTCTTTTCTACACAATGGATATATCTTCAATGCAAAGTTATTTACACTCACGTTAACTCCTCCTGATTAGCCTAGTTCAGGGGTTGGCAACCTTTCAGAAGTGGTGTGCCGAGTCTTCATTTATTCACTCTAATTTAAGGTTTCGTGTGCCAGTAATACAATTTAACATTTTTAGAAGGTCTCTTTCTACAAGTCTATGATATATAACTAAACTATTGTCGTATGTAAAGTAAATAAGATTTTAAAAATGTTTAAGCAGCTTCATTTAAAATTAAATAAAAATGTAGGGCCCCTTGGACTGGTGGCCAGGACCCAGACAGTGTGAGTGCCACTGAAAATCAGCTCGCGTGCCGCCTTCAGCACGCATACCATAGCTTGCCTACCACTGGCCTAGCTTGAGTAAAAGCAGTGCAAAATAAGGACTTCTCCACAAGGAGATATATTCCTCTTTGACTCCATGTGTGGACACTCTTATCCCACAATAAAAGTTTCTTACTCCGAATTAGCTTAATCCACTTTGGAAGTTGATTAAACTAATTCGGAACAAAGCATTTTATTTCGGAATAAGCGTGTTCACACATGGAGTTAATCAGGAATTGTTAATATGCTTTAAAGTCATGCCCTACCTTATTCTGGATTAACTTTCATGTGTAGACAAGCCAACTCAAGCTGCACAGAGTGAAAGCATTAGCATTTGTGTTGTGAAAACTCAAGCTATATAGCCTATACCCTCTGGCAGACCAACTAACTCAAGTAAAAAGCGCCACCACACTCGAGTTATGAGTTTGTGTGAACGGACAGGACTCAAGTGAGGGGCAACATTCAAATTGTAACTTTAATTAACTCTGCAGTGAACACAAGCAGGAGAGGTATACAGAAACTGTAACATGCATGAAATGCTTACTGTAATTCATCTAACATATGCTCATTTTTCTACACCTGAAGACTGATAGTTTCATGCATCCAGTCAAATGATTAAGCTTCTGAAATTTATAGTTTCAAATCTTTTTCTATGTGCTGTAACAAATTTATTATAAATCAAGATCATTAATATAGTAACTTGTTTCAAAGTGTAAGAAATTTTCAGTCTTCAATGTATCTGGTTTGAGAAATTCATTACAGATTTATCATGAGCCAAAAATGAAAAATTTGAACTTGCTCCCGATAACAGATATCACAAGTGAAATCCTGGTCCACTGAAATCAAACAGAATTTTGCTATCGCTTCAGTTGGAGCCAGGATTTCACCCATATGGCTAGGTGCATGTATCAACAAAAAACACTACTGATTACACATCTATAAAAATCAACCCGGATTATGTCAGACAAACAATTCTCTGGAATCTTTTGAGTATCTAATTTGTCCTATATAATCACAGAATTGCCACTAATATGCTTGTTATAAAATAATGTATAGAAGCTCACCTAATTAAAGTGTACAATGCACATGAGGAAAGTGATTTATGCACAGTACATAAGACACAAACTACCATTTTAAAACAAACACTCCAGACAGGTTAAAAAACTGACTAATGTTCAACGTAATTTCCCAACCTTAACATAAATTTAAAATAGCAATAGAGGGGATTCTAGGTTATTTAGCTGTTCAATAGTTTCAGATCATGAGAATGTACTATAGAGAATAATGTAAATTTTGTATTATGATCAAAAGAAATTAGAATCAAAGCCCCAAGTGAGTTATGCATGTCATTCCTAACAATACCAATAAAAACTGTTTATACATATACTTTTAAAGATTCTTTTAAGGAATCAGATACATGATTATATTTGTCATATGCATCCCACAAGCCAGGTTTCTCATCATCAGCATAACAATCTCTATAAACTATCTAAAGTAGCTTTTCTGTAAATCAGTTAATTGGAATTGTAAGGTCCCATATCTTGTCAGCTGCCTGATAAAATAATTAATGCTATGTATTACTGGGGCACAGGGAATCCCAGCTTTTCAATAGCACAGGATCATGTTTCTACCCATGGGGTCACAAGTTCAAACTGTAAAAGGGACAGTGTCAACTTGGAAAAAAAATTAACATATGAGAAAATAGTGTACCTATTATGTTAGCAAGTATCACCTCAGATCACTGTAACTGAAACCATTATATGAAACACACTTTGATACTTTCCCCCAGTTTGTGCATCTGACATCACTGTGTCTAATCAGTTTCACCCCAATGATCAGTTAGGTTTCCTCTGCTGAAAAGATCCTTAGAAAGATCACAAGAAAAGCAGAAAAGCCCGTGTTAAAATTCTGTTTCAAAGAAGTTTAAAAAATCTTCAGAACTGTTATTTAAGGAGTCTTCTAACAGAAACTGGATTTTTTTTAATTATTCAACTTGCCAGTATCCCTTTAAAACTACTCAGGACAATTTAGGGAGTCACTTTTAGAAGTTTAGCTTCCAGTAACACAAATGTTTAGCCCAAGCAGAACTCAGTCTAAAGCAATCAGATCAGCAAACTGGATTTGAGGAGTTAACTGAATCCTGTATTCCTCTTTCACAGAAATGCATTTCATGAAGTTCATAATAGGCTGAGTCATTTGAGACTAGGCCAGTAGATCCACCTCAGCTATTAAATATAACAACGTTCTCCTGGTGACCAGATTTTGAGGTCATACTGACAGATCTTACCTGGCTGCATCATGAAATGTTATAGCTAACAACTAACTTCAGTTAGGCCCCCACTTTGTTTTGCTATTCACTGTTGAAACATTCCAAAAGAAAGCGTTCAGATATTTGGTTTGTTACTAGTTCAGTATAGGATTAAATGGGTCACTCTCCAAGTATGTGGTATCCTCTAAACCTGTATAAAAGGTTAAACGTATTAAGGGGATTCACTCCCTCTCCACCACTTTGAATCAACTGACTCTTCTAGTGAGCATGTGCCTTCTGCAACCAAACCCAAATCAGAGCCAGCTATCCATGCTCATGTAACTTCCTTCATTGATACTAGAATGGGAAAGTGCTGAGCCAGCAGCTATTTCTTATAAAATTGCAGGATGTTAGCATATCCAGCTGCACAGAACAGAAACAGCACATACATCTATCTGCATCTGCACACGTATCCCGCACATCGTCCTGCAATTAAGTGGTTAACAATTAGGATTCAAGATTAATTTGAATTAGTTGTTGAGGGAAGTTCAGAGCTCTCTTGAAGCTATTGTTTCAGTTTCTCTGACTGCAACTCAAGATAACCATGCACTAGTTTACACCATGAAGACCATCTTTGCAACAAGAGAGGCTAGAAACTTCATTTAAATTAAAAAAAGCTTAGATCTCAGACACAACAGCAAAAATCCATGATTTTTGTGGCTTTTCCACAGCATGGTTTTGTATTGTCCTTATATATAAAACAAATATCCAAGATATTACAACATTCTCAGAGTGTGGTCACTCTCATGTGTCAAAAACAAAAGCAACAACCAAGATCGCATTCACAGCCTATCACCAAGAGCTTCATGTCTGGGCTTGCACTTCCAAGCAGTTTTACTTCTCATTCATGCATCTACAAACTGACCATTGAATACACTATGCTTTCATTCTGTGAAGATTTGTCTGATTCAAAGTAGGGTTTAAATAAGTTCTCCTGGCAGTAGTTTATTATTTAACAATTAAACACCAAGCCAACAAATTATATATCCACCCCAGGAAACCAATTTAAGAGTAGATAGTAACAAATGCATACATAGCACAATACTTACAAGAAGTAGCAGTAAAAGCTACAACAAACTGTGAAAAAAAAAAACATCTTGTACGCAGCTTGGTCACAGATAATGCTGCAAATGTATTCAAGATAAGAAATTTAGAAGAGAGTCCCAAGCTAATAAAATACGGTTGCAGTGCTCATTTGATGCACCTCCTAACCAAAGACTTCAGTGTTCCAGAAATATAGGTTAATGCTGAAATTGCAAAATACTTCCATAACAACCACATTGCAGCAGCTGCTCTGAAAAAAGTGGGAGGAACCAAACTAACTCTCCCACAAGACATGTGATGGAACTCAGTAGTGGACAGTTTTGAACATTATATCAAGAACTGGCCTAATTTGATGACAGTTTGTGAACAAAATTGTGAAAAATAGATGGCACTGTCACAGCCACAGTTCTCAACATTGGGTTTAAGAGAAATGTTGAACATGCTGAGTACCCTGAAACCTATTTCTGTAGCCTTGAACAAAATGCAGGGAAATAGCTGTTTTATTGCAGATGCTGTTGAAATTTGCAAGGAACTGAGTGAGATCTTAAACACTATCTCCAGCTCATTTTCTTGCAAATATTCTCAATACTTGGTACCAGGGTCAAACCTTAACTACTGAAGAAAAAGGGTTAGCTATGACATGGATCATCCTTCCATAATGCCAACCATCATAAACTTCAAACCTAAGGGTGAACCATTCAAGAAATATATGTTTACTGATGATGTTTTAAAGAAAGTCACACCAGTGAACTGGTGGAAGTCACTTAAGCACTTGGATTCAGAGACTGTTGAAGTGATAATCTCACTTTTAACAGCAGTAGCTTCTTCTGCTGGTGTAGAAAGAATATTTTCTTCCTCTGCACGAATTAATTCCAAACTGAGAAATCATTTGAGACCTGAAAAAGCAGAAAAAGCTTGTTTTTCTTTTCCAGATTATGAACAAACAGGAAAATGAAGGTGAAGATGATTGAGTTAGCTGCAGACGCCAATATTTTAAGTTTCCAATGTTGACCTGGCTGACACAGTCTATTTAATTTTTGTTTGTTTTTTTAAATATTTCATTTAACTATTTTAGTTAAAAACAATTTTAACAAAACAAACTTGAATGTTAAACTTGAATGTTTAACTAAAAATTCATATGCTTGTTTTGTTAAAATATATGTTTGCTGTTGAAGAAAAAAATCCAGAATATATAACATTGTTATTTTAGTTAAATAAAACAATTTAAAAGTCTGTCTGGTGATGTTCTCCTCCTAATACAGCATGGCAAGAAAATCCTCCAAATATTAATGATTAACCTATTGAATTGGAGATAGTTCACCTCCCAGTGACTTCATAAATATCTGCTTTAATTATCTTTGGTAAATGAAATAACCAATCATTCGTTTTCTGATAAAGCTGTAAAACTAATCTGAAAAGTTTTCAAAATAAATCACTTAAAAATATATAGTGTGTACCTTCTAAAAATGAAACCTAAATCTATCACTGAGTTGTGAAGAATATGTATTAAGGGTATAACAAACAACAAGAATGCACTTTTATGTAGAAATCCATGATTAAATCGAGTCTTCCTGACGAGTGATTTAAATCCACGATTTAAATCAAATCCACCCTGACAGGTAGGACAGGAAGTATCTCTATTCATTCATAAAGCATCAAGTACATTTACAGTACTATAGAAGTGAAAAAAAGACACTGCCAACTTGTTGTAAACATTTACACTACATCTCTGAATTACTTGTAACATTACCTTGATATTCCATTTTAATTATGGAGAGAAGGAAACTAGTATTTACCCGATTTACAGTTTCAGTTATTAGCTAACCATTTTTAACAAAAAATGATAGAAACAGGCAGCAGGAGTCTCATCCTCAGCCAGTGTAAATTGTCTTAGCTTCCTGAACTTCAGTGGATCTACAGCAATTTACACCAATTGAGGAGTTCTCCTTAGATAGCAAAATACAAGTACAATTTCTACAATAGCTTCTTGAAAGTACACGAGAAAAGTACCCACCTTGACAAGACACTCCAGGCCAGGCCCATGAGTTCTTATGGCCCCAATCCTGCAAAGTCTTACATACACATTAACTTCATTGTGACTACTCAAAGTGCATAAACTGAAGCACTTGCATAAGTCTTTGCAAACTCTGGGTTTAAGAATGTAATCTGCATAAGTGAGCAAAAGAAGTCTATTCTCAGACCCCACTGCAGGAAACTCTGTTCTACATAAAAAGACATCTTGAAAATAAGGAAAGAACAATGGCATTTGAGATAAACTGAATGAAAACTCTATGGAGGGGATGGTATAATGGGATAGCCTAATTTTGGCAATTAATTAGTTTTTGACTACTAGTGGTAAATATGCCCAATGGCTTGTGATGGGATGTTAGATGAGGTGGGATCTGAGTTACTACAGAGAATTCTTTCCTGGGTGTCTGGATGGTGAGTCTTGCTCACATGTTCAAGGTTTAGCTGATCACCATATTTGGGGTCGGGAAGGAATCTTCCTCCAGAGCAGATTGGCAGAAGCTCTGGGCAGTTTTTGCCTTCCTCTGCAGAGTGGGGCATAGGTCACTTGCTGGAAGGTTCTCTGCACCTTCAAGTCTTTAAACCATGATTTGAGGACTTCAATGGCTCAGACACAAGTCTGATACAGAAGTGGGTGGGTGAGATTCTGTGGCCTGCATCATGCAGGAAGTCAGACTAGATGATCATAATAGTCCCTTCTGACCTTAAAGTCTATGATTCTATGATTTTAAAGTTACATTATTGCACACTAATGACATTTATGACATTTTAAAGAGTTAACAAACAATGTGTGACTTCCATTGACCTGAAAAATTCACTTTGCCAATGGAAAACATTCCTTTGCGAGCAGGGCTAATCTATCAATTTCTCCGGGATCTGTATTAGAAAAAATGCTATTCTAACCCTTATGCTCAAAGAAAAACTTTCTGCTATGACTATACAATACTGTATTTCTCAGTCTTCAGAAAGCTTTAGTGCCTTTAATCCCGCTCAGCTTTCCCAAGCATCCCTAACAGACAAATTATCAAAACTCTGGTAAGTTTCATGATTACTATTTAGAAACCCATGAGCCACAGGAAAATTGCCAAGAATCATATTAGTTTTACTCTAATGATGCTTCTGAAAGCTACCAGAAGATGCAGCAATGAAGTTATTCATGAGCAATGACCACACAAAAAGCTTGAGAAAAATGTAAACCAGTGATGATGCCCAACTGCAGCAGCTAAGAGGCTTGGCGGGTGGGGAGAGAAAGTTCCTTGCTCCTTTTCAGCAGCCAAGCTGATGTGAAAGGACAGGGAGGAGAAATGGGATTCAAATTTATCTGCTAGCCAGGCTGATATGCCAGATGGAGCAGAGTCCATGAAATCATCCAGGCAGGAATCCCAGAGCCCTACCAGCAGCAGGGGAGATGGGAGACCTGGACTTCTCACCTACATTCCATCTAGAGGTTGCTGGTAGACTCCTGCACCTCATTTTTCGTATCCGTCTCTAGTGTACAACCCTTTGGCTAATAGGTATCTTGCACATTTTTCAAGAACTGTCCTTTCTATATGGCATTCTCCCTTGCAGAATAGTTATTGGCAAATCAGAACTGGAAGCTTTAGACAACACCTATTCCAGAAAAAAAACAAAACAAGCTATCCCAAAAGATATCATAATTTTCAGCATTTTCAACAGAAATGCCAAGGACGGAATAAGCATATATCGAGGTATATTTATCTCATAGAGCTGGAAGGGAACTTGAAAGGTCATTGAGTCCAGCCCCCTGCCTTCACTAGCAGGACCAAGTACTATCCCTGACAGTGTGGTGGTTTGTTTTGGGGGGTTTTTTCCCCGATACCTAAATGGCCCCCTCAAAGATTGAACTCACAAGGCTGGGTTTAGCAGGCCAATGCTCAAACCACTGAGCTATCCCTCTGCCAAGCATATAGAGTTAACTCCCATTTCAGGGTTAGACAGAGCTGACAGAGGTAAAAATGTCTGTGCCCTGTACACACACAGCTTTCAATATTGCTTTCAACACAGGAGTTCCATTTGTGCAGAATTACAGGTCTGATTTTTCCTGATTGTTGGTACCTAGCTTATTGTGAAGGCCCAGATCAGGCAGGATGAGAGAAATAGGTAAGGCAACTCTCTGTCCTGTATCTATCATGTGGAAGGACTACAGTCTTCAGGGTTGCCAAACAGGCAAGGACCTTTAATCACTACTAAACATATACTATAAATAAAAAATGAGGTGATATGCTGATTGCTCCTCTCCCATGAATTGTAGATTTTAAAAAATATTTTCTATGATGTTATTCATAATGCTATCCAGGATTTTCCCCAATAATCTAGAAAAAAATGAAACTATAAAAAAATCAGTCACTCTCTTCTGCACTTCTTTTATAACACAAATGGAGAAGTGAAGGTTGTGGACAATATTATCTATAGTAGCTGGAATATTCTTAGCAGCAAGAAAAAATGTGATGAATGCAATAGTAAATTACTATAGCTAATACTAGGAGCAGCAGGAAAAACATTTACTTCAATCAGTAAACTCAGGTAACCACAGAGGAAAACAGACTTGATAACCTTAAGTATTTGAGTAGGGAACCAAGCTTTACAAAATTTTAATTCATAGTGAACTCTGGAAGGGCAAAACCATTTTTAAAACAACCATTCTAAAAACTATTTTTGCCTACAATTGTCACAGGTTACATTTTCTGTCTAAAAAGCAATTTTGTCAACTAACTTATTCCAGATAAGGAAAGTTTTACAACTTTGTTTCTATTTTATGGATAAGTCGTTTTAGTTCAATATACACTAAAACAAATCCTGTAATATTGTTTTACCATAACGAGTATCAGTTCTTAGAGAAATTGTAGAAAAATAACTGGATTATGTTACCAGTTGACTTTCCCATCTTTTTAATCAGGCAATTTCTTCCCTGTGTTGTCTACTTCTTTACTATGTCCCAGAATACTGTAGAAAAACAATCTTAACCACTCTGCTTTAAAAAGGTGTGTACCTCCCTGTCTTATGGCATAAAGAAAAAACATCTATTCTGAAGGGGAAAAAAACCAACAATATCCATTCCTGTAAAAAAGGTGTGTTTGAGGCAGTTGATCTAACTTCACAGTTACCCTGGTAACATTGTTTACCTCCTCTGCTTGCCATGAAAATTGCCTACAGTGGCCACAGAAAAAGTCTGTTTTGACAGAACATCAATGGCCATATGTTAGAGTTCCTTTAGCATGATCCCAACATTTTACATTGTCACATGCAGCTGATTATCTTCAACAGATTTATACCATTATGCTTTGAAGAATCACATCCAAAAGAATACACACTGGTTACCACATTACATGATGGCATAGATTGGCAGATGGTATACTGCCAAACACAATTTTCCTTAATTCCATTCCATATTGAAAAGTCAAAGTTACATAGATGATGCATCAGAAATAAATATCAAATCAATACTCATGTTTACACGATTTAATTACTTAGCTTCTCAGAAAAAGAAAGTATAGTAACAGTCCTGCAATGAAATCCACACAGGCACATTACTAAAACTGAACAGAAATAATGCAGGGAAAAAAGTGGATTCACAGACTTGGACTTCCATCTTAACAGGTATGTTTAATTTGCAGCTTTAGAATACCCAGATACTGATTTGCCTCCCACTAAAATCAATTGCAGGCCCTCCACTGACTTCATGGCAGTAGGATTAGACCCCATGTGATCTTTTTAACAGATTACTTATGCTCAAGTACAACATAAACCTAGCTATACACTGTCCTTGTAGTCACATATGAATTACTCCATGTTTTTCCAATTCTGGTATAAAATAAATGTATATTATATTAGATGCACCAAATAATGACAAAATATAAATCTTTTCTATCCTTCCAGATCCTTTACAATTTCAATTTAGCACTGCTAAAATTGCAAATACATGGACCAGTTTAGCTAAAACCAAGCTATTTGCATCCACAGTGCACTGGAATCATGAAACCCTGCACTTGTTTCCGGTTACACCAAATTTACAAATAAAGAGAATAAACAATGACATTAAAAATGTAGTCCAACCAAGTCTAATCATCTCAAGTGCTATACAACAAATTATGGATGTCAGTCTCTTAATTATCCCATGAGACTTTAATAAGATTTAAATACTGTGGAATGACACAGGTAGTAGAGAAGGAAGTTATAGCATTAACATTTTCCTTAGTCATTTTTATTTTTAGCAAGGAAACAAAACAAAACCACACCAGTGTTAGAACAATGTAAACCAAGATACCCAGCTGATATTCAGATTAGGCAATTACTTGTCCTGTTGACAGGTAACTAATGAGGGGAAAGGAAATAGGAACAGTGAGGGGAAAAGGGGGGAGTAGAAGTAGGAGTCTAATCTGTAGCTACCACTATAGATTGTTACACTTTTCCGAACAGCTTTAGTGTTTAATCCCATTAAAAGGGATGCATTATTCCCACAGAAAAGAAGACCCTAACAACCACCAAAACAACAACAAAACAAGGGAAGAAAAATATCTGGAAGCGGCCAGTTTATAAATCTTTATGCAAATACTTTATGCATGAGAAGTTACCAGTGTATCAGTTTAACAAATCACGAATGTCAGAGAAAGACACAAAGCTCTTCAGGATTTCTACAGAAGCTGTACAGCTTCAAAGCGATTTACAAGCACCAGCTGAGCAGAGCTCAGACCCACAGGGAAGTTGTCAACTAACTTTGGGAACAAGTCCCCGACCAACATTTTCAAACTCGAGGACCTGAAGTTGGGCCCCTAAATCCAGAGTTAGCAGCCCGACTTTCAGAGGTGCTGAGTACCCACCGCCCCCTTTGCAGCTAGGGTGCTAAGCGCTGCTACAGCCCCCTGGCCTGAGCGAGGCGCCTTGTCTAGAGCGAGGGGACTCGGAAGGGATGCATGGGAGGCCCAGGGCACGGCCAGGCAATTTTAGAGAGGCGAGGGAGGGTAAACAATGAGGGCAGGGGCCCCTGGGTGGGGCAGAGGGGCTCAGAGAGATGGGGGCAGGGCAGGGTGCCAGGACAGGGTGCCCCTGGGGATGAGAGATCTGGGGAGGGGGCCGGGTGCCTCCAGGGAGGGGGGGTCAGTGAAGCAGGGGGCAGGGTGCCCTGAGGAGAAGTTTAGGGGGCAGGGTGCCCCTGGGGAGGGGGGGTCAGTGAGACGGGGGGCAGGGTGCCACTGGGGAGGGGGGGTCAGTGGGGCAGGGTGCCCCTGGGGAGAAGAGATCTGAGGGGCAGGGTGCCCTCGAGGAGAAGTTTAGGGGACAGGGTGCCCCTGGGAAGGAAAGATCTGGGGGGCAGGGTGCCCTTGGGGAGAAGAGCTCTGGGGGGCAGGGTGCCCCTGGGGAGGAGGGTCAGTGAGATGGGGGGCAGGGTGCCCCTGGGGAGCAGAGATCTGGGGGGGCAGGGTGCCCCTGGGGAGGAGGGTCAGTGAGGCGGGGGGCAGGGTGCCCCTGGGGAGCAGAGATCTGGGGGGGCAGGGTGCCCCTGGGGAGGAGGGTCAGTGAGGCGGGGGGCACGGTGCCCCTGGGGAGCAGAGATCTGGGGGGGCAGGGTGCCCCTGGGGAGGGGGGGGTCAGTGAGGCGGGGGGGGCAGGGTGCCCCTGGGGAGGAGGGTCAGTGAGGCGGGGGGCAGGGTGCCCCTGGGGAGCAGAGATCTGGGGGGGCAGGGTGCCCCTGGGGAGGAGGGTCAGTGAGGCGGGGGGCACGGTGCCCCTGGGGAGCAGAGCTCTGGGGGGGCAGGGTGCCCCTGGGGAGGGGGGGGTCAGTGAGGCAGGGGGGGCAGGGTGCCCCTGGGGAGGAGGGTCAGTGGGGCGGGGGGCAGGGTGCCCCTGGGGAGCAGAGATCTGGGGGGGCAGGGTGCCCCTGGGGAGGGGGGGGGGTCAGTGAGGCGGGGGGCAGGGTGCCCCTGGGGAGCAGAGATCTGGGGGGCAGGGTGCCCCTGGGGAGGGGGGGGTCAGTGAGGCGGGGGGGGGCAGGGTGCCCCTGGGGAGGGGGGTCAGTGAGGCGGGGGGGGCCAGGGTGCCCCTGGGGAGGGGGGTCAGTGAGGCGGGGGGGGCAGGGTGCCCTGCCCTGTGGGGGGCGGGGTCCCGTGGGGGTCCGGTCCATGGCGCCATCGGGGGGCGGGAGCTGAGACAGCTCGGCCCCTCCCCCCAGAGCGAGTCTCAGCGGGGCCAAGCCCCGAGGGGCCCAGCCCCCCCGCGGAACCCCCACCTGCCTCCTGCGTGTGCGGGCTCCTCTGCCCCAGCGCGGCGCCTCCTCCCGCGGGCGCACAGCGCAGCCTAACCTGCTGCCGCCCGCCCCGCCCCGCGCGCAGCCCAGCCTGCTGCCTGCCCCACGGGAGGAACCGAGGGACGCGCCTCTGTTACCATGGTGACCGCGGGCGCGGCGGACACCCGGCGGCGGGCGGGGCTTGGCCGCGGAGGGGGCGGGGCAGCGCCCCTGCACCTGTAGCCCAGCGGGCGGGGCGCGGCGCGGCAGGGGGAGGGGGCTGGTCCCCCCGACCGGCCTGGCTCAAGGGGTCTCGTGCGGGGCTGGGCCCGCTGCGGGGCGGGGGGGCTGCTGCACGCCCTGGCGCCACGTGGTGTCCATCGTATCCGGGGTGGGGTGACCAGGCAGCACATGTGAAAAGGGGGGGGGGTAATAGGAGCCTATACAAGAAAAAGACCCAAAATGGGGCATGTGGGCACCCTGGCTGGGTCTGATGGCTCGCAGCACCCCCGCTGCACACGTTGTGACAGTGCCCGGGGAAGCGCCTACGCCGAGGGGCCGGTTCTGGGGGCTGGCTCTTTGCTGGGAGTTATTGTTTTGGGGGTCTGGTTTCAGCGGGACACTGCAGGGCTCAGGGCGCGCTCGGGGCTGTACAAACCCAAAGCCAGGCCTGGAGAGCCCAGCCCTGATGGCTTGCTCCACTTCAAGCCAGCTGATTTTGTTCCATGCTGGGTACAAGGTTTTGCAGCCTCAGCCCCGACGGGTGAATATTTCACACAGTAAAAAGCGACGAAGAGTCCTGTGGCACTTTAGACTAACAGACGTATTGGAGCATAAGCTTTCATGGGAGAATACAGAGCCAGCTCCAGACACCAGCATTCCAAGCAGGTGCCTGGGGCGGCAGTCTGTGTGGTTTTGTCCCCAAGCAGCGTGCCCAATTACCGCCGCAGCTGGCGGGGGCAGTCCATGTGCCGTTAGGGCGGCACGCGCGTTTCCGCGGCGGCGGCAGTTCGGCAGCAACTTCTATGTTCAGCTATCTGCGGCAGCGCAGCTTCTGTCTTCCAGCTGAAGACAGACGCTGCCGCCGAATTGTTGCCGCCGCAGAAATGCGTGTGCCGCCCTAACGGCACACGGATTGTTCCCATTGTCCACAGCAGCAATCTGGCGCGCTGCTTGGGGTGGCAAAAACAGTAGAGCTGGCCCTGGGTGAATACCCACTTTATCAGATACAGTGACGCCTTTTATTTATGAGGGACCTTTCGGCAACCTTCACTGCAGCACTTGCGATAACGTGGTACAAATTATAGTACAGAGGTCTTTCCAACATAACTCAAAAGGCAGAGGAACAACTGGCAGGGGAGTCTGGCTCTTTAAAGCTGTATAAATTAAACCCAACAAAGGCACTGTTATTCCCAAATCAGAATGCACACATGGGGATTCAGACCAGAATAATTCAGATACCCCCTAAGAGTGTCTATGACGCTCTCCTCTGCCCCTCTGCAGCTTTTAATTTCACACAATGTTGGAGTGGTGGAAATATGACACTGCTATTAAGGAAGGTGTGGTGCTCTATAAAAAGTGAGTCCAAAGTAGCAATGAGGCAGAGTGACACTCATAGGGTCAGGAGTCACTGTAAACAGAAAATGTCTGCACTGAGATGTGGAGATAAAGGGAGAGTCCAACCTTCAAGATCTAGAGGCATGCTATTGAAAGGCCAGTGAGAGATGTTAGCGTTTTGTCTCTCAGCAAGATAGCTCTGTACCTATACTGTTAGAGTACCAACATAAAGCAAACACATTGAGGCAAATTCATCCCTCATTTGCTCCTGTGAGATGCCTTTGATGTCAACAAAAGTCACATCATAGTAACAATAGAATTTGGGCTTGTCACTAACCTGCTACGCTGTCAATGTTTCAGAACACTGAGGATGACATATCCTCCACATGTGTTATTTAGCTCTATATTCCATTGTTGTATTCAAAGGAAAATGGCAGCAGCAGAGATGCTCTGGTGTTTTGGTGGAAAGGTGAAGATCCCAAGTCCTGGCAAGACCCTGAAGTGTTATGCAAGGTTCACTCTGAGTAATCACAGATTAAATCCCAACAAGGAAGGCTGCTGTTATGGTTAAAGCACTTGTCTCAGCCTCAGGAGATCACGCTTCACTTCCCATCTCTGCCACGGGTTTTCTGTGTGCCTCAGTTCCCTATTTGTAACATAGGGATAATACTACTTTCTGTCTTGACTCCTCAGATTATAGACTCTTTCAGGAAGTGTTGTCTTTTACTATATGTATGTACAGCACCTACCACAGTGGGGCCCTGAGCACAGTTGGAGAGGTGTAGTTAATAACTAAATCATCACATTATTGTTCAGGTGTCTGCCTCAGAGGATCTGATTACTTTGTACATGAATGAGCAAAGCTGGAGCCAGTTCACAGAGGTTTTGGAGCCAGGCTGGAGTGCCACCAGCATTTGCCTACCTTCCATGGGTGGAGTGCAGTCGCTCATGTAGAGCAAAGTTCCACTGGTATTGTGTGGCATATGGAAAAGGATTCCTTCCCCTCGTGGTAACCCAGCTCCTTACATAAATCCCTCCTCTTTAGGAATGAGTATTTGTTTCATAGGAATTAACTGAAATTCCTGGATCATGGTAAATATTGAGTCCCATCCTGTGTACATAAATTAAAGCTGTAATTCCATACCAGAGTGGCGACCGCAATAGCAAGCAGATACTGCAACATGCAACGGACACAGACACTTGAACTTTGCACCCTTGGTTTATGATTTCACCAGAAATCTCAATACAATTATATGCAAGTTCTATACAACTCAGGAGAACGTTACCCCTTATACAAATAATAGAACTAATTAATCTGTGCATTTCTGGTTTTAAAAAATAATACAGAATTTACCATCAAAATAAAGAACATGTCTTAGCAGTTTAGGATGTACCAATGTATCATTGGCACTGCTAGTTCCTGTCCTTTTACTGATAAGTTAACTTTTGTTTCTGCTGTCATAATAACCACACATAAGATCCAAAAAATTATGAGTGTTTTCAGGTTGTTGGGTTTTTTATCAACTTTGTCAGACTTTACAGCCTGAAGAGAGATCACACAAAATGAACTTGTAAAATGAATAACATGAACTGTGATGGAGTATCAAACACTATTTCAACAAGGATCTGTTCCTCCAGTCTTGTTTATCTCATGTAGTGTATTAGTGCCCTGCAGTGGAGAAATAGGTTAATTGCAGATGCCATAGATCCAAGTACTGCCCTGTCAGTGACTGGGCCAAATACGGATCTGAATTACACTAGATTCAATGACCAGATTGGACCGTTGTGATCATCTGATTTGTCCTCCCGTATAACACAGGCCAGAGAACTTTCCCAAAATAATTCCTAGAACAGATCTTTTAGAAAAACATCCAATCTTGGTTTAAAAGTTACCAGTGATGAAGAATCCACCGTGACCCTTGGTAAATTGTTCCAGTGGTTAATTACCCTCAATATACATGATTCAGTGGCTGGCAGTTGAAGTTAGACAAATTCAGACTGGGAATAAAGTGTAAAATTTTGTCTGCTAGATTGAAGCACTCATCAAGTACTTATCAAGTATTTGTTCCCCATGTAAGAACATACAAATTGTAATCAAGTCACCCCCTAATTTCTTTGTTACAATTAAAAAATAAGGTCCTGGATATCACTATAAGGCAGGTTTTCTAATCCTTTAATCATTCCTGTGGCTCTTCTTGGACCCTGCTCCAATTTATCAGTATCCATCTTGAATTGTGGGCACCAGAACTGGACACAGAATTCCAGCAGTGGTCACACCAGTGCCAAATACAAAGAGAAAATAACTGCTCAGCTGCTACTTGACATTCCCATTTATGTGTCCAAGGGTTGCATTAGCTCTTTTGGCTACTGCGTCACACTAGAAGCTCATGTTCAGCTGATTATCCACCAAGACCCTCAAGTCTTTTTTCAGAGGCCCTACTTCCCAGATAGAGTCCTCCATCCTGTAAGATGTATACATGGACATTTAGCCACATTAGAACATATATATTGTTTCCTTGCTTCCAGTTTACCAAGCAACCCTGATTGTTCTGAATCCTGTCCTAATTTACCACCCTTATCAATTTTTGTGTCATCTTTGAACTGTATCAAGGATTTTATGTTTTCTTCCAGTGTCACTGATACAAATGTTAAATAGCATAAAACAAAGAACTGATCCCTGTGGGGCCCCACTGGAAACACCTGCGCAGTGAGGATTCCCAATTTACAGTTACATTGAGACCTATCAGTTAACAAGCCTTTAATCCATTTAATGTATGCCATGCTAATTTTATATAGTCCTTGTTTTATAATCAAAATGTTGTGCCATACCAAGTCAAACACCATAGAGATGTCTATTGCAATCAATACTATTATCTTTATCAAGCAAACTTGTAGTCTCATCAAAAATAGATATCAAGTTAGTTGATAATAGAAACTAAGGGATACAAGGAGAAATCTGTTGGCAGCAGAGTTAAGGACAAGGAGTTTTTAAAGTTTATTAGAAACAAATGGAATCTAACAATGGTATTGGTCCATTACTAGATAGAAATGTGGAATCATCAATAATAATGCAGAAAAGGCCAAAGTGTTCAATAAATATTTCTACTCCAGTTCTTTGTTCTATGCTATTTAACATTTGTATCAGTGACACTGGAAGAAAACATAAAATCCTTGATACAGTTCAAAGATGACACAAACTTGTAGTCTCATCAAAAATAGATATCAAGTCTATTTTCCATAAACCCATGTTGATTGGCATTAACTTTATTACTCTCCATAATTCTTTATTAATCAAGTCCTGTATCAGTCTCTTCATTATCTTTCCTGGGACTGATATCAGACTGACAATACTATAATTACCCAGATCATCTATTTATTCTTTTTAAATATTAGCACAGCATCACCTGTCTTCCAGTCTTCTGGAACATCCCCAGTGTTCCAAGAATTATTGAAAACCAGTATTCATGGTCCAGTGAGCTTTTCAGCCAGCTGTTTTAAAGCTTTTGGATGCAAGTTATTTGGACCTGCTGATTTTAAAATATCTAACTTTAGTAGTTGCTGTTTAACATCCTCCTGAGATACCAGCTGAGTGAAAAGAGTGTTATCATATGACATGACTACATCATCCGTTTTTTCCCAAATATGGAGTAGAAATATTTATTGAACACTTTGGCCTTTTCTGCATTATTATTGATGATTCCACATTTCTATCTAGTAATGGACCAATACCATTGTTATATTCCATTTGTTTCTAATAAACTTTAAAAACTCCTTGTCCTTAACTCTGCTGCCAACAGATTTCTCCTTGTATCCCTTAGTTTCTATTATCAATTTTCTACAATTCCTAGCTTCTGATTTAATTCATTACTATCAATTTCCCATTTCTTCCATTTGTATTAGTATATTTTCACTTAGGGCTTATCTACACTAGGGTTTTGGATTGCTAGGTATCTCACTGTAAAAAAAACAAAAAAAAACACCTTTTTTTGCAGTGAAGGCATAGCAAGGGCCATAACTATACCCTGCACATAGACAAGCTCTGAGTCACTGGTGCTATGCCATCTGTGCCTGGCCATTACAGCAAATATACCCCAAACAGTAAACACATTAAGGACTAATTAACTGGAAGGTTTCTTTTAATTAAGCCACTTTTAGCAATAATGCAGCGGAAAGGCCTGGAGCTTTTGACTTATGAGGTTCTAACCTCTATACAATTTTTTTTAAATAATTTTTTAGAATATTTGGTTTAAAATGTAGAATTCAGGCCAGCAGGGAATTTACTCCTCTTCCAGTATAAGTTTTGGCACTTGAAAACATGCTACCACCCAACCAGCACTAACTACTCTTACCTGGTGACAATGGACGTGGTTCCCCATTTGCTTCTCCCAGCTGCACTCCACCATGTGCATCGTCAGAAAGAATTGGAAAGGCCACACTACAAATCTGGAAATACAGATTTCTGTTGATTCTGCATAGATTAAAAAGCTACTGGCCCTCACGTTTACAAGGACAAATGCAGGTAGCTGGTGATTTACTCCTGGCCTCTGAGCATAGATGTCTTGCTCTCGCCTTGTCCTGTTTGTAATACTTGCTGATAGTCTCTGTTTGCTCTGAGTGCCTGCAGCAAGAAGGGAAAGGCACCGCAGCCCGTTTAAGCCACTCTGGCAGACTATAGGGACTATAAAGGGGACAGAAACGGTCCCTGAGAAAAAGCTTCATTAAGAAGTTTCCCCACCTGGCATAGAATGGCCAAAACCACCCTACATCACCCCTCAACCTCAAGCATTAAGGGGTATACCGGGAGTCGGGAGAGGGTATGTTTGCAGTGCACAGCATTCTGGGTATTCAGGGCTGATGGCCCACAGAGGGTCTTTGCAGCCAGAATGCATGCGAGTGTCAGAATGCACAGTGTCACTCATTCCTAAATTAGGTCCACAAGATCCACAATGGCATCATGTCTGGGCAGTTTTCTCCCTGGCCTTGGTCTGCATTTTCAGCTTCAGTCTGACATCCCCTGCGTGATTCAGAAACAAACCCGTGTCACTGGGGTCTTTACACACTGCTATTGGTCCTCAAAAGCTGCAAGTAAGCAGATGTGCACCATATACAGGACTCTAGAGAATATCCCTGCTGTTTCCTGGAAGGTACATGGTCCACAAGATACGCAAACGTGCCTGTAGATGGACCAGATTCCTCCCTGATGTGACTTGTTTGACTCACCTCCTGGGGCTCAAACCAGAGGGATATTTGGCCCTTTTGTTCTTTTTATTGTTAAAGAACCAGTAGCATTATTAACAGATACTTAGCACTTATACAATAGTACTTTATAATGTTCAAAGTACTGAATGTTAATGAATTAACCCAATTAATGTTGCAAGCCACATTTTCAATTGAACCTTTAGTTTTGTGTCTGTTTTAACTATAGATACAAATTTGCAGGTGCAATTAACTGCTGGTACTATAAGGCCTGAGAAGAGAGATGCAAGCAGGTCACATCCATGAAGCAGGAGTGGGAGTGGCCAAGAAAACAGACCAAGAACCCAATGCCTGACTGTATTTCCCTGAAATCTAGTTCATGTGCAGTTGGCCCCTTTGCTTGGCATTTTAAAAATATCCAAAGGCACTTGTCCAGCTTGCAAAATAAAGGGCTCCAAAATTCCAGCATCAAACCTGGAGCCAGAAGCACAGTGAGTGTTCTCAATCCACTAGGGGCTGTTCCACTGATTCCTCTCTTGTAACTGTAGTGTTCAGTATTAAAATGCACCTGACAGTAGCAAAGACCCACTTCTATTTAATCTGACACATTCGTCAGAGGTATGGGGACTCCTTGAATAGCTGGACGCTCAATTTTGACACCAAAAGGGGTAGTGGGCCTATCTAACTATTGCCTGGCATAGGTGATAATGTCATTCCAGTGAGGAGTCTGGCAATCAACACTATATTCTAATGTTCTAGTACCACCAAGCTTTTTCTTGAACAAAGAGACCCACATTTGGTTTCAGACTGCAGCTCTATTGCTTTTGGGAGGTTGGGTGCTGCTAACATTTGGAACAGTTCTTACCTTGTCTTGGATTTTTATATCCCAGGGACTTTGCCAGAGGAGGGTCATCTGCAAAACATCTGCAAACAGCTGCAGGTATTTACCTTTCAGGAGATGGAACTGTTCCTTTGGGTAGCCTCATTCATATTGTCTGTCACTCACGCTCCTGAAAGCTCCAGTGACGCCCACAGGTTAGTGATGGTGTCCAGCAAACTGAACCAATGTGGCAGCGATAATGAGTTCATGGATACATCTGCCTGTGTGAAATCCATGCTCACCTCTCTCCAAGTCTTCTATAGTCAAGTCTCCCCTCATCACCCCTCCAAAAAATGAACAAACTACTTTCTGAAGCAGGATCTTCACCCAGTGGTTTCCAACTGCCTGTTATCTGACGTTGGAAGCTCTGTCATTTTTTGCACTGGTCTAATTGCAGGCCAGTGCAATTTACCCTCCCACCAGTGATTGGCACAATCTTGGGACTGCTGATTTTTCCATGTAGTTTGGATTCTGCATTCGCTAATGAAATTGGTGGTTCTTCCTCCACGTACAATGCTGGGAAATGAGTTTGGCTGGGACTACTTGGTGGCTGTCCTGGATGTCGTACTATCATGTTAACTGCCAGTCATCGGCAAATACAATTTAAATTAGGTCATGTCCAAGATCTTTTTCTCTACTGCTATAGAAAGTATAATTCTAGTAAGAGAGGATGAACAATAAAATCCTTCAGTAAAACCAGTGTTTTATGATGGACTGATCCATGGTTTTGTAGAGATAAACAAAACCAGGGTGTAGCCTTTTCTTATCCAACATGCACCAGGCGGCAAAGAACCCCCACCTTAATGCTAACAGAATGGTGGGCCAAATCCTCAGCTGGTGTAAATCTGCATATTTCCATTGAAGTCAATGAGCTACACAGCCAGTAGCTGAGAGCCTGACCCATTGTTCCCACAGTAGTTGGTAAACGTTGTCTCCTCTTCACCCAAGGCAGCTTTGCTTCATTCTCAGAACCATCAGTCTCCATTGTCTGTGTGAAAAGGAAGGAATGACCACGAGGAAGCTCAGGGGTGACAGCACTGGGAGTCCTGGCAGGCAGACTCACAGCACAGCAGTAGCATAGAACACCAACTGGCTGAGGCTTGATTAACCAGCACTGGCAGACAGCATCTGTCCAGTTCCAGGTAATGATAGAGTCAGACAGCCAGGGCACCACTGGAGACCAGAAAGGGACAGGGAATGGAGAGAAAAAGGCAGAGCTGTAGCCAGGTACGGGCTAGGCAGTGGTGAAAAGGGGAGCAGATGGATCTGGTAGTGAAAAGAGGGGAGGCCAACTGTGGGTGGGATGGGAAGAGAGATGTCCCTGGCAGGAGAGGGAGTTAAAGAAAAAGCAATAGGACCCTGAAAGCGGAGCGGAGAGGCAGGAAGTTCTGGAGAGATCAAACAGCTGCAGATCATCTCTGACAGACACCTTCAGCAATAGCATCAAGAGGGTTCTTGCCTTTTGTCTGTGATTCCAGTTCACAAGCAAGAGGGCTGGTTTTCACCTCCTATGACTCCTCCACAAACTCACCATGGGATCTAAGAGTCAAGCTTGTGCGTTATCACCAGTAGTAAAAGCAAATTGGGACCAACACTGGTGCAGCTGAGGTAGCAAAGGTGCAACTGACTGGGTTGTAGTGAACAATTGTGCTGAGGCGGCACCACTGTGTTGCTGGGTACACCAGCGCCATGAAGAGCTCTGGATTTGCATGAAACTGAAAATCTCAGTCCTTGAGCTACTAAAGCCTACATATGGCACAGACATAAGATATTTAGATCTCGTCAGAATACTTCTCATGATTCCACACCTCTGAGGCCATCCCATTTCACAACAGAGTATTACTGAGTTACGGATAGGAAACTGGAGAAAACACTGCACAACATGATGCAGGATATCATTAGCAGTTATCATAATGCTGTAAATATACACTGCGCTTTGCAAAAGAGTAAATGTATTCCCTGCTACAAAGAGTTGGCACTAAAAGGGTTAAAGCAAGAAGTGCACTTTCAGAGAGTCCCAGACATTGCAATGATTTTTAGATACACATTGGAGACTTCCCTTGTCAACAGTTTAATAAACCTAAATATGCCTCATTGCAGATAAAAACAGTTTGCACCACTGCTAATTGCAACTTGGGTAACTCAAGCATGTGTTAGTTTCTCTCACACAGCAGACTAGAAACAAAATATGTTACAGGAACACCTGAGTAAATCATCTGAGATTTTCACTTTTGGATTATATTTGTGGAATTATGGTATGGTATAAACAATGAGTTGTTTTGATGACTATTCATCTCTCCTGATGACGCAGTAATGAAAACCCTCTTTATAAATACCTAGATGCCCCCTTAAAAACACAGAATTAACAAGAGGCACCAGACCAAGCATCTCTGAAGATGTTACATTCCAGGATTCAGTAGATTTGATGTCCTCTGACACTCTGAGGCTGTTTATAGGCACAATGATCATAACACATTAATTGTGTTAGGTACACCTGTTGCTAGTACAATTTTAAAAGATACTCTAAAGCTTCTTTGGGTTCAGGAATCTGAGTCGGCAAGGAGTTGGATGTTCTGGTCAATAATGTTTGGATTATTTTGTTAGCTGGGAGACTTATCCTCCCAGGAAGGTCAGGTGGGAGGTCTGGAGTGGTATTCAAACTGAGTGATGCACCAGTCTGCCAACGCCACAAAGTCAGGAGAGGAGGCAGTGAGTCAGAGCTGCTAGGCAAAGAGTGGGTGTTTACTTCTGTCAGGCTGTAACCCACCTTCAGAGCAGCACTGCTGGTGCTAAGGTGGGGAGGAAGCTGCACCCATGAGTCGGACAGCACCAGCAAGATGCATAAGGCATATGGGTTGCTCCTGTGAAGTGCTGAGTGCCCTCAACTCCTATTAAAGTCAAGGGGAGGTGTGGCCTGACTGTGCAAGATGATGAATGCCCCAAGGTCGGAGGTGCTTCCAGGAGACCAGACCACAAATGGTGGCTGCCCACAGCAGGACAGAGAGCTTGGCAATACAGAAGCAGGGTGAAATGCACAATGTTTTAAAGCTTGGAGCATCACAGTTTCGATTGGAAGCATTTTAGTAACATGCTTCCCTGCAGAGATTTCTGTATCTAGCTAGCTCTGCAGCCCTCACCATCTGTAACTCGGTTTAGATCTATTTATATCTCTGCATTCACATGGATCTGTAGCTCAGGTTCCAAGCTTTGGAAAGACACTAAGCCTGAGCTTTAATTCCAAGATGCACCAGAGAAACTAGTATTTAAACATCTGTCCCTTTCAGCATTATTTTGTGTCTATTATTATCTGAATGTTTATTTTCACATTTTCCAAACAAAACATTTCCATCCAATATTTTGAACTCAGTCCATAGTGTCACCCACATACTGCTGCTGATGCAACACATCAGACATGCCTAAGGGTTTTATAATTCTATCCTAATCCAGGTCATTCACTGTCAAGATGCAAAAGCAGGTGATATGATGTGGTAGTTGAATTCTGCTTCAGCATTAATCAGATGGTATCTCTATCTCCCTAAGCAAGTACATCATACAAGCCTCAGATGGATTGGCAATTGCATGCATCATTCATGCAGTGTTCCTGGACAACTAAGAGCTTAGAAAACCTCTCTCTTCATTCTCTCCTGACCTGCTTTTCAACCTGAGCAACAACCCAAAGAGGACTAGACACAGCTGCACCAGTACAGAAATCCTACTTCATCTTCCAAAAGAGTACAAGGGAGAGAGAGAAGAGCCTGGTGATATCCACCACCTTTCCTTTGCTAATATTTGTGTACAAAGGGCCAGATCCAGAGTCCATTGAAGTCAGTGGAAAGACTCCCACGGCCTTCAATGGTCTGTGACTCAGGTCCAAGTTGAGCAGGTTTCCACCTGACAAAGCAGTCTTTGGAGGTTTATGAAGGACACAGGGTGAGAATGACAAATGTTTTGCATTTTTGCTAATCACTCCTGACTCCCCACAAAAGTGATGATCTTCACTTGCAACATGTAATTGTCTCACTGTGTTCTAGGAAGAGGCACTTCTAAGACAACTTCTTTTCTATCCATGCTGCTGAAACAGCTTCTTAACCAGTGCCAAAGCTGAACAGAAATTGCTGGAGAGAATTAGATCATGCATTTGCCGCACAAGAGACTCGATTATCCAAACCTCCATTTCCAACCAGCTGCCAACATGTTTCCCTCTTCTACTGATTCCTGAACATCTCTGTATCTTTGGAGGGTTGATTAGGATTCAGCTATATGTCGCTTTCCTGACAGGATCAAAGAGGTTTTTTTGAAAGAAAAGAACTCAGTTCAGTTATTGATCTTTTTAAGTGACAAGACTCATCATGTACATTTGACCCATGAAAACCTTTCTTGTCAAAGAGAGTTCTGACTACAGATTCAGGTTCTGATTCTTCACTTCTTTGATCCTGCATCATCGATACCTGTGAACAGTAAGACTGCATCCTGTGTGTAAAACATTATTCCATTTGATAACATTTGCACAGGTGTAACTGATGGCAAAAGGCAGTGAAGAATCTGACTAAAAGAGATACAAAACTTTCCACAACTCCTTTCTTAGTGTCTCTAGTCAGTGAAAGCACAGCAATAAACAACAGCCAGGATTTTATTGATTTGAAAATACATTTAACCATAGAGAATATAGTTTTAGTTTGTCTTTCTGAACAACAGTAAGGAACAATTTACAAAGAAAACCAAAAGCATGAATAAAATATAACTGTGAAGTTGAAATATGCCAAGACAAACTTTAGCAGCACTTTTACAAATGTTATAATAAAAGCTACAATGCTCATTAATCTCATACAGAGTGAGTCCCAGAGACCAAAATGGCATCCTATGGGTAAAAGCAGCAATTTGTTGTAGGGCAACATAACGTTTAACATTGGTTCATACAGTACATTCATAATCCTGTTAAATTTAATTCTTTTTCCAACACATCCTTGTGGTAAGTTTATCATTAATTTCCCAGATGTATAAGAGGTCTATCTTCTAAGGATTACCCACTGTACTTAGCAAAAACTAAGCTTGGTACTATAGGTTTTAGAATTATATAGGTGCCAATCATGAGTCCATAGTGAAGGTAGAGTTACATTTTGTACATAAAGCAGGGATGCAACCTCTGTTTATGAAAAATACAGATTATTCTCCCCAAACTCTCAGCACTTACTCAGAGAAGAATGAATTTTCTGAGAATTTACAAGTAAATCTGTTAATTAATTTTAGGAGTAAATTAATTTGGTAAAAATTAGTCTCTTAAGAAATGTAGTATCCAGTGTCAGGCCTTTTTATTTAACCTCAATTATCTTATTAAGGAAACAACCCAGATTCTTCAAATTTCTCATACAGTTCGAGCTCACTGAGAACTTGTGCACAGACTAATATTTTAAGATTTTTATTTACTTTTCAGATAAACGGTCATTTTAAACTATTGCTGAAAGTCCCTCCCTCTGCAGGAGCTGGAGATAAAGTCCTCTTACAGAGAATTCCATGAAAAATTGCCCTCATTTGAATTGGCTGCTACCTCCTATTGTTCTGAATGGGAGTGAGTTCACATGCTGCTCTTAGCAAAGATATCCACTGCCTCCATTCAGCAAGCTCCTCATGGCGCAGAGAGGGCAACTCTGAGGGCAACGCGGCTTCACGGTTATTGGAAACAATGGGTGGTGGTGGCCATTTTGAAAGCAGGCAATTCTTTGAGCTTTTCTAAATAATTTTATGTTCCAGCCTCTGCTGAAGGAGACACTTTCGGTTATGAAAACTAACAGGAAAAAATGACCATTAATCCTAATTATTTCATTCCCAAACCAATCCATTGCATTAGATTCACCCAACAGAAAGGGCACATGGGTGGGGAACTAAGGTGAAATGTGGAGGGCAGGAGATAGACAGAAGCCGGGGTATAAATGCGGGTTACTTCATGCTGATCTGTCAATGCACAACAGTCATAAATGCAGCTTAACTAGCCAATACAGTCTGGCTACTTACTGCTGCTCCCAAAACCCATAACGCAGCTAGAACCTACTGGGAAGCCTGGCCCTAAAAGTAAAAATAAAACAATATTTCACATCTTGAAATCATTAGCAATATCACACTGTAACATTCTCTTTTGGCTTCTCGGTCAGTGTTCATGTATGAATTTTTAATATTTTTTAAAGGAAACTCTCGACAAAAACTAGATAATGTATATCACTAATTTAGGATAAAATACATTACAAGGATGGTGTAACTATTCAAAACACAAGCATTATAAACCCAGGATATTCAGAGTTAAGGTTAAGCTTAAAATCCAAATATGTTGAGCTACAGAAATGCAAGTTAAGGTACACAAACAACCATAACACTTGTCCTCAGTGACACGAAAAAAAAAAAATCTAACGTGTCTTTAAAAATCAGTTTAATCTAATCTGGAACTGAAAAAACTAAAAAACATTTTGATCATTAAGGTATGTTTCTTGCATGGTGTAACTACAGGAGAGAGTTAAGGTGGTTTGGGTACCCTAAGTAGGAAGACAGATGAGGCAAGATTCAAAGGGATGTAATGGAAGGTATTTGGGAGAGGTACAATATTATACAGGAAAACACCATCTTTATCTACTGCAGAATTTTAATGATTAGTTCCAGCAATAATTACCAAATTTCTATATTGCTAGAAAATGTGCACTACATAAATAACAAATTGTGCTCTTTCAGTATCTACATGTGCTCAAGAAATATGGGAAACATTACTAGAACTGCTGGTATTAGCTAAAATTCCAAAGCAGATAGATAAATCACAAGGATGCCATTTCTTCAGTACATTTATCAAATTTAAAAACAATCTCTCCCCTTTATCTCACTGATGAAATTGGTTCAGAGACTATCACTGGCTGAACAGGGAAGCTACAACACGGGAAAAACAGAGCAGCAACTCACATTGCATATTTTCAAGTCACTTAAATTTAAAAAAAAACCATATGTCATGTGTGACATGGGCTGTGGAACAAGGGCTCTGTATTCTTTATAGACTATCACTAAAGTAGCTCCCAACTCGTGAAATCAGTCGATTGACAGAGCAAGTGGGGACAGAGAAGAAAGTCAAGCATTTCTGGTGCAAGAATGACATATGACAGTTAAAAAAAATAGTCATAAGAAAAACTAAAGTAGGAGTGAAATTCACCCCTGGCCTAGGCCCACAAAGGCCTACATACCTCTCAAGTGGCTCGTGCCTGTCCTCTGCTGAGAGGTGAATTTTACCCAAACAGAAGAGCTAAAATTAAGCTGTCTACATTACAGCATCAAGAACAATTGCTTCCCTTGAGACGGCTTTTAAACCACCAGTAAAAATTATCATTAATATCTGTGCTTCTATTGCTGTCTTTAGCTACAGCAAAAACAAAATTCTGTATGGTAAGAGGCTGCTAAAAAATAAAAGGCTGAGTAAGAGTAACACTCTGCAGCATCGCACCCTTCAATGTAATCTTGGTCTTGGGAAGATACATCAATCTATATGAGAAGTGTTTATAGAAAGGCCATCCAGAATCTCAACAGAGCAAAAAAGAAAAACCTCTTATAAAAAAAACACATTCAGGAACAAAGGCCACTTCTAAAATGTTTACTTTAGTAATGCTGAAAAAAGAGGGATATCAAGAGTTGTTTGGTGGGTCACATCTGCAGAAAGCTCAAATGCAGGCAAAGAATCCATTAACAACCCCCTTAGGAAAGGATCAGGGTTGGAATTTATTTTGGACATTAAGTATAATGTATACAAAGCAAGCTGATCTGAGAGCTAAGTAGTTCTAATTAAAGTATATAGAGTGAAAAAACCTCCCCTCTCTGCAGAGAGTCAACATATGAGCTCACATGAGACTTTAGAGGTGCAAATTGCATCCATATGGAGTTGCCAGAAAGAAAATATTCATCTGGCTCATCTAGTTTGCCCCATATCACAATAATTGTCTAATGCATTTCCCTGCCAAAGGCTCTACCCTAGTGTCAAAAGTCAATTTGTCTGCCTGCACAATGTGTAGCTACTAAGGGAAGGGAAGGGAAGGGAAACAAAGAAGTAATATGGCTCTGTTCTCTTCTCAGAAAACCCAGGGTAATACTTAAATTTTAGGGCCTCTACGACACAGGTGCACACTCAGGCAGAAAGGAAAGGATTGAGGAGAAGGAAAAAGAGGTGCAACAGCTAGATAAGCAAGATCCTGCTCTTGTAACTCTGGGTAGCTTTGTACTGACCCTGATCCCTAGACTTTTAGTATGAGAGTATGTGCTTGTTTTCCACTGGTCTCACCTTTATCCTATTATAGACATAAGCAAACTCTTTCCCAATGGCCACCCTCCTAACTCATTTTGTTTAAATCAGCAAAAGGAAACCACTCAATGTGTGAGTTAGATGTCATACACAAGATTTGCAGAGCGCTGATCAATTTAAATGGAAATCGACATATTATGCATGGATTACAACACAAATTACAATACAAGCATGACTTAAAAGGTGGCCTGCACTTACCTGCATACACAGTTTACACACTGTTTTCAGAGTAGCAGCCATGTTAGTCTGTATCCGCAAAAAGAACAGGAGTACTTGTGGCACCTTAGAGACTAACAAATTTATGCTGAAATAAATTTGTTGGTCTCTAAGGTGCCACCAGGACTCCTGTTCAGTTTACGCACTGTCATTTGTGCACACAGAGAATGCTAATGGATATATACATTGGCACAAAAATTGTGCACATACAAGTGGATTCTCAGGGTAGGTCTACACTGCAATTGGAGATATTGCAGCACCCGTAGCCATAGCTGAGCAAGCTTGAATCTAGCTAGCTAGCTTGGGTACTAACAGTAGCAGCATAGACTCACTGCCCAAGCACAAGTATGCACTCGGGCAGCTAGCCCGTGCTGCCATAGCTTTACTGCTATTGGCACCTGACCTAGCTAGATTAACACTATATCGGGTGCGTCTTCACGTACTGCAACCACCCTTCGGATTGCAGTGTGGATCTAACAACTTAAAGCCCATGGACACACCTAGGGTGACCAGACAGCAAGTGTGAAAAATCGGGACGGGGTGGGAGGTAAAGGAGCCTATACAAGAAAAAGACTGTCCCTATAAAATTGGGACATCTGGTCACCCTAGACACACCAGGCCCTGTGTGCATTAGTTGGAAGTCATGTGAGGTCAGTTCCCATTCATTACAACAGAACCTCTATTTTACAACTAATTAGGGATTGAGGAGTTCAGAAAATTGAACATCTCAAATTGACAGTGGTACGGTGCTCAAGTTGCAGTATGATACTCTGTGTGACGTTCCTGTTCTCCTCCACAGCGATTTCCAATACACTGAGCCATTAGAATGTGAAGGGATGTTGACTCATTTTTCAGTGACGCCACTTTCATTATGTGATTTATTTTTCCCCTGTCAGGAAAAATGGGTTATAAAACTGGCTGTTTGTAAGACTGGTGTATACAAAAATCACGGTTCTAAAGTATTTAAACCACTGATGGATAGTGGGGACATCACACAGTCATGTTATCTAATTCATGTTTTGGTTTTGGAATCAATTTGCTCACAATTTTTTATTTCAGACAGACAAGCAAATGCCCCCTTCACCCCTTACTGCTCTCTGAGTGTTCTGTTGGAACAGTCTCAGTTTCCAGGGGCTCTAATGTCCCTATGAAATCCAAACTATCCCACAGTTTTTCAGAGCCTTTGTGACTCCAAGTACACATTCTATGGACACACACGCAGAGCTGAGCTAGGACCACATATGGCCAAAAGCTATGGAAATTTGCCATGATTACAGTACATCTTGACTTTCTAATATGCACTGTTTATAAACCCCACCAATCAGCCAACCTGCCTGCAGCTGTGCATGTGAATTAACAACCTGGCAAGCTATCTGAACAAGAAATGCATTTAAAGAACAAAGCACTCAAGATAAGACATCCGCCTGACCAAATTCTGCTCTGAGATCTGCATGCACAACTCCCACTGGAATACCCGAGAGCAAAATTTGTTCCACTGACTTTAATGTATGCTGGCAGCTCCCATTTGAATGTTAAATTTGGTGCATTGCCTGCAATGGAGTTACTCTGGATTTACATTCAAAGTGAGAGTAGAATGTATCCCTCAAGCTTTCTCTATGGACACTTTTCATTATTTTTCTGGAGAGTACTTTGGGGTCAGTTTAACGTTCATACTCTTAGAGCAAAATGGATGCAGTGTTGCTTTAACTGCAGCCTAATATATTAAATTCTTGGGGGAATCTAATTTGCTGTAATAAAACACATTAGGCCCTGATCCTGCAATCACTTCTACCCAGGATGACCCTAGTGCCTGTGCAGAGCTCCACAGAAATCAGTGGGATGAAAGAAGCCACCTGTGGCGATTCCATTGAGGGGTCAGGGATAAAGTTGTTACCTCTGTTTCTGTTCCACAATTTTTAATCAGCGATACACCAAGCAAAGCTGAGGTCAAACGGTTTCTTAACCTGCATTGAGCTTTTTGTTGCTTTAACAGAACAATTCTCACAGTACAAGGAAAGTGACAGATTGGCACATCATTGAGTAGGTGCTATAGAGAACCACGCAGTTCTTAGAAGCAAAGATTTTTTTTCCCCCCTCAAAAAAATAATACCCGACTTAAATCACATTTTTTCTCTATACTGTATATATAGACACAATTTTCTGGTAAACATTTACAAGATATGTTTGCAACATTGAAAGATAGATCTCCATTTGCATAAAGAGTCACACTCACTGAATTCAGTATACAAGGACACACAGTAATGTACAGTCAATAGAATAAATAAATACTTTTTTTTTTGTTAGAAGTTATTCAAAAACACTGCTACTGATGGGCCCAAAGACACAGTCAGATAATACAGATAGCTGATATTGTGCAGGATTCTCAGCTATCCGTTTAAAAAAAAAGCCTGAAAACTAGTGTCATCAGAGTTGTTGCTTGATAAAATACTACTATTTATGCCTATCTAATAGTTATTATTCCTTAGTTTTGCTATGTAAAAGTGTCACTTTGATCCCTTCCACTTTAGAACAAGGTTACTCAGATTATTTATCCATTCTAACATCTGAAAAGCTACAAGGTCTAGAATCAGGAACAGGTCACCAGTGTAGGCATGAGATTTGCTCTCTGCTTTAGGAAAAGATGAGAGATTCATAGTCGAACCTGAAGGTTTAAAGCCCAACTTCTTCAGTTTCCATGCAGACTATTTCAGATGCTAGTATGGACTGTTTTCTCCAGTAAATTAAGCTCTTTTGGGAGTTTAATACAGCAGATTGGCTCTAACCTGGGCAGAAAATTGCTTCAAAGGGTTTCGTACCTCACGTGGATAAAGTTCAAATAGCCTGCAAAATAAGAAATTAGAGAAGACAGATTTCCTCTGCTTTCACCTCGCGCTGTATTCTTCTCCAGCAAAAGGGTTCAGCAGGCCCTGCCCTTCCCTGGTTTGCAGTTACAGACTCTGCACCCCAACAGTACAGAGGGATGAGCTGATTTGTTCACATACTGCAGACTGGCTCACTATACTCTGCAAGTGATTTCTGGAGCATGCACTACTTTCTTCTGGGTTTCTTCTGCAAGCAACGTCTGAGACAGACAACACACGAATACAAAATACATCAGTACAAAGAAGGGTTCTGCAAGAGGAGAAACAGAGGAGTCCCTTTCCCCTTCTGGTGAACACCACTCCCTCAGCAAACAGGGCTCTGGCCTAGCCCTGCTGGGGTAGCTGAGTGGAGGAAGAGAAAACACATTTATCACACATTTCATGGCTGGCACACAGATTTTCGCAGCACAATTTGAGAGAAGGTACCCTTGAAAGAGCTACAGCAAAGCATTTTCCCAGCTGCCAGGAGCAACCATGGATTGGTTTAGCCATAACAGTGACCTTCCTGGGCAGGTGGGAACTAACCCACTAACACAACCCACTTCTCTCCTTTTCCTCTTCTACTTTTTTTACCTGAGTTGAAAAATAAACCCAAACTCTTGGCTGCACCAACCTCACAATTACCCTGCAGCTCAGTTTTCCTGCTGCTCTTGTGTGGCCAAGGTGCTGCACGCCACAGCACCAGTGGGACACAACGCTAGTGCCACTGCAGGGGAGCTGCCTTGGAATTGCACCATTCTGGGTACCCAGAGCGGAGAATGCTATGCTTGGTCTATTTTCGTCCATGTGGGCCTGACCCAAAGCCCACTGATGGCCACCTGGAGTCCTTCCATTGACTTCAATGGGCTAAGGATCAGGTTCCATAAACACAAGAGACTCCTCCGGGCACAAACTCTGAATTTTCAAAAGAGCTCAAGGCTAGATTTTTCAAGTGCTCAGGACCCACAGTTGGAACCAGACTTTCCAGTACAGCTCAGCTCCTATGTTGGCACTGAAATACTTGGCATCCTGAGCTCTTTTGGAAATTTAGCCGGAGTTGGAACTCCACATGCTCTGATCCTGGGGTGAGGAGCAAACTGTAAACCCTAGGGAATGGGAGGAAAACAGAGCCCCAAACAAGGGAGAGGGTCTATTGTAGGAGGAACTTCTCTGATCAGAGTCTCTCTGCTGAAGGCACAGCCTCCCGCTCCTCCCACAGAGCCGAATGTGGAGAACACCCTAGTTTTTACTAGCTTGAGAGGGATGCTGCCTGGCTTTCTTCTCACATGGGGAAGCTGCTTCTTGGGAAGTGCTTTGTTCCCCTGCAGTATATGCTGCAAATTCAAAGGTAGACCCAAGAGACAGCAGAAGCACTGTCTGCCTGTAGCCCACCCTCTTTGAGAAAGCTTTGTCTGGAAAGTGCTCTTGCTAAAGATGGGAACCGGAACTGCAGTAATACCATGAAAGCAAAGCAAGGCAAGATAGTGTCTGCCCAGGATTTGCTTCCAAAGTAGAAATGTTTGAAACAAAAACTAAGATGCAGATTTACAGATCTTTGGTCAATCATTGAAAATGAATGTTGAACTGAAGAACTAAACCAGGGGACCCTTCCTCTAATGTCTACGCTCAACTGCATGAGAGCAGAAAGAAGGGTACTTTCATCTTAGAGAGCAGCATGTCTCAAACTACCAAGGCTTTTTTGTCACTGGTGTGGCACTTCAAGAAAAAGGAGATGGGGCAGGAAGTGTTGGACGGGATCCGTGACGTCTCGCCAAACAGCCCGCCCTTCCCAGGCCTTTCATTTATTCTCAATCAGCGTCTGGACTTTGTACACGAGATCCCGGGCCAGCTTCAGGAGCTGTTTGGTGTTGTGCCGCTCAGCCATTTCTGGAATATGGAAGTAAAAGGAGTTAACAAACGATGGCCAAATAGCTCATAGTCCTGAGAAAGCCGAGAGCCCATCGAAGGCTTGCATCTCTCTGCCCATGCCATGTTTTAGAAAGGAGCTGAAGCTATTCAGAGCAGTTGTGGGGTCCTGATCATGGCTGTGTCCAGAAGCACCATATTTAATATTTATGAGAATCATTATTAGCTAAGGAATCGCTGGGGGACTGTTCTCTACTGGGAAGCGTAACCGTATAACAAGTGGAGAATCTGAGGCATGGAGCAGCAAAGCTACTGCCCTCAGGCCACAGAGGAAAAGCAGATTAGAACCAACAAGTTGCTGGCTCACAGCCCTCTGCTCAGAACATCAGCCTGGCAGCCTCTCATAAGCAATATTGCCCCATTCTGTTTAAATAAACGCTAGTGATTAGTATAGACTAGCCCACCCTAACCACAGAGACTTGTTGACAAAGACTGAGTACCTGCCCTAGATCCAGCCCAACAAAACTCGGGACATACCATTGAAGAACTTGATGATATCTGTAAAATCCATGTTATTTTCCAAAATGATGTCCCGGTACATTTCCACCAAGGCCAAGGCTATGAAGAGGACATAGTGTGAAGACGAGACGCGTGCAGCTGCCCAGATTGTCTCCCAGACAGAGAAAACATCATCATACACCAGCTCTGTAAAAGAGAGAACAACAATGGCTAAGCCAGGGCGTCGTTTAGGATGGGTTCAGGACCTGGAATGGGTCTGTGGAGAATGCCTAGCAACAATGCCGAGTCCCTTCTTTGGAAGGTTACAGAATTATTTTTAAAAGGGGATTTTGTTTCAGACAGATGGTTATGTTATATGGAAAGTTGTTTTTATAGATGGAAAGTAATCAGACTCCTGCCAGGACTTAAGGACCTAAGTGTGGCCTGACTCTTATCTCACATCAGTGTAAACCAGGAGTAACTTCACTAGCCATTGGAATTATATGGGTGGACACGACAGAACAGTCAGTCCCAATGCAAAAGGTGATTTTAATTTAGTGGAGAAAGGCAGAACAAGAGACAACGTTGGGATTTAGCATCCAGCCAAATTCAGATTAGAAATAAGGCACAATTTTTTTTAACATTGCAGGTGATTAACTGTTGTAATAAAACTCCCAAGGGAAGTGGAGGGTTCTCCATCTCTTGATGTCTTCTAATCCAGACTGGCTGCCTTTCTGGAAGGTACTTTTGCCAAACATGAGTTATTGGGCTCAGTACAGAGGGTAACTTGTGAAATTCTCTGCCCTGTGTTTTCCAGGAGGTCAGACTAGATGATCTAATGGTCCCATTTTGCCTTAAGGCATGTGGCTATAATACATGACACCTCCTCATGCCCAGATATTAGTTATCCACGTTATAGACTCTGTCTAATACAAATTATTTCCTCAACATACTAATATTGCTGCTCAAACATTAAAATACAACCAAGTAGAATTTTGTGACTGAATTACTGATAAATAAGGGATGACACCACCATAGCTATCAACAAGCTTAGTGTGAGCTCTGCTAACAGAGCTCACTCCCCACCAATCTGACATTCCCAACCTACAGCCCGCCTACACAGGAACCTCCCCCCGCGCTGGCTTTTGCTGTACCTTTGTGTAACTACCTATGGGGACTAGGATGAAGCCAGTTTATTGTCTCTTCCACATGTGAGTGAAGGTCTCCAGAGGGCGAGAGGAGAGGCCATTAGATGAGTATGTCACAAAGTCCCACAGCTGAAACTTGTTTTTAAAAAAGAAGAGTCAGTTGTTGGCCCCTACGCTGTAAAAGCTTTGGGACTGGGGATGTTTTGCATGTATTGGCCCTGTAGAGAAAAAAGTCGGCGGCCAGGAGGGTACGGGGGCAAAAGGGCCAACGACAGGCAGAGCTTTAAGCAGGGTCCTTTGCCGCGGCAGCGCTTTAAATTCAGCAGGGTACAGGCTGGTACTGGTGGCCACCTTTTACCAGTACACCGTACCGGCCCATACCGGCTTACTTTCACCTCTGGAGGGAAGACTCCCTGGACGAGATCCCTGTGGAATGAGGGGTGAGCAGAGACTGGAACGGGGTCCCTGAATTTGCTCCCTCCCCAAGGAATATCTAAATTTATGCCACTGCTTTTAAGGTAGAGGCACCCTGGGACCTGTCTATTGCACTTGGTTCATCAGAGGCCTTGAGGATATGGCCAGGTCACACCACACACCTCGCTTGAAGTCCAGAAGAAACCATCGATAGCAGAAGTAGAAATGGGTGTAGTCCCCATTCTGGTGCATCAGCTCAAAGAGCTCAGAGTCCAAGATCTGTCCAATGAAAGCAAAGGGAGCCCAGAATCCAGTTAGTGTACAAGAAGGCACCAGCTATTGCTCCCATCCGGCCTTTCTGCCCTGCCCTCAACCCCCTCCACAGCCCTACACATGCTCCCTCAAGCCTTCTCTTCAAGCTCCTCTGCAGCCGTAACACTCCTTCAGACTGGGCATTCTCCCACAAGCTCCTCCATAACCCTGCCCCCCACACCAAGAGTGCCTGCTCCAGAACCCTCTCCACTCCCCTTAAGCGTCCTTCTAACACAACAAGCGGATGAAAAAACCTTCCTTTGGCTGGTCTGAATTGCCACCACCTTCTCGCCATGAGCCCCAGGCCCAGTACCTGGATCAGCGACCTCATGTTAGCAAAGTGGGTGTCCATGGCTCCCCCATGTGGGAAATTCTGGTTCATCCTTTTCATGAGCTCAGTGAAACAGCTGAACGCAAGCGCCTCTGCACGGGATAACAGAGTGTGTCACGGCTCTACTGAACGTGTGTGTTCACGTGTATACACACCAATTACATACAGGCACCTTGACATGGGTGTGTCTGTATGTACACATCTGCTCACACACACACGCACATACCCACAACTGAAAGTAACCAGCCTCCGTTGCTGAATCTCTTCAGCAGAGGCCAGGATGAAATGGGCCATGTAGACAGCTTCTCTCCCTGCACACAGAGGGGTCTCTCCAGGCGGGAGGCTGCGTTGAGGAAGTGTGGCCAGGACTCGTGCCGTCCCTGTTTGGGGGACAGAGCCAGACAGGCCTGGACACGCCAGATCTGTGGGGCTGACTGAGCCAGCGAGCTCTCCCCACACCTCCTCTCTTAAATACTCAGCTAAACACACTCCGTGGAGCTGTCAGGACCCCACCCACTCACCATCATCCAGGATGACCAGGAGAGGAGCAAGCAGGTCGCACATTCCCTGCACGTAGCCGATCTCAATGTGCTGCCAGATGTAGCTGGGGAAAGAGTGGGGAAGACAGGTGGTGAACTCCCCAGAGGGGCTGCGCCCAGCGTATGGCTCTTGTGCTCATCTCTAGGAGAGCAGCCCCCCTTCCTGTGGGCAATGGGCTGGAGTACTTGGCAGTAGCCTTCCTTCCCCATTGATTCCCTGGGCCAAAGTCTGAAGCCAAAGAGCTCGATTCCCCGGTGCTGGGCGCTGTCATTACTGACTGGGTGGCAACCCACACAGCAGTGCCTGGCACTAGGCGGGGGAATCAGACCCCATGGATCCCCACCCACATCAGGCAAGTGAGGCCAAGTAAAACTGAGTGACGATGTGGCCCGCTGGAGGGAGGGGAAAAGGCACTGCTCTAATTAACCACTAGGTCCAGCAGCACAGGGCCCCTGGAAAGGACCTGCCAGCCCCGCTATCGCTGGTGGCGAGGCCCTGGAACATCCTTCTAGATGGGCCGCACTTGGAGCGGCGCCGGGGGGAGGCGCTGTGTTCCTGCATGTTCCTGACAGAAACACAGTTGGTTCAGGGTCTGCAGAGCTGTTTGCCCCCTCTTTTCTCCCTAGCGGGGGTGGAGCAGGGGGTGCGCTCTGTCATTCTGGAAGCGCCTGGAGAACACGTCTCATTCCACACTCTATCCTGCACCCCTTCAGTCCACTGCATGGAAAAGCCATCCTTCCATGGAGACAGACTGGCAGCGCTCCCTTCAGAGCCCCGCAGTGCCACTGGCAATCGGCCACAGGTGCTGCTCCAGTGACATAGGCTCACCTGCCCCTGCAGCTAAGAATGCAGCCTGGGCCATGAAAGGAGGGCACAGGGATCAGCAAGGAGACATGAGAGCTGCCTTCACTTTCCCCTGCTAATCCTACCCTCAGGTTTGCTCACTCATTCCAGCACAGCTAGCCTGTAAACGACTCACTCAGGCAGGTGAGGGGATAGGTTAACCATTACATTTGTGGTGCACATCCCAAGTAGATATCGGGCAATAACGACTCAGCCGGGACCAGCTCAGGAGCAAGTGAAATCAGAATCAAGCAGTGCCAGGGGCAATGGTGAAAACAGTGAAGAGTTTAACACTAGTCTTGTAAAAAAAGAGACACGCCTCTGCCCTCCAGTCTGTTCTCTGGCCCACAAGAAAGCCTATCTGAGCAGACCACCTGCTGCTACTTCTTCCCCCTCCCTGGATCAAGAGCTCCTGGAGATTAATTAGCCTGGCAAAGATCACATGCCAGATTTGGTAATAAATCAAAATTCACTACAGAAGGTCGCAAAAACCTATTTGTGGCATAAGGAAATCATTACTGAATAACCCTATCTATCTTTCCAGATGCCTGCTGCACTGTAGGTCTCATCTCAGCCAAGATCTTCCAGGCCTGCCTATGAGATTGACAGCTCTAATGAAATAACTTCTTTTCCTCATATTGTTGAGATGTGTAATATTAACGCTTCAGCTTTCACTGCCACTCACACGGCTGGGTCAACAGAGCCGGAGCTGTTTGTGATCTGTGAGAGTCTCTACAGTGACCTCTCCATGAGATGACTAATCAACAGAAGTCAGAAATCCACCCAGATATTTCTGACTCTCCAGGTTCTCCTACAGCCCTCACCACCGTACTGTTTGCAATAATATGCACATGTAACGAATGTCTGGCATTTGCACTCCTCATTAGCGTTTGAGTTCTGCAGGGTGAATCCTCATTAAAACTGCATAACCTGACAAGTGAGTGGGCTGCACCGTGTTACCCAATGGGATGCTGGACATGGTGAAGCAATGTCTGCTGCTGTCCTGTGGGACCTTGCTGGCACTGAAGAGTGGAGCCCACCTACTGTGAGCCACACAGCAAGCTGGTCCGGGCTGGATTCATACCAAAAGACAGAACTGTATCACTGCCGGACCTGAGGTGACCAGCAAGAGCTAAAGGCTATTGCAATCGCTTCCTCTGCTACTGGGGGTGGGTCTCAGAGGCTGGATTCTTGTAGCCACAATTCCCTGTCTGATTACGAGCAGCACGGACACTGGAGCCTTCTAGGGGAGAAACAATAAAACAGAACAAATGGGTTTGGAGCAACACTGGAGCCAGCATCGTTGGCTTGGGGTTTCCCTACTCATGAATAAGGCCACCTGTGTGAAAGTCAGCTCCTGCCCTAATCCCACAGGTCGATACCTGCACATGACGTTGCGGAGCTTCTCGAGGTTGGCAGGTGTGAAGTACCAGTAGTTCCGGTCACATCTCTGCACATCCTTCTCAATGCGATGCAGGTTCACGGTGTACATGTCCAGGAGCTCTGGCTACCGAAATATGGACCGAAATAATACAGATGAATTCATCCAACCCCACCAAAGGAATGCTGCGAGGTCAGATGAATCCCTGTGCACCACACTCTGCTCAGAGGTTTGGGTGTGAAGGAGGTAGCCATCATGCATGCAACTGCAGAATGAACATGATGAGTCGCACAGAGAAACTGGTGAAATGCATTTGAAAAGAGACCTACAGACTCCTGGGTCCCAGCCCGAGATGGAAATTCCTAGGCAAATACTCACAGAATAGGTGACCCCAGATGAGGAGACGGGAGAAACTTCATTATTAGCCAAGTCAGCCACAGCTAGTGAATCCAGCTGCGGGTACAAGCTCTCCATCTCTGGCTCCTCCGACAGATTGTCCTCACTCCCCACCAAGCTGCGCTTCTCAGCTTCACCATCAGCCCAGCTCTCCTCCACCACGGAAAGGCCCACTGCTGCACTCTCAGGCAAAACCACCACTGTGCTCCCGCCAACTGGAATAAAGACTTCTAGGCTTCCGTTGATGGGACATTCACCTTCCAGGCTGTCCTGGCCCTGCAGATCCTCCCCCGCCAGCTTATCCTCTGACAGCGTATTGGCTGAGCTCTGTGGTTTCGGGGCCTCTGCCCCACTGGCTTTCCCTTGGTGGCAGGCCCCAGTTTTGCTGGATTCCATCGCATTATCGTCTGTGCTGAAGCTGTGCTCTG